>NW_027125230.1:0-317188 GCF_033026475.1 Channa argus | reverse complement strand
TCTTTGTATGTTGCACCCTGACCCCCTAGTCAAGTCAAGTGGCTTTTATTGTCATTTCTACTATACACAGTTGTTCACAGTACACAGTTGAAACGAGATAACGTTCCTCCAAGAACCAAGGTGCTACAAACAACACAAGTTATAATAAAGTGCATCGAGTGCAACCAAGTGCAAACAGTGCAGACGAAAAAACAGTACAGACGTACAGTGTAGACAGACAACACAAGTAACACAGGACAGGACACAAGACACAAGACCCAAGACAGTGCCGACCAGTAAACCTACTGTATACTATTTTACAGTACAGTACAGTTCAGTTAAGTGTGCTAGGGGTGTTAAAAAAAAGAGCAGCTTGTAAACGGTATAGTGCATTTAAATGTCCAGCATGTAAAAAAAGTGCAATTGCATTGGAATGTGCAAAAAAAAACAGCAGGTAAACAGTGTAGTGCAGTAAATGTAGAATGATAAAAGTAAATAAATAATAAATAAGTGGTGGTGGAATGAGATGAGTAGTGAGTGATGAGAATGTGCTGAGTTCGGTTTGCAGTGTGTTTAAGTTCTATTTCAGTTCTGTGTGTTGAGGAGCCTGATGGCTTGTGGGAAAAAACTGTTGCATAGTCTGGATGTGGTGGCCCGAATGCTTCGGAACCTCTTTCCTGATGGCAGGAGTGTGAAGAGTGTGTGTGATGGGTGTGTGCGGTCGTCCACAATGCTGTTGGCTTTGCGGATGCAGCGTGTGGTGTAAATGTGCATGATAGAGGGCAGAGAGACTCCGATGATCTTCTCAGCTGTCCTCACTATCCTCTGTAGGGTCTTGCGATCCGCGACGGTGCAGTTCCCAAACCAGGCAGTGATGCAGCTGCTCAGGATGCTCTCAATGGTCCCTCTGTAGAACATGGTCAGGATGGGGGGAGGGAGATGGGCTTTCCTCAGCCTTCTCAGGAAGTAGAGACGCTGCTGGGCCTTCTTGGTGATGGAGCTGGTGTTGACTGACCAGGTGAGGTTGTCCGCCAGATGAACACCAAGGAATTTGGTGCTCTTGACTATCTCCACTGAGGATCCATCGATGATCAATGGAGAATGGTCACCCTGTGCTCTCCTGAAGTCCACAACCATCTCTTTAGTTTTGTCAACGTTCAGAGACAGGTTGTTTGCTCCACACCAGGCTGTTAATCGTTGCACCTCCTCTCTGTAGGCTGACTCGTCGTTCTTGCTGATTAAACCCACCACGGTCGTGTCATCAGCAAACTTGACTATGTGGTTTGAGCTGTGCATTGCTACACAGTCGTGCGTCAGCAGAGTGAACAGCAGAGGGCTGAGCACACAGCCCTGAGGGGCTCCAGTGCTCAGTGTGGTGGTGCTGGAGATGTTGTTCCCGATCCGGACTGACTGGGGTCTCCCAGTCAGGAAGTCCAGAATCCAGTTGCAGAGGGAGGTGTTCAGGCCCAGTATGCTCAATTTCTCAGTCAGGTGCTGAGGGATGATTGTGTTGAATGCTGAGCTGAAGTCAATGAACAGCATTCGTACGTATGAGTCCTTACTGTCCAGGTGGGTGAGGGCCAGATGGAGGGTCGTGGAGATGGCATCGTCCGTGGAACGATTTGGACGATACGCAAACTGCATGGGGTCCAGGGAGGTTGGGAGTTGGGTCTTAATGTGCCTCATGACGAGCCTCTCGAAGCACTTCATCACGATGGGTGTGAGCGCGACGGGACGGTAGTCATTAAGGCAGGAGACAGTAGACTTCTTAGGCACAGGCACGATGGTCGTTGCCTTGAGGCACGTAGGAACAACGTTGCTGCTCAGGGAGATGTTGAAGATGTCTGTGAAGACATCCGCTAGCTGTTCTGCGCACTCCCTGAGCACTCTGCCAGGAATGTTGTCTGGTCCAGCAGACTTCCGTGGGTTAACTCTGCATAGAGTTTTCCTCACTTCAGCTGTGGTTAGACAGAGCACCTGGTCACTGGGAGGTGGAGTGGACTTCCTCGCCTTCACGTTGTTCTGTGCCTCAAACCGGGCGTAGAAGTGGTTCAGCGCATCTGGGAGGGAGGCGTCGCGGTCACAATCAGGTGAAGTTGTCTTGTAGTTCGTGATCGCCTGGATGCCCTGCCACATGCGCCGGGTGTCTCCGCTGTCTTCGAAGTGGTCGTGGATTTTCTTTGAGTGTGCGCGCTTTGCCTCTCTAATGGCACGGGACAGTTTGGCCCTTGCTGTTCTCAAGGCCGTCTTGTCCCCTGTTCTGAAGGCAGCGTCTCTTTGTTTCAGCAGCGCACACACATTGGCATTTATCCACGGCTTCCTGTTGGAGCGTGTAGTGATGGTCTTGGAGATGGTCACATCGTCAACGCACTTGCTGATGTAGCTGGTTACTGTTGACGTGTATTCCTCCAAGTTGATGGAATCGCCGTTGGTTGCGGCCTCCCTAAACATGTCCCAGTCAGTGCACTCAAAACAGTCTTGAAGAGCAGAAGTAGCTCCTGCTGGCCAGGTTTTCACCTGTTTCAGAACCGGTTTAGAGCGTCTGACGAGCGGTCTGTATGCTGGAATTAGCATAACCGAGATGTGGTCTGAGTAGCCGAGATGGGGGCGGGGCTCCACACGATACGCGCCGGGGATGTTTGTGTAAACAAGATCCAGCGTGTTCCCTCCTCTCGTTGCAAAGTCCACATGCTGATGAAGTTTAGGGAGCACAGTCCTGAGATTCGCATGGTTGAAATCTCCGGCAATAATAAACAGTCCGTCGGGGTGAGCGTTCTGCAGGTCGCTAATAGCACCGTAGAGTTCACACAGTGCCTCCTTAGCATTAGCGCTGGGGGGAATGTACACTCCGACAATGAAAACAGTGGTGAATTCCCGTGGTAAATAGAACGGTCTGCATCTAACAGTCACAAACTCCACTAGCGATGAGCAGAAACGTGAGACAAGCACAGAGTTCTTGCACCACTCCGTGTTGATGTAAACACACACGCCACCACCGCGAGTCTTACCGCACAGAGCAGCGTTTCTGTCGGCGCGAAACACGGTTAGCCCGTCTAGCTGGATGGCGGCTTCCGGAACTCTGTCACTGAGCCACGTCTCCGTGAAAACAAAGATGCAGCAGTCTCTGAATTCTCGCCGCGTGGTCCGCTGGAGTCGGATTTAGTCTAGTTTATTGTCCAGGGAGCAGACGTTGGAGAGGAGAATGGACGGTAGAGCCGGCCGGCTAGGGTTAGCATTTAGCCTAGCACGGACACCCGCCCGCTTGCCGCGCTTCCGCTTCCTCGAGCAGCGCTTCCGACGTCCCCTCACCTGGCCACCGGCGTCAGGTGACACCGAGGGCTGGGGGCCTGGTATTTGTCGCTGGGGTCGTAGCAAGCCGAGGTCGCGAAGGTTACCAATTACTTCCTCGTGCAGATTATTGTATGTATGAACCCTGTGCCGCAGCAATGTCTGGCGGTCGTAAACATGAACACAGCTGACTGTGGTGTCCATGTACTGTAAAGGGTCTGGCTAAATACGGCAAAAACACCATTTGTTGGATCCGGAGAGGCCGCTGCGAGCTACTGCCGCGCCGCCATCTTGTTCCACAGCCTAGACAGGGGCGCAACAGACCAGTACAGTTATAGTACTTTGTACTTTGCCACATTTATCTTCTTCTTAGCAAGTGTCATGCATTCTGCTTCTCCAGCGTTTTTAAGAGCTGTTGATGATGTCAAATGCAGCTTACGGCCACACCGCTCTCTAAGTGCCCGATCTCGTCCGATCTCGGCAGCCAAATAGAGCCGGGCCTGGTTAGTACTTGGTAAGAAGACCACCTGGGAATACCAGGTGCTGTAAGCTTTTTTGCTTGGGTTTACGGGCAGCACAAGCTGGTGTTACTGCCTATTTATTCATAGAAATTGTTCTATATTTTCATCAAATTTTGTTCTTTCATTGCTGTTTTGCTACTTTATTGGTTTGTCAACCATCGTGCTTCATTACTAGTAGACCATGTTACGGTCCTGGCCATATGTGTTGTTTTTATTTTGTTGTTCTTATAGGTGCCCTGCCTGATTGGCCGGATTTGGGGGAAGTACGGGAAGCTGATTGGTTCATCCTACACTTCCTGGAGTTTTAAAAGTACGGTTCCCAACAGCTAGCGAGGCTCTTTCTGGCAGCAGCACCTGTTTGCTGTTCTTGCTTTCCAAACCTTATTTAGCATTTTTGAATTGTTAGGTTTTGTGCCGTGGTTTTGTTTATAAATTGTATATTTTGTAAATAGTATTAAATCTGTAGGGGTGGACTGCCATTTTCTTTTGATTGTTTTCTCTGGTTTTCACATTAGGGAGTTAGGGTTAGCGACTGTCTTTTGGTTTGTTTATTTCTATCAGGCTAGCTAGCACTTTCTGTGGGAAATGGCTTATTTTGTTTATTATGTTGGCCTTGGTTCGCCCTGAGTTGTAGTGTCATGTTTTGTTTGACACTTTCTTTCGTTTAAAATAAATATCATTCTGTTGGAACATCTCGATCCTGGATTTTGGTTTGGGGATCGGAGAGGGAACATGCTAATTTATCTTTGTATGTTGCACCCTGACCCCCTAGACAGGGGCGTAACAGACCAGTACAGTTATAGTACTTTGTACTTTGCCACATTTATCTTCTTCTTAGCAAGTGTCATGCATTCTGCTTCTCCAGCGTTTTTAAGAGCTGTTGATGATGTCAAATGCAGCTTACGGCCACACCGCTCTCTAAGCGCCCGATCTCGTCCGATCTCGGCAGCCAAATAGGGCCGGGCCTGGTTGGTACTTGGTAGGAAGACCGCCTGGGAATACCAGGTGCCGTAAGCTTTTTTGCTTGGGTTTACGGGCAGCACAAGCTGGTGTTACTGCCTATTTATTCATAGAAATTGTTCTATATTTTCATCAAATTTTGTTCTTTCATTGCTGTTTTGCTACTTTATTGGTTTGTCAACCATCGTGCTTCATTACTAATAGACCATGTTACGGTCCTGGCCATATGTGTTGTTTTTATTTTCTTGTTCTTATAGGTGCCCTGCCTGATTGGCCGGATTGGGGGGCAGTACAGGAAGCTGATTGGTCCATCCTACACTTGCTGGAGTTTTAAAAGTACGGTTCCCAACAGCTAGCGAGGCTCTTTCTGGCATCAGCACCTGTTTGCTGTTCTTGGTTTCCAAACCTTATTTAGCATTTTTGAATTGTTAGGTTTTGTGCCGTGGTTTTGTTTATAAATTTTATATTTTGTAAATAGTATTAAATCTGTAGGGGTGGACTGCCATTTTCTTTTGATTGTTTTCTCTTGTTTTCACATTAGGGAGTTAGGGTTAGCTACTGTCTTTTGGTTTGTTTATTTCTATCAGGCTAGCTAGCACTTTCTGTGGGAAATGGCTTATTTTGTTTATTATGTTGGCCTTGGTTCGCCCTGAGTTGTAGTGTCATGTTTTGTTTGACACTTTCTTTCGTTTAAAATAAATATCATTCTGTTGGAACATCTCGATCCTGGATTTTGGTTTGGGGATCGGAGAGGGAACATGCTAATTTATCTTTGTGTGTTGCACCCTGACCCCCTAGACAGGGGCGTAACAGACCAGTACAGTTATAGTACTTTGTACTTTGCCACATTTATCTTCTTCTTAGCAAGTGTCATGCATTCTGCTTCTCCAGCGTTTTTAAGAGCTGTTGATGATGTCAAATGCAGCTTACGGCCACACCGCTCTCTAAGCGCCCGATCTCGTCCGATCTCGGCAGCCAAATTAGCCGGGCCTGGTTAGTACTTGGTAGGAAGACCGCCTGGGAATACCAGGTGCTGTAAGCTTTTTTGCTTGGGTTTACGGGCAGCACAAGCTGGTGTTACTGCCTATTTACTCATAGAAATTGTTCTATATTTTCATCAAATTTTGTTCTTTCATTGCTGTTTTGCTACTTTATTGGTTTGTCAACCATCGTGCTTCATTACTAGTAGACCATGTTATGGTCCTGGCCATATGTGATGTTTTTATTTTGTTGTTCTTATAGGTGCCCTGCCTGATTGGCCGGATTTGGGGGAAGTACAGGAAGCTGATTGGTCCATCCTACACTTCCTGGAGTTTTAAAAGTACGGTTCCCAACAGCTAGCGAGGCTCTTTCTGGCAGCAGCACCTGTTTGCTGTTCTTGCTTTCCAAACCTTATTTAGCATTTTTGAATTGTTAGGTTTTGTGCCGTGGTTTTGTTTATAAATTGTATATTTTGTAAATAGTATTAAATCTGTAGGGGTGGACTGCCATTTTCTTTTGATTGTTTTCTCTTGTTTTCACATTAGGGAGTTAGGGTTAGCGACTGTCTTTTGGTTTGTTTATTTCTATCAGGCTAGCTAGCACTGTCTGTGGGAAATGGCTTATTTTGTTTATTATGTTGGCCTTGGTTCGCCCTGAGTTGTAGTGTCATGTTTTGTTTGACACTTTCTTTCGTTTAAAATAAATATCATTCTGTTGGAACATCTCGATCCTGGATTTTGGTTTGGGGATCGGAGAGGGAACATGCTAATTTATCTTTGTATGTTGCACCCTGACCCCCTAGACAGGGGCGTAACAGACCAGTACAGTTATAGTACTTTGTACTTTGCCACATTTATCTTCTTCTTAGCAAGTGTCATGCATTCTGCTTCTCTAGCGTTTTTAAGAGCTGTTGATGATGTCAAATGCAGCTTACGGCCACACCGCTCTCTAAGCGCCCGATCTCGTCCGATCTCGGCAGCCAAATAGAGCCGGGCCTGGTTAGTACTTGGTAGGAAGACCGCCTGGGAATACCAGGTGCTGTAAGCTTTTTTGCTTGGGTTTACGGGCAGCACAAGCTGGTGTTACTGCCTATTTATTCATAGAAATTGTTCTATATTTTCATCAAATTTTGTTCTTTCATTGCTGTTTTGCTACTTTATTGGTTTGCCAACCATCGTGCTTCATTACTAGTAGACCATGTTACGGTCCTGGCCATATGTGTTGTTTTTATTTTCTTGTTCTTATAGGTGCCCTGCCTGATTGGCCGGATTGGGGGGCAGTACAGGAAGCTGATTGGTCCATCCTACACTTCCTGGAGTTTTAAAAGTACAGTTCCCAACAGCTAGCGAGGCTCTTTCTGGCATCAGCACCTGTTTGCTGTTCTTGGTTTCCAAACCTTATTTAGCATTTTTGAATTGTTAGGTTTTGTGCCGTGGTTTTGTTTATAAATTGTATATTTTGTAAATAGTATTAAATCTGTATGGGTGAACTGCCATTTTCTTTGGACTGTTTTCACATTAGGGAGTTAGGGTTAGCGACTGTCTTTTGGTTTGTTTATTTCTATCAGGCTAGCTAGCACTTTCTGTGGGAAATGGCTTATTTTGTTTATTATGTTGGCCTTGGTTCGCCCTGAGTTGTAGTGTCATGTTTTGTTTGACACTTTCTTTCGTTTAAAATAAATATCATTCTGTTGGAACATCTCGATCCTGGATTTTGGTTTGGGGATCGGAGAGGGAACATGCTAATTTATCTTTGTATGTTGCACCCTGACCCCCTAGACAGGGGCGTAACAGACCAGTACAGTTATAGTACTTTGTACTTTGCCACATTTATCTTCTTCTTAGCAAGTGTCATGAATTCTGCTTCTCCAGCGTTTTTAAGAGCTGTTGATGATGTCAAATGCAGCTTACGGCCACACCGCTCTGTAAGCGCCCGATCTCGTCCGATCTCGGCAGCCAAATAGAGCCGGGCCTGGTTAGTACTTGGTAGGAAGACCGCCTGGGAATACCAGGTGCTGTAAGCTTTTTTGCTTGGGTTTACGGGCAGCACAAGCTGGTGTTACTGCCTATTTATTCATAGAAATTGTTCTATATTTTCATCAAATTTTGTTCTTTCATTTCTGTTTTGCTACTTTATTGGTTTGTCAACCATCGTGCTTCATTACTAGTAGACCATGTTACGGTCCTGGCCATATGTGTTGTTTTTATTTTGTTGTTCTTATAGGTGCCCTGCCTGATTGGCCGGATTTGGGGGCAGTACAGGAAGCTGATTGGTCCATCCTACACTTCCTGGAGTTTTAAAAGTACGGTTCCCAACAGCTAGCGAGGCTCTTTCTGGCATCAGCACCTGTTTGCTGTTCTTGGTTTCCAAACCTTATTTAGCATTTTAGAATTGTTAGGTTTTGTGCCGTGGTTTTGTTTATAAATTGTATATTTTGTAAATAGTATTAAATCTGTAGGGGTGAACTGCCATTTTCTTTGGACTGTTTTCACATTAGGGAGTTAGGGTTAGCGACTGTCTTTTGGTTTGTTTATTTCTATCAGGCTAGCTAGCACTTTCTGTGGGAACTGGCTTATTTTGTTTATTATGTTGGCCTTGGTTCGCCCTGAGTTGTAGTGTCATGTTTTGTTTGACACTTTCTTTCGTTTAAAATAAATATCATTCTGTTGGAACATCTCGATCCTGGATTTTGGTTTGGGGATCGGAGAGGGAACATGCTAATTTATCTTTGTATGTTGCACCCTGACCCCCTAGTCAAGTCAAGTGGCTTTTATTGTCATTTCTACTATACACAGTTGTTCACAGTACACAGTTGAAACGAGATAACGTTCCTCCAAGAACCAAGGTGCTACAAACAACACAAGTTATAATAAAGTGCATCGAGTGCAACCAAGTGCAAACAGTGCAGACGAAAAAACAGTACAGACGTACAGTGTAGACAGACAACACAAGTAACACAGGACAGGACACAAGACACAAGACCCAAGACAGTGCCGACCAGTAAACCTACTGTATACTATTTTACAGTACAGTACAGTTCAGTTAAGTGTGCTAGGGGTGTTAAAAAAAAGAGCAGCTTGTAAACGGTATAGTGCATTTAAATGTCCAGCATGTAAAAAAAGTGCAATTGCATTGGAATGTGCAAAAAAAAACAGCAGGTAAACAGTGTAGTGCAGTAAATGTAGAATGATAAAAGTAAATAAATAATAAATAAGTGGTGGTGGAATGAGATGAGTAGTGAGTGATGAGAATGTGCTGAGTTCGGTTTGCAGTGTGTTTAAGTTCTATTTCAGTTCTGTGTGTTGAGGAGCCTGATGGCTTGTGGGAAAAAACTGTTGCATAGTCTGGATGTGGTGGCCCGAATGCTTCGGAACCTCTTTCCTGATGGCAGGAGTGTGAAGAGTGTGTGTGATGGGTGTGTGCGGTCGTCCACAATGCTGTTGGCTTTGCGGATGCAGCGTGTGGTGTAAATGTGCATGATAGAGGGCAGAGAGACTCCGATGATCTTCTCAGCTGTCCTCACTATCCTCTGTAGGGTCTTGCGATCCGCGACGGTGCAGTTCCCAAACCAGGCAGTGATGCAGCTGCTCAGGATGCTCTCAATGGTCCCTCTGTAGAACATGGTCAGGATGGGGGGAGGGAGATGGGCTTTCCTCAGCCTTCTCAGGAAGTAGAGACGCTGCTGGGCCTTCTTGGTGATGGAGCTGGTGTTGACTGACCAGGTGAGGTTGTCCGCCAGATGAACACCAAGGAATTTGGTGCTCTTGACTATCTCCACTGAGGATCCATCGATGATCAATGGAGAATGGTCACCCTGTGCTCTCCTGAAGTCCACAACCATCTCTTTAGTTTTGTCAACGTTCAGAGACAGGTTGTTTGCTCCACACCAGGCTGTTAATCGTTGCACCTCCTCTCTGTAGGCTGACTCGTCGTTCTTGCTGATTAAACCCACCACGGTCGTGTCATCAGCAAACTTGACTATGTGGTTTGAGCTGTGCATTGCTACACAGTCGTGCGTCAGCAGAGTGAACAGCAGAGGGCTGAGCACACAGCCCTGAGGGGCTCCAGTGCTCAGTGTGGTGGTGCTGGAGATGTTGTTCCCGATCCGGACTGACTGGGGTCTCCCAGTCAGGAAGTCCAGAATCCAGTTGCAGAGGGAGGTGTTCAGGCCCAGTATGCTCAATTTCTCAGTCAGGTGCTGAGGGATGATTGTGTTGAATGCTGAGCTGAAGTCAATGAACAGCATTCGTACGTATGAGTCCTTACTGTCCAGGTGGGTGAGGGCCAGATGGAGGGTCGTGGAGATGGCATCGTCCGTGGAACGATTTGGACGATACGCAAACTGCATGGGGTCCAGGGAGGTTGGGAGTTGGGTCTTAATGTGCCTCATGACGAGCCTCTCGAAGCACTTCATCACGATGGGTGTGAGCGCGACGGGACGGTAGTCATTGAGGCAGGAGACAGTAGACTTCTTAGGCACAGGCACGATGGTCGTTGCCTTGAGGCACGTAGGAACAACGTTGCTGCTCAGGGAGATGTTGAAGATGTCTGTGAAGACATCCGCTAGCTGTTCTGCGCACTCCCTGAGCACTCTGCCAGGAATGTTGTCTGGTCCAGCAGACTTCCGTGGGTTAACTCTGCATAGAGTTTTCCTCACTTCAGCTGTGGTTAGACAGAGCACCTGGTCACTGGGAGGTGGAGTGGACTTCCTCGCCTTCACGTTGTTCTGTGCCTCAAACCGGGCGTAGAAGTGGTTCAGCGCATCTGGGAGGGAGGCGTCGCGGTCACAATCAGGTGAAGTTGTCTTGTAGTTCGTGATCGCCTGGATGCCCTGCCACATGCGCCGGGTGTCTCCGCTGTCTTCGAAGTGGTCGTGGATTTTCTTTGAGTGTGCGCGCTTTGCCTCTCTAATGGCACGGGACAGTTTGGCCCTTGCTGTTCTCAAGGCCGTCTTGTCCCCTGTTCTGAAGGCAGCGTCTCTTTGTTTCAGCAGCGCACACACATTGGCATTTATCCACGGCTTCCTGTTGGAGCGTGTAGTGATGGTCTTGGAGATGGTCACATCGTCAACGCACTTGCTGATGTAGCTGGTTACTGTTGACGTGTATTCCTCCAAGTTGATGGAATCGCCGTTGGTTGCGGCCTCCCTAAACATGTCCCAGTCAGTGCACTCAAAACAGTCTTGAAGAGCAGAAGTAGCTCCTGCTGGCCAGGTTTTCACCTGTTTCAGAACCGGTTTAGAGCGTCTGACGAGCGGTCTGTATGCTGGAATTAGCATAACCGAGATGTGGTCTGAGTAGCCGAGATGGGGGCGGGGCTCCGCACGATACGCGCCGGGGATGTTTGTGTAAACAAGATCCAGCGTGTTCCCTCCTCTCGTTGCAAAGTCCACATGCTGATGAAGTTTAGGGAGCACAGTCCTGAGATTCGCATGGTTGAAATCTCCGGCAATAATAAACAGTCCGTCGGGGTGAGCGTTCTGCAGGTCGCTAATAGCACCGTAGAGTTCACACAGTGCCTCCTTAGCATTAGCGCTGGGGGGAATGTACACTCCGACAATGAAAACAGTGGTGAATTCCCGTGGTAAATAGAACGGTCTGCATCTAACAGTCACAAACTCCACTAGCGATGAGCAGAAACGTGAGACAAGCACAGAGTTCTTGCACCACTCCGTGTTGATGTAAACACACACGCCACCACCGCGAGTCTTACCGCACAGAGCAGCGTTTCTGTCGGCGCGAAACACGGTTAGCCCGTCTAGCTGGATGGCGGCTTCCGGAACTCTGTCACTGAGCCACGTCTCCGTGAAAACAAAGATGCAGCAGTCTCTGAATTCTCGCCGCGTGGTCCGCTGGAGTCGGATTTAGTCTAGTTTATTGTCCAGGGAGCAGACGTTGGAGAGGAGAATGGACGGTAGAGCCGGCCGGCTAGGGTTAGCATTTAGCCTAGCACGGACACCCGCCCGCTTGCCGCGCTTCCGCTTCCTCGAGCAGCGCTTCCGACGTCCCCTCACCTGGCCACCGGCGTCAGGTGACACCGAGGGCTGGGGGCCTGGTATTTGTCGCTGGGGTCGTAGCAAGCCGAGGTCGCGAAGGTTACCAATTACTTCCTCGTGCAGATTATTGTATGTATGAACCCTGTGCCGCAGCAATGTCTGGCGGTCGTAAACATGAACACAGCTGACTGTGGTGTCCATGTACTGTAAAGGGTCTGGCTAAATACGGCAAAAACACCATTTGTTGGATCCGGAGAGGCCGCTGCGAGCTACTGCCGCGCCGCCATCTTGTTCCACAGCCTAGACAGGGGCGTAACAGACCAGTACAGTTATAGTACTTTGTACTTTGCCACATTTATCTTCTTCTTAGCAAGTGTCATGCATTCTGCTTCTCCAGCGTTTTTAAGAGCTGTTGATGATGTCAAATGCAGCTTACGGCCACACCGCTCTCTAAGCGCCCGATCTCGTCCGATCTCGGCAGCCAAATAGAGCCGGGCCTGGTTAGTACTTGGTAAGAAGACCACCTGGGAATACCAGGTGCTGTAAGCTTTTTTGCTTGGGTTTACGGGCAGCACAAGCTGGTGTTACTGCCTATTTATTCATAGAAATTGTTCTATATTTTCATCAAATTTTGTTCTTTCATTGCTGTTTTGCTACTTTATTGGTTTGTCAACCATCGTGCTTCATTACTAGTAGACCATGTTACGGTCCTGGCCATATGTGTTGTTTTTATTTTGTTGTTCTTATAGGTGCCCTGCCTGATTGGCCGGATTTGGGGGAAGTACAGGAAGCTGATTGGTC
The DNA here is from genome assembly GCF_033026475.1 of Channa argus. Taxonomy (NCBI): domain Eukaryota; kingdom Metazoa; phylum Chordata; class Actinopteri; order Anabantiformes; family Channidae; genus Channa; species Channa argus. Next base: position 304,663 of record NW_027125230.1, on the reverse strand, counting down.
CATCCTACACTTCCTGGAGTTTTAAAAGTACGGTTCCCAACAGCTAGCGAGGCTCTTTCTGGCAGCAGCACCTGTTTGCTGTTCTTGCTTTCCAAACCTTATTTAGCATTTTTGAATTGTTAGGTTTTGTGCCGTGGTTTTGTTTATAAATTGTATATTTTGTAAATAGTATTAAATCTGTAGGGGTGGACTGCCATTTTCTTTTGATTGTTTTCTCTGGTTTTCACATTAGGGAGTTAGGGTTAGCGACTGTGTTTTGGTTTGTTTATTTCTATCAGGCTAGCTAGCACTTTCTGTGGGAAATGGCTTATTTTGTTTATTATGTTGGCCTTGGTTCGCCCTGAGTTGTAGTGTCATGTTTTCTTTGACACTTTCTTTCGTTTAAAATAAATATCATTCTGTTGGAACATCTCGATCCTGGATTTTGGTTTGGGGATCGGAGAGGGAACATGCTAATTTATCTTTGTATGTTGCACCCTGACCCCCTAGACAGGGGCGTAACAGACCAGTACAGTTATAGTACTTTGTACTTTGCCACATTTATCTTCTTCTTAGCAAGTGTCATGCATTCTGCTTCTCCAGCGTTTTTAAGAGCTGTTGATGATGTCAAATGCAGCTTACAGCCACACCGCTCTCTAAGCGCCCGATCTCGTCCGATCTCGGCAGCCAAATAGAGCCGGGCCTGGTTAGTACTTGGTAGGAAGACCGCCTGGGAATACCAGGTGCTGTAAGCTTTTTTGCTTGGGTTTACGGGCAGCACAAGCTGGTGTTACTGCCTATTTATTCATAGAAATTGTTCTATATTTTCATCAAATTTTGTTCTTTCATTGCTGTTTTGCTACTTTATTGGTTTGTCAACCATCGTGCTTCATTACTAGTAGACCATGTTACGGTCCTGGCCATATGTGTTGTTTTTATTTTGTTGTTCTTATAGGTGCCCTGCCTGATTGGCCGGATTTGGGGGAAGTACAGGAAGCTGATTGGTCCATCCTACACTTCCTGGAGTTTTAAAAGTACGGTTCCCAACAGCTAGCGAGGCTCTTTCTGGCATCAGCACCTGTTTGCTGTTCTTGGTTTCCAAACCTTATTTAGCATTTTAGAATTGTTAGGTTTTGTGCCGTGGTTTTGTTTATAAATTGTATATTTTGTAAATAGTATTAAATCTGTAGGGGTGAACTGCCATTTTCTTTGGACTGTTTTCACATTAGGGAGTTAGGGTTAGCGACTGTCTTTTGGTTTGTTTATTTCTATCAGGCTAGCTAGCACTTTCTGTGGGAACTGGCTTATTTTGTTTATTATGTTGGCCTTGGTTCGCCCTGAGTTGTAGTGTCATGTTTTGTTTGACACTTTCTTTCGTTTAAAATAAATATCATTCTGTTGGAACATCTCGATCCTGGATTTTGGTTTGGGGATCGGAGAGGGAACATGCTAATTTATCTTTGTATGTTGCACCCTGACCCCCTAGACAGGGGCGTAACAGACCAGTACAGTTATAGTACTTTGTACTTTGCCACATTTATCTTCTTCTTAGCAAGTGTCATGCATTCTGCTTCTCCAGCGTTTTTAAGAGCTGTTGATGATGTCAAATGCAGCTTACGGCCACACCGCTCTCTAAGCGCCCGATCTCGTCCGATCTCGGCAGCCAAATAAAGCCGGGCCTGGTTAGTACTTGGTAGGAAGACCGCCTGGGAATACCAGGTGCTGTAAGCTTTTTTGCTTGGGTTTACGGGCAGCACAAGCTGGTGTTACTGCCTATTTATTCATAGAAATTGTTCTATATTTTCATCAAATTTTGTTCTTTCATTGCTGTTTTGCTACTTTATTGGTTTGTCAACCATCGTGCTTCATTACTAATAGACCATGTTACGGTCCTGGCCATATGTGTTGTTTTTATTTTCTTGTTCTTATAGGTGCCCTGCCTGATTGGCCGGATTGGGGGGCAGTACAGGAAGCTGATTGGTCCATCCTACACTTCCTGGAGTTTTAAAAGTACGGTTCCCAACAGCTAGCGAGGCTCTTTCTGGCATCAGCACCTGTTTGCTGTTCTTGGTTTCCAAACCTTATTTAGCATTTTTGAATTGTTAGGTTTTGTGCCGTGGTTTTGTTTATAAATTGTATATTTTGTAAATAGTATTAAATCTGTAGGGGTGAACTGCCATTTTCTTTGGACTGTTTTCACATTAGGGAGTTAGGGTTAGCGACTGTCTTTTGGTTTGTTGATTTCTATCAGGCTAGCTAGCACTTTCTGGGGGAAATGGCTTATTTTGTTTATTATGTTGGCCTTGGTTCGCCCTGAGTTGTAGTGTCATGTTTTGTTTGACACTTTCTTTCGTTTAAAATAAATATCATTCTGTTGGAACATCTCGATCCTGGATTTTGGTTTGGGGATCGGAGAGGGAACATGCTAATTTATCTTTGTATGTTGCACCCTGAGCCCCTAGACAGGGGCGTAACAGACCAGTACAGTTATAGTCCTTTGTACTTTGCCACATTTATCTTCTTCTTAGCAAGTGTCATGCATTCTGCTTCTCCAGCGTTTTTAAGAGCTGTTGATGATGTCAAATGCAGCTTACGGCCACACCGCTCTCTAAGCGCCCGATCTCGTCCGATCTCGGCAGCCAAATAGAGCCGGGCCTGGTTAGTACTTGGTAGGAAGACCGCCTGGGAATACCAGGTGCTGTAAGCTTTTTTGCTTGGGTTTACGGGCAGCACAAGCTGGTGTTACTGCCTATTTATTCATAGAAATTGTTCTATATTTTCATCAAATTTTGTTCTTTCATTGCTGTTTTGCTACTTTATTGGTTTGTCAACCATCGTGCTTCATTACTAGTAGACCATGTTACGGTCCTGGCCATATGTGTTGTTTTTATTTTGTTGTTCTTATAGGTGCCCTGCCTGATTGGCCGGATTTGGGGGAAGTACAGGAAGCTGATTGGTCCATCCTACACTTCCTGGAGTTTTAAAAGTACGGTTCCCAACAGCTAGCGAGGCTCTTTCTGGCAGCAGCACCTGTTTGCTGTTCTTGCTTTCCAAACCTTATTTAGCATTTTTGAATTGTTAGGTTTTGTGCCGTGGTTTTGTTTATAAATTGTATATTTTGTAAATAGTATTAAATCTGTAGGGGTGGACTGCCATTTTCTTTTGATTGTTTTCTCTTGTTTTCACATTAGGGAGTTAGGGTTAGCGACTATCTTTTGGTTTGTTGATTTCTATCAGGCTAGCTAGCACTTTCTGTGGGAAATGGCTTATTTTGTTTATTATGTTGGCCTTGGTTCGCCCTGAGTTGTAGTGTCATGTTTTGTTTGACACTTTCTTTCGTTTAAAATAAATATCATTCTGTTGGAACATCTCGATCCTGGATTTTGGTTTGGGGATCGGAGAGGGAACATGCTAATTTATCTTTGTATGTTGCACCCTGACCCCCTAGATAGGGGCGTAACAGACCAGTACAGTTATAGTACTTTGTACTTTGCCACATTTATCTTCTTCTTAGCAAGGGTCATGCATTCTGCTTCTCCAGCGTTTTTAAGAGCTGTTGATGATGTCAAATGCAGCTTACGGCCACACTGCTCTCTAAGCGCCCGATCCCGTCCGATCTCGGCAGCCAAATAGGGCTGGGCCTTGTTAGTACTTGGTAGGAAGACCGCCTGGGAATACCACGTGCTGTAAGCTTCTTTGCTTGGGTTTACGGGCAGCACAAGCTGGTGTTACTGCCTATTTATTCATAGAAATTGTTCTATATTTTCATCAAATTTTGTTCTTTCATTGCTGTTTTGCTACTTTATTGGTTTGCCAACCATCGTGCTTCATTACTAGTAGACCATGTTACGGTCCTGGCCATATGTGTTGTTTTTATTTTCTTGTTCTTATAGGTGCCCTGCCTGATTGGCCGGATTGGGGGGCAGTACAGGAAGCTGATTGGTCCATCCTACACTTCCTGGAGTTTTAAAAGTACGGTTCCCAACAGCTAGCGAGGCTCTTTCTGGCATCAGCACCTGTTTGCTGTTCTTGCTTTCCAAACCTTATTTAGCATTTTTGAATTGTTAGGTTTTGTGCCGTGGTTTTGTTTATAAATTGTATATTTTGTAAATAGTATTAAATCTGTAGGGGTGAACTGCCATTTTCTTTGGACTGTTTTCACATTAGGGAGTTAGGGTTAGCGACTGTCTTTTGGTTTGTTTATTTCTATCAGGCTAGCTAGCACTTTCTGTGGGAAATGGCTTATTTTGTTTATTATGTTGGCCTTGGTTCGCCCTGAGTTGTAGTGTCATGTTTTGTTTGACACTTTCTTTCGTTTAAAATAAATATAATTCTGTTGGAACATCTCGATCCTGGATTTTGGTTTGGGGATCGGAGAGGGAACATGCTAATTTATCTTTGTATGTTGCACCCTGACCCCCTAGACAGGGGCGTAACAGACCAGTACAGTTATAGTACTTTGTACTTTGCCACATTTATCTTCTTCTTAGCAAAGGTCATGCATTCTGCTTCTCCAGCGTTTTTAAGAGCTGTTGATGATGTCAAATGCAGCTTACGGCCACACTGCTCTCTAAGCGCCCGATCCCGTCCGATCTCGGCAGCCAAATAGGGCCGGGCCTGGTTAGTACTTGGTAGGAAGACCGCTTGGGAATACCACGTGCTGTAAGCTTCTTTGCTTGGGTTTACGGGCAGCACAAGCTGGTGTTACTGCCTATTTATTCATAGAAATTGTTCTATATTTTCATCAAATTTTGTTCTTTCATTGCTGTTTTGCTACTTTATTGGTTTGCCAACCATCGTGCTTCATTACTAGTAGACCATGTTACGGTCCTGGCCATATGTATTGTTTTTATTTTCTTGTTCTTATAGGTGCCCTGCCTGATTGGCCGGATTGGGGGGCAGTACAGGAAGCTGATTGGTCCATCCTACACTTCCTGGAGTTTTAAAAGTACGGTTCCCAACAGCTAGCGAGGCTCTTTCTGGCATCAGCACCTGTTTGCTGTTCTTGGTTTCCAAACCTTATTTAGCATTTTTGAATTGTTAGGTTTTGTGCCGTGGTTTTGTTTATAAATTGTATATTTTGTAAATAGTATTAAATCTGTAGGGGTGAACTGCCATTTTCTTTGGACTGTTTTCACATTAGGGAGTTAGGGTTAGCGACTGTCTTTTGGTTTGTTTATTTCTATCAGGCTAGCTAGCACTTTCTGTGGGAAATGGCTTATTTTGTTTATTATGTTGGCCTTGGTTCGCCCTGAGTTGTAGTGTCATGTTTTGTTTGACACTTTCTTTCGTTTAAAATAAATATCATTCTGTTGGAACATCTCGATCCTGGATTTTGGTTTGGGGATCGGAGAGGGAACATGCTAATTTATCTTTGTATGTTGCACCCTGACCCCCTAGACAGGGGCGTAACAGACCAGTACAGTTAAAGTACTTTGTACTTTGCCACATTTATCTTCTTCTTAGCAAGTGTCATGCATTCTGCTTCTCCAGCGTTTTTAAGAGCTGTTGATGATGTCAAATGCAGCTTACGGCCAAACCGCTCTCTAAGCGCCCGATCTCGTCCGATCTCGGCAGCCAAATAGAGCCGGGCCTGGTTAGTACTTGGTAGGAAGACTGCCTGGGAATACCAGGTGCTGTAAGCTTTTTTGCTTGGGTTTACGGGCAGCACAAGCTGGTGTTACTGCCTATTTATTCATAGAAATTGTTCTATATTTTCATCAAATTTTGTTCTTTCATTGCTGTTTTGCTACTTTATTGGTTTGCCAACCATCGTGCTTCATTACTAGTAGACCATGTTACGGTCCTGGCCATATGTGTTGTTTTTATTTTCTTGTTCTTATAGGTGCCCTGCCTGATTGGCCGGATTGGGGGGCAGTACAGGAAGCTGATTGGTCCATCCTACACTTCCTGGAGTTTTAAAAGTACGGTTCCCAACAGCTAGCGAGGCTCTTTGTGGCATCAGCACCTGTTTGTTGTTCTTGGTTTCCAAACCTTATTTAGCATTTTTGAATTGTTAGGTTTTGTGCCGTGGTTTTGTTTATAAATTGTATATTTTGTAAATAGTATTAAATCTGTAGGGGTGAACTGCCATTTTCTTTGGACTGTTTTCACATTAGGGAGTTAGGGTTAGCGACTGTCTTTTGGTTTGTTTATTTCTATCAGGCTAGCTAGCACTTTCTGTGGGAAATGGCTTATTTTGTTTATTATGTTGGCCTTGGTTCGCCCTGAGTTGTAGTGTCATGTTTTGTTTGACACTTTCTTTCGTTTAAAATAAATATCATTCTGTTGGAACATCTCGATCCTGGATTTTGGTTTGGGGATCGGAGAGGGAACATGCTAATTTATCTTTGTATGTTGCACCCTGACCCCCTAGACAGGGGCGTAACAGACCAGTACAGTTATAGTACTTTGTACTTTGCCACATTTATCTTCTTCTTAGCAAGTGTCATGCATTCTGCTTCTCCAGCGTTTTTAAGAGCTGTTGATGATGTCAAATTCAGCTTACGGCCACACCGCTCTCTAAGCGCCCGATCCCGTCCGATCTCGGCAGCCAAATAGGGCCGGGCCTTGTTAGTACTTGGTAGGAAGACCGCCTGGGAATACCACGTGCTGTAAGCTTCTTTGCTTGGGTTTACGGGCAGCACAAGCTGGTGTTACTGCCTATTTATTCATAGAAATTGTTCTATATTTTCATCAAATTTTGTTCTTTCATTGCTGTTTTGCTACTTTATTGGTTTGCCAACCATCGTGCTTCATTACTAGTAGACCATGTTACGGTCCTGGCCATATGTGTTGTTTTTATTTTCTTGTTCTTATAGGTGCCCTGCCTGATTGGCCGGATTGGGGGGCAGTACAGGAAGCTGATTGGTCCATCCTACACTTCCTGGAGTTTTAAAAGTACGGTTCCCAACAGCTAGCGAGGCTCTTTCTGGCATCAGCACCTGTTTGCTGTTCTTGGTTTCCAAACCTTATTTAGCATTTTTGAATTGTTAGGTTTTGTGCCGTGGTTTTGTTTATAAATTGTATATTTTGTAAATAGTATTAAATCTGTAGGGGTGAACTGCCATTTTCTTTGGACTGTTTTCACATTAGGGAGTTAGGGTTAGCGACTGTCTTTTGGTTTGTTTATTTCTATCAGGCTAGCTAGCACTGTCTGTGGGAAATGGCTTATTTTGTTTATTATGTTGGCCTTGGTTCGCCCTGAGTTGTAGTGTCATGTTTTGTTTGACACTTTCTTTCGTTTAAAATAAATATCATTCTGTTGGAACATCTCGATCCTGGATTTTGGTTTGGGGATCGGAGAGGGAACATGCTAATTTATCTTTGTATGTTGCACCCTGACCCCCTAGACAGGGGCGTAACAGACCAGTACAGTTATAGTACTTTGTACTTTGCCACATTTATCTTCTTCTTAGCAAGTGTCATGCATTCTGCTTCTCTAGCGTTTTTAAGAGCTGTTGATGATGTCAAATGCAGCTTACGGCCACACCGCTCTGTAAGCGCCCGATCTCGTCCGATCTCGGCAGCCAAATAGAGCCGGGCCTGGTTAGTACTTGGTAGGAAGACCGCCTGGGAATACCAGGTGCTGTAAGCTTTTTTGCTTGGGTTTACGGGCAGCACAAGCTGGTGTTACTGCCTATTTATTCATAGAAATTGTTCTATATTTTCATCAAATTTTGTTCTTTCATTGCTGTTTTGCTACTTTATTGGTTTGCCAACCATCGTGCTTCATTACTAGTAGACCATGTTACGGTCCTGGCCATATGTGTTGTTTTTATTTTCTTGTTCTTATAGGTGCCCTGCCTGATTGGCCGGATTGGGGGGCAGTACAGGAAGCTGATTGGTCCATCCTACACTTCCTGGAGTTTTAAAAGTACAGTTCCCAACAGCTAGCGAGGCTCTTTCTGGCATCAGCACCTGTTTGCTGTTCTTGGTTTCCAAACCTTATTTAGCATTTTTGAATTGTTAGGTTTTGTGCCGTGGTTTTGTTTATAAATTGTATATTTTGTAAATAGTATTAAATCTGTATGGGTGAACTGCCATTTTCTTTGGACTGTTTTCACATTAGGGAGTTAGGGTTAGCGACTGTCTTTTGGTTTGTTTATTTCTATCAGGCTAGCTAGCACTTTCTGTGGGAAATGGCTTATTTTGTTTATTATGTTGGCCTTGGTTCGCCCTGAGTTGTAGTGTCATGTTTTGTTTGACACTTTCTTTCGTTTAAAATAAATATCATTCTGTTGGAACATCTCGATCCTGGATTTTGGTTTGGGGATCGGAGAGGGAACATGCTAATTTATCTTTGTATGTTGCACCCTGACCCCCTAGACAGGGGCGTAACAGACCAGTACAGTTATAGTACTTTGTACTTTGCCACATTTATCTTCTTCTTAGCAAGTGTCATGAATTCTGCTTCTCCAGCGTTTTTAAGAGCTGTTGATGATGTCAAATGCAGCTTACGGCCACACCGCTCTGTAAGCGCCCGATCTCGTCCGATCTCGGCAGCCAAATAGAGCCGGGCCTGGTTAGTACTTGGTAGGAAGACCGCCTGGGAATACCAGGTGCTGTAAGCTTTTTTGCTTGGGTTTACGGGCAGCACAAGCTGGTGTTACTGCCTATTTATTCATAGAAATTGTTCTATATTTTCATCAAATTTTGTTCTTTCATTGCTGTTTTGCTACTTTATTGGTTTGTCAACCATCGTGCTTCATTACTAGTAGACCATGTTACGGTCCTGGCCATATGTGTTGTTTTTATTTTGTTGTTCTTATAGGTGCCCTGCCTGATTGGCCGGATTTGGGGGAAGTACAGGAAGCTGATTGGTCCATCCTACACTTCCTGGAGTTTTAAAAGTACGGTTCCCAACAGCTAGCGAGGCTCTTTCTGGCATCAGCACCTGTTTGCTGTTCTTGGTTTCCAAACCTTATTTAGCATTTTAGAATTGTTAGGTTTTGTGCCGTGGTTTTGTTTATAAATTGTATATTTTGTAAATAGTATTAAATCTGTAGGGGTGAACTGCCATTTTCTTTGGACTGTTTTCACATTAGGGAGTTAGGGTTAGCGACTGTCTTTTGGTTTGTTTATTTCTATCAGGCTAGCTAGCACTTTCTGTGGGAACTGGCTTATTTTGTTTATTATGTTGGCCTTGGTTCGCCCTGAGTTGTAGTGTCATGTTTTGTTTGACACTTTCTTTCGTTTAAAATAAATATCATTCTGTTGGAACATCTCGATCCTGGATTTTGGTTTGGGGATCGGAGAGGGAACATGCTAATTTATCTTTGTATGTTGCACCCTGACCCCCTAGTCAAGTCAAGTGGCTTTTATTGTCATTTCTACTATACACAGTTGTTCACAGTACACAGTTGAAACGAGATAACGTTCCTCCAAGAACCAAGGTGCTACAAACAACACAAGTTATAATAAAGTGCATCGAGTGCAACCAAGTGCAAACAGTGCAGACGAAAAAACAGTACAGACGTACAGTGTAGACAGACAACACAAGTAACACAGGACAGGACACAAGACACAAGACCCAAGACAGTGCCGACCAGTAAACCTACTGTATACTATTTTACAGTACAGTACAGTTCAGTTAAGTGTGCTAGGGGTGTTAAAAAAAAGAGCAGCTTGTAAACGGTATAGTGCATTTAAATGTCCAGCATGTAAAAAAAGTGCAATTGCATTGGAATGTGCAAAAAAAAACAGCAGGTAAACAGTGTAGTGCAGTAAATGTAGAATGATAAAAGTAAATAAATAATAAATAAGTGGTGGTGGAATGAGATGAGTAGTGAGTGATGAGAATGTGCTGAGTTCGGTTTGCAGTGTGTTTAAGTTCTATTTCAGTTCTGTGTGTTGAGGAGCCTGATGGCTTGTGGGAAAAAACTGTTGCATAGTCTGGATGTGGTGGCCCGAATGCTTCGGAACCTCTTTCCTGATGGCAGGAGTGTGAAGAGTGTGTGTGATGGGTGTGTGCGGTCGTCCACAATGCTGTTGGCTTTGCGGATGCAGCGTGTGGTGTAAATGTGCATGATAGAGGGCAGAGAGACTCCGATGATCTTCTCAGCTGTCCTCACTATCCTCTGTAGGGTCTTGCGATCCGCGACGGTGCAGTTCCCAAACCAGGCAGTGATGCAGCTGCTCAGGATGCTCTCAATGGTCCCTCTGTAGAACATGGTCAGGATGGGGGGAGGGAGATGGGCTTTCCTCAGCCTTCTCAGGAAGTAGAGACGCTGCTGGGCCTTCTTGGTGATGGAGCTGGTGTTGACTGACCAGGTGAGGTTGTCCGCCAGATGAACACCAAGGAATTTGGTGCTCTTGACTATCTCCACTGAGGATCCATCGATGATCAATGGAGAATGGTCACCCTGTGCTCTCCTGAAGTCCACAACCATCTCTTTAGTTTTGTCAACGTTCAGAGACAGGTTGTTTGCTCCACACCAGGCTGTTAATCGTTGCACCTCCTCTCTGTAGGCTGACTCGTCGTTCTTGCTGATTAAACCCACCACGGTCGTGTCATCAGCAAACTTGACTATGTGGTTTGAGCTGTGCATTGCTACACAGTCGTGCGTCAGCAGAGTGAACAGCAGAGGGCTGAGCACACAGCCCTGAGGGGCTCCAGTGCTCAGTGTGGTGGTGCTGGAGATGTTGTTCCCGATCCGGACTGACTGGGGTCTCCCAGTCAGGAAGTCCAGAATCCAGTTGCAGAGGGAGGTGTTCAGGCCCAGTATGCTCAATTTCTCAGTCAGGTGCTGAGGGATGATTGTGTTGAATGCTGAGCTGAAGTCAATGAACAGCATTCGTACGTATGAGTCCTTACTGTCCAGGTGGGTGAGGGCCAGATGGAGGGTCGTGGAGATGGCATCGTCCGTGGAACGATTTGGACGATACGCAAACTGCATGGGGTCCAGGGAGGTTGGGAGTTGGGTCTTAATGTGCCTCATGACGAGCCTCTCGAAGCACTTCATCACGATGGGTGTGAGCGCGACGGGACGGTAGTCATTGAGGCAGGAGACAGTAGACTTCTTAGGCACAGGCACGATGGTCGTTGCCTTGAGGCACGTAGGAACAACGTTGCTGCTCAGGGAGATGTTGAAGATGTCTGTGAAGACATCCGCTAGCTGTTCTGCGCACTCCCTGAGCACTCTGCCAGGAATGTTGTCTGGTCCAGCAGACTTCCGTGGGTTAACTCTGCATAGAGTTTTCCTCACTTCAGCTGTGGTTAGACAGAGCACCTGGTCACTGGGAGGTGGAGTGGACTTCCTCGCCTTCACGTTGTTCTGTGCCTCAAACCGGGCGTAGAAGTGGTTCAGCGCATCTGGGAGGGAGGCGTCGCGGTCACAATCAGGTGAAGTTGTCTTGTAGTTCGTGATCGCCTGGATGCCCTGCCACATGCGCCGGGTGTCTCCGCTGTCTTCGAAGTGGTCGTGGATTTTCTTTGAGTGTGCGCGCTTTGCCTCTCTAATGGCACGGGACAGTTTGGCCCTTGCTGTTCTCAAGGCCGTCTTGTCCCCTGTTCTGAAGGCAGCGTCTCTTTGTTTCAGCAGCGCACACACATTGGCATTTATCCACGGCTTCCTGTTGGAGCGTGTAGTGATGGTCTTGGAGATGGTCACATCGTCAACGCACTTGCTGATGTAGCTGGTTACTGTTGACGTGTATTCCTCCAAGTTGATGGAATCGCCGTTGGTTGCGGCCTCCCTAAACATGTCCCAGTCAGTGCACTCAAGACAGTCTTGAAGAGCAGAAGTAGCTCCTGCTGGCCAGGTTTTCACCTGTTTCAGAACCGGTTTAGAGCGTCTGACGAGCGGTCTGTATGCTGGAATTAGCATAACCGAGATGTGGTCTGAGTAGCCGAGATGGGGGCGGGGCTCCGCACGATACGCGCCGGGGATGTTTGTGTAAACAAGATCCAGCGTGTTCCCTCCTCTCGTTGCAAAGTCCACATGCTGATGAAGTTTAGGGAGCACAGTCCTGAGATTCGCATGGTTGAAATCTCCGGCAATAATAAACAGTCCGTCGGGGTGAGCGTTCTGCAGGTCGCTAATAGCACCGTAGAGTTCACACAGTGCCTCCTTAGCATTAGCGCTGGGGGGAATGTACACTCCGACAATGAAAACAGTGGTGAATTCCCGTGGTAAATAGAACGGTCTGCATCTAACAGTCACAAACTCCACTAGCGATGAGCAGAAACGTGAGACAAGCACAGAGTTCTTGCACCACTCCGTGTTGATGTAAACACACACGCCACCACCGCGAGTCTTACCGCACAGAGCAGCGTTTCTGTCGGCGCGAAACACGGTTAGCCCGTCTAGCTGGATGGCGGCTTCCGGAACTCTGTCACTGAGCCACGTCTCCGTGAAAACAAAGATGCAGCAGTCTCTGAATTCTCGCCGCGTGGTCCGCTGGAGTCGGATTTAGTCTAGTTTATTGTCCAGGGAGCAGACGTTGGAGAGGAGAATGGACGGTAGAGCCGGCCGGCTAGGGTTAGCATTTAGCCTAGCACGGACACCCGCCCGCTTGCCGCGCTTCCGCTTCCTCGAGCAGCGCTTCCGACGTCCCCTCACCTGGCCACCGGCGTCAGGTGACACCGAGGGCTGGGGGCCTGGTATTTGTCGCTGGGGTCGTAGCAAGCCGAGGTCGCGAAGGTTACCAATTACTTCCTCGTGCAGATTATTGTATGTATGAACCCTGTGCCGCAGCAATGTCTGGCGGTCGTAAACATGAACACAGCTGACTGTGGTGTCCATGTACTGTAAAGGGTCTGGCTAAATACGGCAAAAACACCATTTGTTGGATCCGGAGAGGCCGCTGCGAGCTACTGCCGCGCCGCCATCTTGTTCCACAGCCTAGACAGGGGCGTAACAGACCAGTACAGTTATAGTACTTTGTACTTTGCCACATTTATCTTCTTCTTAGCAAGTGTCATGCATTCTGCTTCTCCAGCGTTTTTAAGAGCTGTTGATGATGTCAAATGCAGCTTACGGCCACACCGCTCTCTAAGCGCCCGATCTCGTCCGATCTCGGCAGCCAAATAGAGCCGGGCCTGGTTAGTACTTGGTAAGAAGACCACCTGGGAATACCAGGTGCTGTAAGCTTTTTTGCTTGGGTTTACGGGCAGCACAAGCTGGTGTTACTGCCTATTTATTCATAGAAATTGTTCTATATTTTCATCAAATTTTGTTCTTTCATTGCTGTTTTGCTACTTTATTGGTTTGTCAACCATCGTGCTTCATTACTAGTAGACCATGTTACGGTCCTGGCCATATGTGTTGTTTTTATTTTGTTGTTCTTATAGGTGCCCTGCCTGATTGGCCGGATTTGGGGGAAGTACAGGAAGCTGATTGGTCCATCCTACACTTCCTGGAGTTTTAAAAGTACGGTTCCCAACAGCTAGCGAGGCTCTTTCTGGCAGCAGCACCTGTTTGCTGTTCTTGCTTTCCAAACCTTATTTAGCATTTTTGAATTGTTAGGTTTTGTGCCGTGGTTTTGTTTATAAATTGTATATTTTGTAAATAGTATTAAATCTGTAGGGGTGGACTGCCATTTTCTTTTGATTGTTTTCTCTGGTTTTCACATTAGGGAGTTAGGGTTAGCGACTGTGTTTTGGTTTGTTTATTTCTATCAGGCTAGCTAGCACTTTCTGTGGGAAATGGCTTATTTTGTTTATTATGTTGGCCTTGGTTCGCCCTGAGTTGTAGTGTCATGTTTTCTTTGACACTTTCTTTCGTTTAAAATAAATATCATTCTGTTGGAACATCTCGATCCTGGATTTTGGTTTGGGGATCGGAGAGGGAACATGCTAATTTATCTTTGTATGTTGCACCCTGACCCCCTAGACAGGGGCGTAACAGACCAGTACAGTTATAGTACTTTGTACTTTGCCACATTTATCTTCTTCTTAGCAAGTGTCATGCATTCTGCTTCTCCAGCGTTTTTAAGAGCTGTTGATGATGTCAAATGCAGCTTACAGCCACACCGCTCTCTAAGCGCCCGATCTCGTCCGATCTCGGCAGCCAAATAGAGCCGGGCCTGGTTAGTACTTGGTAGGAAGACCGCCTGGGAATACCAGGTGCTGTAAGCTTTTTTGCTTGGGTTTACGGGCAGCACAAGCTGGTGTTACTGCCTATTTATTCATAGAAATTGTTCTATATTTTCATCAAATTTTGTTCTTTCATTGCTGTTTTGCTACTTTATTGGTTTGTCAACCATCGTGCTTCATTACTAGTAGACCATGTTACGGTCCTGGCCATATGTGTTGTTTTTATTTTGTTGTTCTTATAGGTGCCCTGCCTGATTGGCCGGATTTGGGGGAAGTACAGGAAGCTGATTGGTCCATCCTACACTTCCTGGAGTTTTAAAAGTACGGTTCCCAACAGCTAGCGAGGCTCTTTCTGGCATCAGCACCTGTTTGCTGTTCTTGGTTTCCAAACCTTATTTAGCATTTTAGAATTGTTAGGTTTTGTGCCGTGGTTTTGTTTATAAATTGTATATTTTGTAAATAGTATTAAATCTGTAGGGGTGAACTGCCATTTTCTTTGGACTGTTTTCACATTAGGGAGTTAGGGTTAGCGACTGTCTTTTGGTTTGTTTATTTCTATCAGGCTAGCTAGCACTTTCTGTGGGAACTGGCTTATTTTGTTTATTATGTTGGCCTTGGTTCGCCCTGAGTTGTAGTGTCATGTTTTGTTTGACACTTTCTTTCGTTTAAAATAAATATCATTCTGTTGGAACATCTCGATCCTGGATTTTGGTTTGGGGATCGGAGAGGGAACATGCTAATTTATCTTTGTATGTTGCACCCTGACCCCCTAGACAGGGGCGTAACAGACCAGTACAGTTATAGTACTTTGTACTTTGCCACATTTATCTTCTTCTTAGCAAGTGTCATGCATTCTGCTTCTCCAGCGTTTTTAAGAGCTGTTGATGATGTCAAATGCAGCTTACGGCCACACCGCTCTCTAAGCGCCCGATCTCGTCCGATCTCGGCAGCCAAATAAAGCCGGGCCTGGTTAGTACTTGGTAGGAAGACCGCCTGGGAATACCAGGTGCTGTAAGCTTTTTTGCTTGGGTTTACGGGCAGCACAAGCTGGTGTTACTGCCTATTTATTCATAGAAATTGTTCTATATTTTCATCAAATTTTGTTCTTTCATTGCTGTTTTGCTACTTTATTGGTTTGTCAACCATCGTGCTTCATTACTAATAGACCATGTTACGGTCCTGGCCATATGTGTTGTTTTTATTTTCTTGTTCTTATAGGTGCCCTGCCTGATTGGCCGGATTGGGGGGCAGTACAGGAAGCTGATTGGTCCATCCTACACTTCCTGGAGTTTTAAAAGTACGGTTCCCAACAGCTAGCGAGGCTCTTTCTGGCATCAGCACCTGTTTGCTGTTCTTGGTTTCCAAACCTTATTTAGCATTTTTGAATTGTTAGGTTTTGTGCCGTGGTTTTGTTTATAAATTGTATATTTTGTAAATAGTATTAAATCTGTAGGGGTGAACTGCCATTTTCTTTGGACTGTTTTCACATTAGGGAGTTAGGGTTAGCGACTGTCTTTTGGTTTGTTGATTTCTATCAGGCTAGCTAGCACTTTCTGGGGGAAATGGCTTATTTTGTTTATTATGTTGGCCTTGGTTCGCCCTGAGTTGTAGTGTCATGTTTTGTTTGACACTTTCTTTCGTTTAAAATAAATATCATTCTGTTGGAACATCTCGATCCTGGATTTTGGTTTGGGGATCGGAGAGGGAACATGCTAATTTATCTTTGTATGTTGCACCCTGAGCCCCTAGACAGGGGCGTAACAGACCAGTACAGTTATAGTCCTTTGTACTTTGCCACATTTATCTTCTTCTTAGCAAGTGTCATGCATTCTGCTTCTCCAGCGTTTTTAAGAGCTGTTGATGATGTCAAATGCAGCTTACGGCCACACCGCTCTCTAAGCGCCCGATCTCGTCCGATCTCGGCAGCCAAATAGAGCCGGGCCTGGTTAGTACTTGGTAGGAAGACCGCCTGGGAATACCAGGTGCTGTAAGCTTTTTTGCTTGGGTTTACGGGCAGCACAAGCTGGTGTTACTGCCTATTTATTCATAGAAATTGTTCTATATTTTCATCAAATTTTGTTCTTTCATTGCTGTTTTGCTACTTTATTGGTTTGTCAACCATCGTGCTTCATTACTAGTAGACCATGTTACGGTCCTGGCCATATGTGTTGTTTTTATTTTGTTGTTCTTATAGGTGCCCTGCCTGATTGGCCGGATTTGGGGGAAGTACAGGAAGCTGATTGGTCCATCCTACACTTCCTGGAGTTTTAAAAGTACGGTTCCCAACAGCTAGCGAGGCTCTTTCTGGCAGCAGCACCTGTTTGCTGTTCTTGCTTTCCAAACCTTATTTAGCATTTTTGAATTGTTAGGTTTTGTGCCGTGGTTTTGTTTATAAATTGTATATTTTGTAAATAGTATTAAATCTGTAGGGGTGGACTGCCATTTTCTTTTGATTGTTTTCTCTTGTTTTCACATTAGGGAGTTAGGGTTAGCGACTATCTTTTGGTTTGTTGATTTCTATCAGGCTAGCTAGCACTTTCTGTGGGAAATGGCTTATTTTGTTTATTATGTTGGCCTTGGTTCGCCCTGAGTTGTAGTGTCATGTTTTGTTTGACACTTTCTTTCGTTTAAAATAAATATCATTCTGTTGGAACATCTCGATCCTGGATTTTGGTTTGGGGATCGGAGAGGGAACATGCTAATTTATCTTTGTATGTTGCACCCTGACCCCCTAGATAGGGGCGTAACAGACCAGTACAGTTATAGTACTTTGTACTTTGCCACATTTATCTTCTTCTTAGCAAGGGTCATGCATTCTGCTTCTCCAGCGTTTTTAAGAGCTGTTGATGATGTCAAATGCAGCTTACGGCCACACTGCTCTCTAAGCGCCCGATCCCGTCCGATCTCGGCAGCCAAATAGGGCTGGGCCTTGTTAGTACTTGGTAGGAAGACCGCCTGGGAATACCACGTGCTGTAAGCTTCTTTGCTTGGGTTTACGGGCAGCACAAGCTGGTGTTACTGCCTATTTATTCATAGAAATTGTTCTATATTTTCATCAAATTTTGTTCTTTCATTGCTGTTTTGCTACTTTATTGGTTTGCCAACCATCGTGCTTCATTACTAGTAGACCATGTTACGGTCCTGGCCATATGTGTTGTTTTTATTTTCTTGTTCTTATAGGTGCCCTGCCTGATTGGCCGGATTGGGGGGCAGTACAGGAAGCTGATTGGTCCATCCTACACTTCCTGGAGTTTTAAAAGTACGGTTCCCAACAGCTAGCGAGGCTCTTTCTGGCATCAGCACCTGTTTGCTGTTCTTGCTTTCCAAACCTTATTTAGCATTTTTGAATTGTTAGGTTTTGTGCCGTGGTTTTGTTTATAAATTGTATATTTTGTAAATAGTATTAAATCTGTAGGGGTGAACTGCCATTTTCTTTGGACTGTTTTCACATTAGGGAGTTAGGGTTAGCGACTGTCTTTTGGTTTGTTTATTTCTATCAGGCTAGCTAGCACTTTCTGTGGGAAATGGCTTATTTTGTTTATTATGTTGGCCTTGGTTCGCCCTGAGTTGTAGTGTCATGTTTTGTTTGACACTTTCTTTCGTTTAAAATAAATATAATTCTGTTGGAACATCTCGATCCTGGATTTTGGTTTGGGGATCGGAGAGGGAACATGCTAATTTATCTTTGTATGTTGCACCCTGACCCCCTAGACAGGGGCGTAACAGACCAGTACAGTTATAGTACTTTGTACTTTGCCACATTTATCTTCTTCTTAGCAAAGGTCATGCATTCTGCTTCTCCAGCGTTTTTAAGAGCTGTTGATGATGTCAAATGCAGCTTACGGCCACACTGCTCTCTAAGCGCCCGATCCCGTCCGATCTCGGCAGCCAAATAGGGCCGGGCCTGGTTAGTACTTGGTAGGAAGACCGCTTGGGAATACCACGTGCTGTAAGCTTCTTTGCTTGGGTTTACGGGCAGCACAAGCTGGTGTTACTGCCTATTTATTCATAGAAATTGTTCTATATTTTCATCAAATTTTGTTCTTTCATTGCTGTTTTGCTACTTTATTGGTTTGCCAACCATCGTGCTTCATTACTAGTAGACCATGTTACGGTCCTGGCCATATGTATTGTTTTTATTTTCTTGTTCTTATAGGTGCCCTGCCTGATTGGCCGGATTGGGGGGCAGTACAGGAAGCTGATTGGTCCATCCTACACTTCCTGGAGTTTTAAAAGTACGGTTCCCAACAGCTAGCGAGGCTCTTTCTGGCATCAGCACCTGTTTGCTGTTCTTGGTTTCCAAACCTTATTTAGCATTTTTGAATTGTTAGGTTTTGTGCCGTGGTTTTGTTTATAAATTGTATATTTTGTAAATAGTATTAAATCTGTAGGGGTG
Source organism: Channa argus (assembly GCF_033026475.1). NCBI lineage: Eukaryota > Metazoa > Chordata > Actinopteri > Anabantiformes > Channidae > Channa > Channa argus. The sequence goes on along the minus strand of NW_027125230.1, from coordinate 286,250 downwards.
AACTGCCATTTTCTTTGGACTGTTTTCACATTAGGGAGTTAGGGTTAGCGACTGTCTTTTGGTTTGTTTATTTCTATCAGGCTAGCTAGCACTTTCTGTGGGAAATGGCTTATTTTGTTTATTATGTTGGCCTTGGTTCGCCCTGAGTTGTAGTGTCATGTTTTGTTTGACACTTTCTTTCGTTTAAAATAAATATCATTCTGTTGGAACATCTCGATCCTGGATTTTGGTTTGGGGATCGGAGAGGGAACATGCTAATTTATCTTTGTATGTTGCACCCTGACCCCCTAGACAGGGGCGTAACAGACCAGTACAGTTAAAGTACTTTGTACTTTGCCACATTTATCTTCTTCTTAGCAAGTGTCATGCATTCTGCTTCTCCAGCGTTTTTAAGAGCTGTTGATGATGTCAAATGCAGCTTACGGCCAAACCGCTCTCTAAGCGCCCGATCTCGTCCGATCTCGGCAGCCAAATAGAGCCGGGCCTGGTTAGTACTTGGTAGGAAGACTGCCTGGGAATACCAGGTGCTGTAAGCTTTTTTGCTTGGGTTTACGGGCAGCACAAGCTGGTGTTACTGCCTATTTATTCATAGAAATTGTTCTATATTTTCATCAAATTTTGTTCTTTCATTGCTGTTTTGCTACTTTATTGGTTTGCCAACCATCGTGCTTCATTACTAGTAGACCATGTTACGGTCCTGGCCATATGTGTTGTTTTTATTTTCTTGTTCTTATAGGTGCCCTGCCTGATTGGCCGGATTGGGGGGCAGTACAGGAAGCTGATTGGTCCATCCTACACTTCCTGGAGTTTTAAAAGTACGGTTCCCAACAGCTAGCGAGGCTCTTTGTGGCATCAGCACCTGTTTGTTGTTCTTGGTTTCCAAACCTTATTTAGCATTTTTGAATTGTTAGGTTTTGTGCCGTGGTTTTGTTTATAAATTGTATATTTTGTAAATAGTATTAAATCTGTAGGGGTGAACTGCCATTTTCTTTGGACTGTTTTCACATTAGGGAGTTAGGGTTAGCGACTGTCTTTTGGTTTGTTTATTTCTATCAGGCTAGCTAGCACTTTCTGTGGGAAATGGCTTATTTTGTTTATTATGTTGGCCTTGGTTCGCCCTGAGTTGTAGTGTCATGTTTTGTTTGACACTTTCTTTCGTTTAAAATAAATATCATTCTGTTGGAACATCTCGATCCTGGATTTTGGTTTGGGGATCGGAGAGGGAACATGCTAATTTATCTTTGTATGTTGCACCCTGACCCCCTAGACAGGGGCGTAACAGACCAGTACAGTTATAGTACTTTGTACTTTGCCACATTTATCTTCTTCTTAGCAAGTGTCATGCATTCTGCTTCTCCAGCGTTTTTAAGAGCTGTTGATGATGTCAAATTCAGCTTACGGCCACACCGCTCTCTAAGCGCCCGATCCCGTCCGATCTCGGCAGCCAAATAGGGCCGGGCCTTGTTAGTACTTGGTAGGAAGACCGCCTGGGAATACCACGTGCTGTAAGCTTCTTTGCTTGGGTTTACGGGCAGCACAAGCTGGTGTTACTGCCTATTTATTCATAGAAATTGTTCTATATTTTCATCAAATTTTGTTCTTTCATTGCTGTTTTGCTACTTTATTGGTTTGCCAACCATCGTGCTTCATTACTAGTAGACCATGTTACGGTCCTGGCCATATGTGTTGTTTTTATTTTCTTGTTCTTATAGGTGCCCTGCCTGATTGGCCGGATTGGGGGGCAGTACAGGAAGCTGATTGGTCCATCCTACACTTCCTGGAGTTTTAAAAGTACGGTTCCCAACAGCTAGCGAGGCTCTTTCTGGCATCAGCACCTGTTTGCTGTTCTTGGTTTCCAAACCTTATTTAGCATTTTTGAATTGTTAGGTTTTGTGCCGTGGTTTTGTTTATAAATTGTATATTTTGTAAATAGTATTAAATCTGTAGGGGTGAACTGCCATTTTCTTTGGACTGTTTTCACATTAGGGAGTTAGGGTTAGCGACTGTCTTTTGGTTTGTTTATTTCTATCAGGCTAGCTAGCACTGTCTGTGGGAAATGGCTTATTTTGTTTATTATGTTGGCCTTGGTTCGCCCTGAGTTGTAGTGTCATGTTTTGTTTGACACTTTCTTTCGTTTAAAATAAATATCATTCTGTTGGAACATCTCGATCCTGGATTTTGGTTTGGGGATCGGAGAGGGAACATGCTAATTTATCTTTGTATGTTGCACCCTGACCCCCTAGACAGGGGCGTAACAGACCAGTACAGTTATAGTACTTTGTACTTTGCCACATTTATCTTCTTCTTAGCAAGTGTCATGCATTCTGCTTCTCTAGCGTTTTTAAGAGCTGTTGATGATGTCAAATGCAGCTTACGGCCACACCGCTCTGTAAGCGCCCGATCTCGTCCGATCTCGGCAGCCAAATAGAGCCGGGCCTGGTTAGTACTTGGTAGGAAGACCGCCTGGGAATACCAGGTGCTGTAAGCTTTTTTGCTTGGGTTTACGGGCAGCACAAGCTGGTGTTACTGCCTATTTATTCATAGAAATTGTTCTATATTTTCATCAAATTTTGTTCTTTCATTGCTGTTTTGCTACTTTATTGGTTTGCCAACCATCGTGCTTCATTACTAGTAGACCATGTTACGGTCCTGGCCATATGTGTTGTTTTTATTTTCTTGTTCTTATAGGTGCCCTGCCTGATTGGCCGGATTGGGGGGCAGTACAGGAAGCTGATTGGTCCATCCTACACTTCCTGGAGTTTTAAAAGTACAGTTCCCAACAGCTAGCGAGGCTCTTTCTGGCATCAGCACCTGTTTGCTGTTCTTGGTTTCCAAACCTTATTTAGCATTTTTGAATTGTTAGGTTTTGTGCCGTGGTTTTGTTTATAAATTGTATATTTTGTAAATAGTATTAAATCTGTATGGGTGAACTGCCATTTTCTTTGGACTGTTTTCACATTAGGGAGTTAGGGTTAGCGACTGTCTTTTGGTTTGTTTATTTCTATCAGGCTAGCTAGCACTTTCTGTGGGAAATGGCTTATTTTGTTTATTATGTTGGCCTTGGTTCGCCCTGAGTTGTAGTGTCATGTTTTGTTTGACACTTTCTTTCGTTTAAAATAAATATCATTCTGTTGGAACATCTCGATCCTGGATTTTGGTTTGGGGATCGGAGAGGGAACATGCTAATTTATCTTTGTATGTTGCACCCTGACCCCCTAGACAGGGGCGTAACAGACCAGTACAGTTATAGTACTTTGTACTTTGCCACATTTATCTTCTTCTTAGCAAGTGTCATGAATTCTGCTTCTCCAGCGTTTTTAAGAGCTGTTGATGATGTCAAATGCAGCTTACGGCCACACCGCTCTGTAAGCGCCCGATCTCGTCCGATCTCGGCAGCCAAATAGAGCCGGGCCTGGTTAGTACTTGGTAGGAAGACCGCCTGGGAATACCAGGTGCTGTAAGCTTTTTTGCTTGGGTTTACGGGCAGCACAAGCTGGTGTTACTGCCTATTTATTCATAGAAATTGTTCTATATTTTCATCAAATTTTGTTCTTTCATTGCTGTTTTGCTACTTTATTGGTTTGTCAACCATCGTGCTTCATTACTAGTAGACCATGTTACGGTCCTGGCCATATGTGTTGTTTTTATTTTGTTGTTCTTATAGGTGCCCTGCCTGATTGGCCGGATTTGGGGGAAGTACAGGAAGCTGATTGGTCCATCCTACACTTCCTGGAGTTTTAAAAGTACGGTTCCCAACAGCTAGCGAGGCTCTTTCTGGCATCAGCACCTGTTTGCTGTTCTTGGTTTCCAAACCTTATTTAGCATTTTAGAATTGTTAGGTTTTGTGCCGTGGTTTTGTTTATAAATTGTATATTTTGTAAATAGTATTAAATCTGTAGGGGTGAACTGCCATTTTCTTTGGACTGTTTTCACATTAGGGAGTTAGGGTTAGCGACTGTCTTTTGGTTTGTTTATTTCTATCAGGCTAGCTAGCACTTTCTGTGGGAACTGGCTTATTTTGTTTATTATGTTGGCCTTGGTTCGCCCTGAGTTGTAGTGTCATGTTTTGTTTGACACTTTCTTTCGTTTAAAATAAATATCATTCTGTTGGAACATCTCGATCCTGGATTTTGGTTTGGGGATCGGAGAGGGAACATGCTAATTTATCTTTGTATGTTGCACCCTGACCCCCTAGTCAAGTCAAGTGGCTTTTATTGTCATTTCTACTATACACAGTTGTTCACAGTACACAGTTGAAACGAGATAACGTTCCTCCAAGAACCAAGGTGCTACAAACAACACAAGTTATAATAAAGTGCATCGAGTGCAACCAAGTGCAAACAGTGCAGACGAAAAAACAGTACAGACGTACAGTGTAGACAGACAACACAAGTAACACAGGACAGGACACAAGACACAAGACCCAAGACAGTGCCGACCAGTAAACCTACTGTATACTATTTTACAGTACAGTACAGTTCAGTTAAGTGTGCTAGGGGTGTTAAAAAAAAGAGCAGCTTGTAAACGGTATAGTGCATTTAAATGTCCAGCATGTAAAAAAAGTGCAATTGCATTGGAATGTGCAAAAAAAAACAGCAGGTAAACAGTGTAGTGCAGTAAATGTAGAATGATAAAAGTAAATAAATAATAAATAAGTGGTGGTGGAATGAGATGAGTAGTGAGTGATGAGAATGTGCTGAGTTCGGTTTGCAGTGTGTTTAAGTTCTATTTCAGTTCTGTGTGTTGAGGAGCCTGATGGCTTGTGGGAAAAAACTGTTGCATAGTCTGGATGTGGTGGCCCGAATGCTTCGGAACCTCTTTCCTGATGGCAGGAGTGTGAAGAGTGTGTGTGATGGGTGTGTGCGGTCGTCCACAATGCTGTTGGCTTTGCGGATGCAGCGTGTGGTGTAAATGTGCATGATAGAGGGCAGAGAGACTCCGATGATCTTCTCAGCTGTCCTCACTATCCTCTGTAGGGTCTTGCGATCCGCGACGGTGCAGTTCCCAAACCAGGCAGTGATGCAGCTGCTCAGGATGCTCTCAATGGTCCCTCTGTAGAACATGGTCAGGATGGGGGGAGGGAGATGGGCTTTCCTCAGCCTTCTCAGGAAGTAGAGACGCTGCTGGGCCTTCTTGGTGATGGAGCTGGTGTTGACTGACCAGGTGAGGTTGTCCGCCAGATGAACACCAAGGAATTTGGTGCTCTTGACTATCTCCACTGAGGATCCATCGATGATCAATGGAGAATGGTCACCCTGTGCTCTCCTGAAGTCCACAACCATCTCTTTAGTTTTGTCAACGTTCAGAGACAGGTTGTTTGCTCCACACCAGGCTGTTAATCGTTGCACCTCCTCTCTGTAGGCTGACTCGTCGTTCTTGCTGATTAAACCCACCACGGTCGTGTCATCAGCAAACTTGACTATGTGGTTTGAGCTGTGCATTGCTACACAGTCGTGCGTCAGCAGAGTGAACAGCAGAGGGCTGAGCACACAGCCCTGAGGGGCTCCAGTGCTCAGTGTGGTGGTGCTGGAGATGTTGTTCCCGATCCGGACTGACTGGGGTCTCCCAGTCAGGAAGTCCAGAATCCAGTTGCAGAGGGAGGTGTTCAGGCCCAGTATGCTCAATTTCTCAGTCAGGTGCTGAGGGATGATTGTGTTGAATGCTGAGCTGAAGTCAATGAACAGCATTCGTACGTATGAGTCCTTACTGTCCAGGTGGGTGAGGGCCAGATGGAGGGTCGTGGAGATGGCATCGTCCGTGGAACGATTTGGACGATACGCAAACTGCATGGGGTCCAGGGAGGTTGGGAGTTGGGTCTTAATGTGCCTCATGACGAGCCTCTCGAAGCACTTCATCACGATGGGTGTGAGCGCGACGGGACGGTAGTCATTGAGGCAGGAGACAGTAGATTTCTTAGGCACAGGCACGATGGTCGTTGCCTTGAGGCACGTAGGAACAACGTTGCTGCTCAGGGAGATGTTGAAGATGTCTGTGAAGACATCCGCTAGCTGTTCTGCGCACTCCCTGAGCACTCTGCCAGGAATGTTGTCTGGTCCAGCAGACTTCCGTGGGTTAACTCTGCATAGAGTTTTCCTCACTTCAGCTGTGGTTAGACAGAGCACCTGGTCACTGGGAGGTGGAGTGGACTTCCTCGCCTTCACGTTGTTCTGTGCCTCAAACCGGGCGTAGAAGTGGTTCAGCGCATCTGGGAGGGAGGCGTCGCGGTCACAATCAGGTGAAGTTGTCTTGTAGTTCGTGATCGCCTGGATGCCCTGCCACATGCGCCGGGTGTCTCCGCTGTCTTCGAAGTGGTCGTGGATTTTCTTTGAGTGTGCGCGCTTTGCCTCTCTAATGGCACGGGACAGTTTGGCCCTTGCTGTTCTCAAGGCCGTCTTGTCCCCTGTTCTGAAGGCAGCGTCTCTTTGTTTCAGCAGCGCACACACATTGGCATTTATCCACGGCTTCCTGTTGGAGCGTGTAGTGATGGTCTTGGAGATGGTCACATCGTCAACGCACTTGCTGATGTAGCTGGTTACTGTTGACGTGTATTCCTCCAAGTTGATGGAATCGCCGTTGGTTGCGGCCTCCCTAAACATGTCCCAGTCAGTGCACTCAAGACAGTCTTGAAGAGCAGAAGTAGCTCCTGCTGGCCAGGTTTTCACCTGTTTCAGAACCGGTTTAGAGCGTCTGACGAGCGGTCTGTATGCTGGAATTAGCATAACCGAGATGTGGTCTGAGTAGCCGAGATGGGGGCGGGGCTCCGCACGATACGCGCCGGGGATGTTTGTGTAAACAAGATCCAGCGTGTTCCCTCCTCTCGTTGCAAAGTCCACATGCTGATGAAGTTTAGGGAGCACAGTCCTGAGATTCGCATGGTTGAAATCTCCGGCAATAATAAACAGTCCGTCGGGGTGAGCGTTCTGCAGGTCGCTAATAGCACCGTAGAGTTCACACAGTGCCTCCTTAGCATTAGCGCTGGGGGGAATGTACACTCCGACAATGAAAACAGTGGTGAATTCCCGTGGTAAATAGAACGGTCTGCATCTAACAGTCACAAACTCCACTAGCGATGAGCAGAAACGTGAGACAAGCACAGAGTTCTTGCACCACTCCGTGTTGATGTAAACACACACGCCACCACCGCGAGTCTTACCGCACAGAGCAGCGTTTCTGTCGGCGCGAAACACGGTTAGCCCGTCTAGCTGGATGGCGGCTTCCGGAACTCTGTCACTGAGCCACGTCTCCGTGAAAACAAAGATGCAGCAGTCTCTGAATTCTCGCCGCGTGGTCCGCTGGAGTCGGATTTAGTCTAGTTTATTGTCCAGGGAGCAGACGTTGGAGAGGAGAATGGACGGTAGAGCCGGCCGGCTAGGGTTAGCATTTAGCCTAGCACGGACACCCGCCCGCTTGCCGCGCTTCCGCTTCCTCGAGCAGCGCTTCCGACGTCCCCTCACCTGGCCACCGGCGTCAGGTGACACCGAGGGCTGGGGGCCTGGTATTTGTCGCTGGGGTCGTAGCAAGCCGAGGTCGCGAAGGTTACCAATTACTTCCTCGTGCAGATTATTGTATGTATGAACCCTGTGCCGCAGCAATGTCTGGCGGTCGTAAACATGAACACAGCTGACTGTGGTGTCCATGTACTGTAAAGGGTCTGGCTAAATACGGCAAAAACACCATTTGTTGGATCCGGAGAGGCCGCTGCGAGCTACTGCCGCGCCGCCATCTTGTTCCACAGCCTAGACAGGGGCGTAACAGACCAGTACAGTTATAGTACTTTGTACTTTGCCACATTTATCTTCTTCTTAGCAAGTGTCATGCATTCTGCTTCTCCAGCGTTTTTAAGAGCTGTTGATGATGTCAAATGCAGCTTACGGCCACACCGCTCTCTAAGTGCCCGATCTCGTCCGATCTCGGCAGCCAAATAGGGCCGGGCCTGGTTGGTACTTGGTAGGAAGACCGCCTGGGAATACCAGGTGCTGTAAGCTTTTTTGCTTGGGTTTACGGGCAGCACAAGCTGGTGTTACTGCCTATTTATTCATAGAAATTGTTCTATATTTTCATCAAATTTTGTTCTTTCATTGCTGTTTTGCTACTTTATTGGTTTGTCAACCATCGTGCTTCATTACTAATAGACCATGTTACGGTCCTGGCCATATGTGTTGTTTTTATTTTCTTGTTCTTATAGGTGCCCTGCCTGATTGGCCGGATTGGGGGGCAGTACAGGAAGCTGATTGGTCCATCCTACACTTGCTGGAGTTTTAAAAGTACGGTTCCCAACAGCTAGCGAGGCTCTTTCTGGCATCAGCACCTGTTTGCTGTTCTTGGTTTCCAAACCTTATTTAGCATTTTTGAATTGTTAGGTTTTGTGCCGTGGTTTTGTTTATAAATTGTATATTTTGTAAATAGTATTAAATCTGTAGGGGTGAACAGCCATTTTCTTTTGATTGTTTTCTCTTGTTTTCACATTAGGGAGTTAGGGTTAGCGACTATCTTTTGGTTTGTTTATTTCTATCAGGCTAGCTAGCACTTTCTGTGGGAAATGGCTTATATTGTTTATTATGTTGGCCTTGGTTCGCCCTGAGTTGTAGTGTCATGTTTTGTTTAACACTTTCTTTCGTTTAAAATAAATATCATTCTGTTGGAACATCTCAATCCTGGATTTTGGTTTGAGGATCGGAGAGGGAACATGCAAATTTATCTTTGTATGTTGCACCCTGACCCCCTAGACAGGGGCGTAACAGACCAGTACAGTTATAGTACTTTGTACTTTGCCACATTTATCTTCTTCTTAGCAAGTGTCATGCATTCTGCTTCTCCAGCGTTTTTAAGAGCTGTTGATGATGTCAAATGCAGCTTACAGCCACACCGCTCTCTAAGCGCCCGATCTCGTCCGATCTCGGCAGCCAAATAGAGCCGGGCCTGGTTAGTACTTGGTAGGAAGACCGCCTGGGAATACCAGGTGCTGTAAGCTTTTTTGCTTGGGTTTAAGGGCAGCACAAGCTGGTGTTACTGCCTATTTATTCATAGAAATTGTTCTATATTTTCATCAAATTTTGTTCTTTCATTGCTGTTTTGCTACTTTATTGGTTTGTCAACCATCGTGCTTCATTACTAATAGACCATGTTACGGTCCTGGCCATATGTGTTGTTTTTATTTTCTTGTTCTTATAGGTGCCCTGCCTGATTGGCCGGATTAGGGGGCAGTACCGGAAGCTGAGTGGTCCATCCTACACTTCCTGGAGTTTTAAAAGTACGGTTCCCAACAGCTAGCGAGGCTCTTTCTGGCATCAGCACCTGTTTGCTGTTCTTGGTTTCCAAACCTTATTTAGCATTTCTGAATTGTTAGGTTTTGTGCCGTGGTTTTGTTTATAAATTGTATATTTTGTAAATAGTATTAAATCTGTAGGGGTGAACTGCCATTTTCTTTGGACTGTTTTCACATTAGGGAGTTAGGGTTAGCGACTGTCTTTTGGTTTGTTTATTTCTATCAGGCTAGCTAGCACTTTCTGTGGGAAATGTCTTATTTTGTTTATTATGTTGGCCTTGGTTCGCCCTGAGTTGTAGTGTCATGTTTTGTTTGACACTTTCTTTCGTTTAAAATAAATATCATTCTGTTGGAACATCTCGATCCTGGATTTTGGTTTGGGGATCGGAGAGGGAACATGCTAATTTATCTTTGTATGTTGCACCCTGACCCCCTAGACAGGGGCGTAACAGACCAGTACAGTTATAGTACTTTGTACTTTGCCACATTTATCTTCTTCTTAGCAAGTGTCATGCATTCTGCTTCTCCAGCGTTTTTAAGAGCTGTTGATGATGTCAAATGCAGCTTACGGCCACACCGCTCTCTAAGCGCCCGATCTCGTCCGATCTCGGCAGCCAAATAAAGCCGGGCCTGGTTAGTACTTGGTAGGAAGACCGCCTGGGAATACCAGGTGCTGTAAGCTTTTTTGCTTGGGTTTACGGGCAGCACAAGCTGGTGTTACTGCCTATTTATTCATAGAAATTGTTCTATATTTTCATCAAATTTTGTTCTTTCATTGCTGTTTTGCTACTTTATTGGTTTGTCAACCATCGTGCTTCATTACTAATAGACCATGTTACGGTCCTGGCCATATGTGTTGTTTTTATTTTCTTGTTCTTATAGGTGCCCTGCCTGATTGGCCGGATTGGGGGGCAGTACAGGAAGCTGATTGGTCCATCCTACACTTCCTGGAGTTTTAAAAGTACGGTTCCCAACAGCTAGCGAGGCTCTTTCTGGCATCAGCACCTGTTTGCTGTTCTTGGTTTCCAAACCTTATTTAGCATTTTTGAATTGTTAGGTTTTGTGCCGTGGTTTTGTTTATAAATTGTATATTTTGTAAATAGTATTAAATCTGTAGGGGTGAACTGCCATTTTCTTTGGACTGTTTTCACATTAGGGAGTTAGGGTTAGCGACTGTCTTTTGGTTTGTTGATTTCTATCAGGCTAGCTAGCACTTTCTGGGGGAAATGGCTTATTATGTTTATTATGTTGGCCTTGGTTCGCCCTGAGTTGTAGTGTCATGTTTTGTTTGACACTTTCTTTCGTTTAAAATAAATATCATTCTGTTGGAACATCTCGATCCTGGATTTTGGTTTGGGGATCGGAGAGGGAACATGCTAATTTATCTTTGTATGTTGCACCCTGAGCCCCTAGACAGGGGCGTAACAGACCAGTACAGTTATAGTCCTTTGTACTTTGCCACATTTATCTTCTTCTTAGCAAGTGTCATGCATTCTGCTTCTCCAGCGTTTTTAAGAGCTGTTGATGATGTCAAATGCAGCTTACGGCCACACCGCTCTCTAAGCGCCCGATCTCGTCAGATCTCGGCAGCCAAATAGAGCCGGGCCTGGTTAGTACTTGGTAGGAAGACCGCCTGGGAATACCAGGTGCTGTAAGCTTTTTTGCTTGGGTTTACGGGCAGCACAAGCTGGTGTTACTGCCTATTTATTCATAGAAATTGTTCTATATTTTCATCAAATTTTGTTCTTTCATTGCTGTTTTGCTACTTTATTGGTTTGTCAACCATCGTGCTTCATTACTAGTAGACCATGTTACGGTCCTGGCCATATGTGTTTTTTTTATTTTGTTGTTCTTATAGGTGCCCTGCCTGATTGGCCGGATTTGGGGGAAGTACAGGAAGCTGATTGGTCCATCCTACACTTCCTGGAGTTTTAAAAGTACGGTTCCCAACAGCTAGCGAGGCTCTTTCTGGCAGCAGCACCTGTTTGCTGTTCTTGCTTTCCAAACCTTATTTAGCATTTTTGAATTGTTAGGTTTTGTGCCGTGGTTTTGTTTATAAATTGTATATTTTGTAAATAGTATTAAATCTGTAGGGGTGGACTGCCATTTTCTTTTGATTGTTTTCTCTTGTTTTCACATTAGGGAGTTAGGGTTAGCGACTATCTTTTGGTTTGTTGATTTCTATCAGGCTAGCTAGCACTTTCTGTGGGAAATGGCTTATTTTGTTTATTATGTTGGCCTTGGTTCGCCCTGAGTTGTAGTGTCATGTTTTGTTTGACACTTTCTTTCGTTTAAAATAAATATCATTCTGTTGGAACATCTCGATCCTGGATTTTGGTTTGGGGATCGGAGAGGGAACATGCTAATTTATCTTTGTATGTTGCACCCTGACCCCCTAGATAGGGGCGTAACAGACCAGTACAGTTATAGTACTTTGTACTTTGCCACATTTATCTTCTTCTTAGCAAGGGTCATGCATTCTGCTTCTCCAGCGTTTTTAAGAGCTGTTGATGATGTCAAATGCAGCTTACGGCCACACTGCTCTCTAAGCGCCCGATCCCGTCCGATCTCGGCAGCCAAATAGGGCTGGGCCTTGTTAGTACTTGGTAGGAAGACCGCCTGGGAATACCACGTGCTGTAAGCTTCTTTGCTTGGGTTTACGGGCAGCACAAGCTGGTGTTACTGCCTATTTATTCATAGAAATTGTTCTATATTTTCATCAAATTTTGTTCTTTCATTGCTGTTTTGCTACTTTATTGGTTTGCCAACCATCGTGCTTCATTACTAGTAGACCATGTTACGGTCCTGGCCATATGTGTTGTTTTTATTTTCTTGTTCTTATAGGTGCCCTGCCTGATTGGCCGGATTGGGGGGCAGTACAGGAAGCTGATTGGTCCATCCTACACTTCCTGGAGTTTTAAAAGTACGGTTCCCAACAGCTAGCGAGGCTCTTTCTGGCATCAGCACCTGTTTGCTGTTCTTGCTTTCCAAACCTTATTTAGCATTTTTGAATTGTTAGGTTTTGTGCCGTGGTTTTGTTTATAAATTGTATATTTTGTAAATAGTATTAAATCTGTAGGGGTGAACTGCCATTTTCTTTGGACTGTTTTCACATTAGGGAGTTAGGGTTAGCGACTGTCTTTTGGTTTGTTTATTTCTATCAGGCTAGCTAGCACTTTCTGTGGGAAATGGCTTATTTTGTTTATTATGTTGGCCTTGGTTCGCCCTGAGTTGTAGTGTCATGTTTTGTTTGACACTTTCTTTCGTTTAAAATAAATATCATTCTGTTGGAACATCTCGATCCTGGATTTTGGTTTGGGGATCGGAGAGGGAACATGCTAATTTATCTTTGTATGTTGCACCCTGACCCCCTAGACAGGGGCGTAACAGACCAATACAGTTATAGTACTTTGTACTTTGCCACATTTATCTTCTTCTTAGCAAGGGTCATGCATTCTGCTTCTCCAGCGTTTTTAAGAGCTGTTGATGATGTCAAATGCAGCTTACGGCCACACTGCTCTCTAAGCGCCCGATCCCGTCCGATCTCGGCAGCCAAATAGGGCCGGGCCTGGTTAGTACTTGGTAGGAAGACCGCTTGGGAATACCACGTGCTGTAAGCTTCTTTGCTTGGGTTTACGGGCAGCACAAGCTGGTGTTACTGCCTATTTATTCATAGAAATTGTTCTATATTTTCATCAAATTTTGTTCTTTCATTGCTGTTTTGCTACTTTATTGGTTTGCCAACCATCGTGCTTCATTACTAGTAGACCATGTTACGGTCCTGGCCATATGTGTTGTTTTTATTTTCTTGTTCTTATAGGTGCCCTGCCTGATTGGCCGGATTGGGGGGCAGTACAGGAAGCTGATTGGTCCATCCTACACTTCCTGTAGTTTTAAAAGTACGGTTCCCAACAGCTAGCGAGGCTCTTTCTGGCATCAGCACCTGTTTGCTGTTCTTGGTTTCCAAACCTTATTTAGCATTTTTGAATTGTTAGGTTTTGTGCCGTGGTTTTGTTTATAAATTGTATATTTTGTAAATAGTATTAAATCTGTAGGGGTGAACTGCCATTTTCTTTGGACTGTTTTCACATTAGGGAGTTAGGGTTAGCGACTGTCTTTTGGTTTGTTTATTTCTATCAGGCTAGCTAGCACTTTCTGTGGGAAATGGCTTATTTTGTTTATTATGTTGGCCTTGGTTCGCCCTGAGTTGTAGTGTCATGTTTTGTTTGACACTTTCTTTCGTTTAAAATAAATATCATTCTGTTGGAACATCTCGATCCTGGATTTTGGTTTGGGGATCGGAGAGGGAACATGCTAATTTATCTTTGTATGTTGCACCCTGACCCCCTAGACAGGGGCGTAACAGACCAGTACAGTTAAAGTACTTTGTACTTTGCCACATTTATCTTCTTCTTAGCAAGTGTCATGCATTCTGCTTCTCCAGCGTTTTTAAGAGCTGTTGATGATGTCAAATGCAGCTTACGGCCAAACCGCTCTCTAAGCGCCCGATCTCGTCCGATCTCGGCAGCCAAATAGAGCCGGGCCTGGTTAGTACTTGGTAGGAAGACTGCCTGGGAATACCAGGTGCTGTAAGCTTTTTTGCTTGGGTTTACGGGCAGCACAAGCTGGTGTTACTGCCTATTTATTCATAGAAATTGTTCTATATTTTCATCAAATTTTGTTCTTTCATTGCTGTTTTGCTACTTTATTGGTTTGCCAACCATCGTGCTTCATTACTAGTAGACCATGTTACGGTCCTGGCCATATGTGTTGTTTTTATTTTCTTGTTCTTATAGGTGCCCTGCCTGATTGGCCGGATTGGGGGGCAGTACAGGAAGCTGATTGGTCCATCCTACACTTCCTGGAGTTTTAAAAGTACGGTTCCCAACAGCTAGCGAGGCTCTTTGTGGCATCAGCACCTGTTTGCTGTTCTTGGTTTCCAAACCTTATTTAGCATTTTTGAATTGTTAGGTTTTGTGCCGTGGTTTTGTTTATAAATTGTATATTTTGTAAATAGTATTAAATCTGTAGGGGTGAACTGCCATTTTCTTTGGACTGTTTTCACATTAGGGAGTTAGGGTTAGCGACTGTCTTTTGGTTTGTTTATTTCTATCAGGCTAGCTAGCACTTTCTGTGGGAAATGGCTTATTTTGTTTATTATGTTGGCCTTGGTTCGCCCTGAGTTGTAGTGTCATGTTTTGTTTGACACTTTCTTTCGTTTAAAATAAATATCATTCTGTTGGAACATCTCGATCCTGGATTTTGGTTTGGGGATCGGAGAGGGAACATTCTAATTTATCTTTGTATGTTGCACCCTGACCCCCTAGACAGGGGCGTAACAGACCAGTACAGTTATAGTACTTTGTACTTTGCCACATTTATCTTCTTCTTAGCAAGTGTCATGCATTCTGCTTCTCCAGCGTTTTTAAGAGCTGTTGATGATGTCAAATGCAGCTTACGGCCACACCGCTCTCTAAGCGCCCGATCCCGTCCGATCTCGGCAGCCAAATAGGGCCGGGCCTTGTTAGTACTTGGTAGGAAGACCGCCTGGGAATACCACGTGCTGTAAGCTTCTTTGCTTGGGTTTACGGGCAGCACAAGCTGGTGTTACTGCCTATTTATTCATAGAAATTGTTCTATATTTTCATCAAATTTTGTTCTTTCATTGCTGTTTTGCTACTTTATTGGTTTGCCAACCATCGTGCTTCATTACTAGTAGACCATGTTACGGTCCTGGCCATATGTGTTGTTTTTATTTTCTTGTTCTTATAGGTGCCCTGCCTGATTGGCCGAATTGGGGGGCAGTACAGGAAGCTGATTGGTCCATCCTACACTTCCTGGAGTTTTAAAAGTACGGTTCCCAACAGCTAGCGAGGCTCTTTCTGGCATCAGCACCTGTTTGCTGTTCTTGGTTTCCAAACCTTATTTAGCATTTTTGAATTGTTAGGTTTTGTGCCGTGGTTTTGTTTATAAATTGTATATTTTGTAAATAGTATTAAATCTGTAGGGGTGAACTGCCATTTTCTTTGGACTGTTTTCACATTAGGGAGTTAGGGTTAGCGACTGTCTTTTGGTTTGTTTATTTCTATCAGGCTAGCTAGCACTTTCTGTGGGAAATGGCTTATTTTGTTTATTATGTTGGCCTTGGTTCGCCCTGAGTTGTAGTGTCACGTTTTGTTTGACACTTTCTTTCGTTTAAAATAAATATCATTCTGTTGGAACATCTCGATCCTGGATTTTGGTTTGGGGATCGGAGAGGGAACTTGCTAATTATCTTTGTATGTTGCACCCTGACCTCCTAGACAGGGGCGTAACAGACCAGTACAGTTATAGTACTTTGTACTTTGCCACATTTATCTTCTTCTTAGCAAGTGTCATGCATTCTGCTTCTCTAGCGTTTTTAAGAGCTGTTGATGATGTCAAATGCAGCTTACGGCCACACCGCTCTCTAAGCGCCCGATCTCGTCCGATCTCGGCAGCCAAATAGAGCCGGGCCTGGTTAGTACTTGGTAGGAAGACCGCCTGGGAATACCAGGTGATGTAAGCTTTTTTGCTTGGGTTTACGGGCAGCACAAGCTGGTGTTACTGCCTATTTATTCATAGAAATTGTTCTATATTTTCATCAAATTTTGTTCTTTCATTGCTGTTTTGCTACTTTATTGGTTTGCCAACCATCGTGCTTCATTACTAGTAGACCATGTTACGGTCCTGGCCATATGTGTTGTTTTTATTTTCTTGTTCTTATAGGTGCCCTGCCTGATTGGCCGGATTGGGGGGCAGTACAGGAAGCTGATTGGTCCATCCTACACTTCCTGGAGTTTTAAAAGTACGGTTCCCAACAGCTAGCGAGGCTCTTTCTGGCATCAGCACCTGTTTGCTGTTCTTGGTTTCCAAACCTTATTTAGCATTTTTGAATTGTTAGGTTTTGTGCCGTGGTTTTGTTTATAAATTGTATATTTTGTAAATAGTATTAAATCTGTAGGGGTGAACTGCCATTTTCTTTGGACTGTTTTCACATTAGGGAGTTAGGGTTAGCGACTGTCTTTTGGTTTGTTTATTTCTATCAGGCTAGCTAGCACTTTCTGTGGGAAATGGCTTATTTTGTTTATTATGTTGGCCTTGGTTCGCCCTGAGTTGTAGTGTCATGTTTTGTTTGACACTTTCTTTCGTTTAAAATAAATATCATTCTGTTGGAACATCTCGATCCTGGATTTTGGTTTGGGGATCGGAGAGGGAACATGCTAATTTATCTTTGTATGTTGCACCCTGACCTCCTAGACAGGGGCGTAACAGACCAGTACAGTTATAGTACTTTGTACTTTGCCACATTTATCTTCTTCTTAGCAAGTGTCATGCATTCTGCTTCTCTAGCGT
The DNA here is from genome assembly GCF_033026475.1 of Channa argus. Classification (NCBI taxonomy): domain Eukaryota; kingdom Metazoa; phylum Chordata; class Actinopteri; order Anabantiformes; family Channidae; genus Channa; species Channa argus. The sequence goes on along the minus strand of NW_027125230.1, from coordinate 269,611 downwards.
TTTTAAGAGCTGTTGATGATGTCAAATGCAGCTTACGGCCACACCGCTCTCTAAGCGCCCGATCTCGTCCGATCTCGGCAGCCAAATAGAGCCGGGCCTGGTTAGTACTTGGTAGGAAGACCGCCTGGGAATACCAGGTGCTGTAAGCTTTTTTGCTTGGGTTCACGGGCAGCACAAGCTGGTGTTACTGCCTATTTATTCATAGAAATTGTTCTATATTTTCATCAAATTTTGTTCTTTCATTGCTGTTTTGCTACTTTATTGGTTTGCCAACCATCGTGCTTCATTACTAGTAGACCATGTTACGGTCCTGGCCATATGTGTTGTTTTTATTTTCTTGTTCTTATAGGTGCCCTGCCTGATTGGCCGGATTGGGGGGCAGTACAGGAAGCTGATTGGTCCATCCTACACTTCCTGGAGTTTTAAAAGTACGGTTCCCAACAGCTAGCGAGGCTCTTTCTGGCATCAGCACCTGTTTGCTGTTCTTGGTTTCCAAACCTTATTTAGCATTTTTGAATTGTTAGGTTTTGTGCCGTGGTTTTGTTTATAAATTGTATATTTTGTAAATAGTATTAAATCTGTAGGGGTGAACTGCCATTTTCTTTGGACTGTTTTCACATTAGGGAGTTAGGGTTAGCGACTGTCTTTTGGTTTGTTTATTTCTATCAGGCTAGCTAGCACTTTCTGGGGGAAATGGCTTATTATGTTTATTATGTTGGCCTTGGTTCGCCCTGAGTTGTAGTGTCATGTTTTGTTTGACACTTTCTTTCGTTTAAAATAAATATCATTCTGTTGGAACATCTCGATCCTGGATTTTGGTTTGGGGATCGGAGAGGGAACATGCTAATTTATCTTTGTATGTTGCACCCTGAGCCCCTAGACAGGGGCGTAACAGACCAGTACAGTTATAGTCCTTTGTACTTTGCCACATTTATCTTCTTCTTAGCAAGTGTCATGCATTCTGCTTCTCCAGCGTTTTTAAGAGCTGTTGATGATGTCAAATGCAGCTTACGGCCACACCGCTCTCTAAGCGCCCGATCTCGTCAGATCTCGGCAGCCAAATAGAGCCGGGCCTGGTTAGTACTTGGTAGGAAGACCGCCTGGGAATACCAGGTGCTGTAAGCTTTTTTGCTTGGGTTTACGGGCAGCACAAGCTGGTGTTACTGCCTATTTATTCATAGAAATTGTTCTATATTTTCATCAAATTTTGTTCTTTCATTGCTGTTTTGCTACTTTATTGGTTTGTCAACCATCGTGCTTCATTACTAGTAGACCATGTTACGGTCCTGGCCATATGTGTTGTTTTTATTTTGTTGTTCTTATAGGTGCCCTGCCTGATTGGCCGGATTTGGGGGAAGTACAGGAAGCTGATTGGTCCATCCTACACTTCCTGGAGTTTTAAAAGTACGGTTCCCAACAGCTAGCGAGGCTCTTTCTGGCAGCAGCACCTGTTTGCTGTTCTTGCTTTCCAAACCTTATTTAGCATTTTTGAATTGTTAGGTTTTGTGCCGTGGTTTTGTTTATAAATTGTATATTTTGTAAATAGTATTAAATCTGTAGGGGTGGACTGCCATTTTCTTTTGATTGTTTTCTCTTGTTTTCACATTAGGGAGTTAGGGTTAGCGACTAACTTTTGGTTTGTTGATTTCTATCAGGCTAGCTAGCACTTTCTGTGGGAAATGGCTTATTTTGTTTATTATGTTGGCCTTGGTTCGCCCTGAGTTGTAGTGTCATGTTTTGTTTGACACTTTCTTTTGTTTAAAATAAATATCATTCTGTTGGAACATCTCGATCCTGGATTTTGGTTTGGGGATCGGAGAGGGAACATGCTAATTTATCTTTGTATGTTGCACCCTGACCCCCTAGATAGGGGCGTAACAGACCAGTACAGTTATAGTACTTTGTACTTTGCCACATTTATCTTCTTCTTAGCAAGGGTCATGCATTCTGCTTCTCCAGCGTTTTTAAGAGCTGTTGATGATGTCAAATGCAGCTTACGGCCACACTGCTCTCTAAGCGCCCGATCCCGTCCGATCTCGGCAGCCAAATAGGGCTGGGCCTTGTTAGTACTTGGTAGGAAGACCGCCTGGGAATACCACGTGCTGTAAGCTTCTTTGCTTGGGTTTACGGGCAGCACAAGCTGGTGTTACTGCCTATTTATTCATAGAAATTGTTCTATATTTTCATCAAATTTTGTTCTTTCATTGCTGTTTTGCTACTTTATTGGTTTGCCAACCATCGTGCTTCATTACTAGTAGACCATGTTACGGTCCTGGCCATATGTGTTGTTTTTATTTTCTTGTTCTTATAGGTGCCCTGCCTGATTGGCCGGATTGGGGGGCAGTACAGGAAGCTGATTGGTCCATCCTACACTTCCTGGAGTTTTAAAAGTACGGTTCCCAACAGCTAGCGAGGCTCTTTCTGGCATCAGCACCTGTTTGCTGTTCTTGCTTTCCAAACCTTATTTAGCATTTTTGAATTGTTAGGTTTTGTGCCGTGGTTTTGTTTATAAATTGTATATTTTGTAAATAGTATTAAATCTGTAGGGGTGAACTGCCATTTTCTTTGGACTGTTTTCACATTATGGAGTTAGGGTTAGCGACTGTCTTTTGGTTTGTTTATTTCTATCAGGCTAGCTAGCACTTTCTGTGGGAAATGGCTTATTTTGTTTATTATGTTGGCCTTGGTTCGCCCTGAGTTGTAGTGTCATGTTTTGTTTGACACTTTCTTTCGTTTAAAATAAATATCATTCTGTTGGAACATCTCGATCCTGGATTTTGGTTTGGGGATCGGAGAGGGAACATGCTAATTTATCTTTGTATGTTGCACCCTGACCCCCTAGACAGGGGCGTAACAGACCAGTACAGTTATAGTACTTTGTACTTTGCCACATTTATCTTCTTCTTAGCAAGTGTCATGCATTCTGCTTCTCTAGCGTTTTTAAGAGCTGTTGATGATGTCAAATGCAGCTTACGGCCACACCGCTCTCTAAGCGCCCGATCTCGTCCGATCTCGGCAGCCAAATAGAGCCGGGCCTGGTTAGTACTTGGTAGGAAGACCGCCTGGGAATACCAGGTGCTGTAAGCTTTTTTGCTTGGGTTCACGGGCAGCACAAGCTGGTGTTACTGCCTATTTATTCATAGAAATTGTTCTATATTTTCATCAAATTTTGTTCTTTCATTGCTGTTTTGCTACTTTATTGGTTTGCCAACCATCGTGCTTCATTACTAGTAGACCATGTTACGGTCCTGGCCATATGTGTTGTTTTTATTTTCTTGTTCTTATAGGTGCCCTGCCTGATTGGCCGGATTGGGGGGCAGTACAGGAAGCTGATTGGTCCATCCTACACTTCCTGGAGTTTTAAAAGTACGGTTCCCAACAGCTAGCGAGGCTCTTTCTGGCATCAGCACCTGTTTGCTGTTCTTGGTTTCCAAACCTTATTTAGCATTTTTGAATTGTTAGGTTTTGTGCCGTGGTTTTGTTTATAAATTGTATATTTTGTAAATAGTATTAAATCTGTAGGGGTGAACTGCCATTTTCTTTGGACTGTTTTCACATTAGGGAGTTAGGGTTAGCGACTGTCTTTTGGTTTGTTTATTTCTATCAGGCTAGCTAGCACTTTCTGGGGGAAATGGCTTATTATGTTTATTATGTTGGCCTTGGTTCGCCCTGAGTTGTAGTGTCATGTTTTGTTTGACACTTTCTTTCGTTTAAAATAAATATCATTCTGTTGGAACATCTCGATCCTGGATTTTGGTTTGGGGATCGGAGAGGGAACATGCTAATTTATCTTTGTATGTTGCACCCTGAGCCCCTAGACAGGGGCGTAACAGACCAGTACAGTTATAGTCCTTTGTACTTTGCCACATTTATCTTCTTCTTAGCAAGTGTCATGCATTCTGCTTCTCCAGCGTTTTTAAGAGCTGTTGATGATGTCAAATGCAGCTTACGGCCACACCGCTCTCTAAGCGCCCGATCTCGTCAGATCTCGGCAGCCAAATAGAGCCGGGCCTGGTTAGTACTTGGTAGGAAGACCGCCTGGGAATACCAGGTGCTGTAAGCTTTTTTGCTTGGGTTTACGGGCAGCACAAGCTGGTGTTACTGCCTATTTATTCATAGAAATTGTTCTATATTTTCATCAAATTTTGTTCTTTCATTGCTGTTTTGCTACTTTATTGGTTTGTCAACCATCGTGCTTCATTACTAGTAGACCATGTTACGGTCCTGGCCATATGTGTTGTTTTTATTTTGTTGTTCTTATAGGTGCCCTGCCTGATTGGCCGGATTTGGGGGAAGTACAGGAAGCTGATTGGTCCATCCTACACTTCCTGGAGTTTTAAAAGTACGGTTCCCAACAGCTAGCGAGGCTCTTTCTGGCAGCAGCACCTGTTTGCTGTTCTTGGTTTCCAAACCTTATTTAGCATTTTTGAATTGTTAGGTTTTGTGCCGTGGTTTTGTTTATAAATTGTATATTTTGTAAATAGTATTAAATCTGTAGGGGTGGACTGCCATTTTCTTTTGATTGTTTTCTCTTGTTTTCACATTAGGGAGTTAGGGTTAGCGACTATCTTTTGGTTTGTTGATTTCTATCAGGCTAGCTAGCACTTTCTGTGGGAAATGGCTTATTTTGTTTATTATGTTGGCCTTGGTTCGCCCTGAGTTGTAGTGTCATGTTTTGTTTGACACTTTCTTTCGTTTAAAATAAATATCATTCTGTTGGAACATCTCGATCCTGGATTTTGGTTTGGGGATCGGAGAGGGAACATGCTAATTTATCTTTGTATGTTGCACCCTGACCCCCTAGATAGGGGCGTAACAGACCAGTACAGTTATAGTACTTTGTACTTTGCCACATTTATCTTCTTCTTAGCAAGGGTCATGCATTCTGCTTCTCCAGCGTTTTTAAGAGCTGTTGATGATGTCAAATGCAGCTTACGGCCACACTGCTCTCTAAGCGCCCGATCCCGTCCGATCTCGGCAGCCAAATAGGGCTGGGCCTTGTTAGTACTTGGTAGGAAGACCGCCTGGGAATACCACGTGCTGTAAGCTTCTTTGCTTGGGTTTACGGGCAGCACAAGCTGGTGTTACTGCCTATTTATTCATAGAAATTGTTCTATATTTTCATCAAATTTTGTTCTTTCATTGCTGTTTTGCTACTTTATTGGTTTGCCAACCATCGTGCTTCATTACTAGTAGACCATGTTACGGTCCTGGCCATATGTGTTGTTTTTATTTTCTTGTTCTTATAGGTGCCCTGCCTGATTGGCCGGATTGGGGGGCAGTACAGGAAGCTGATTGGTCCATCCTACACTTCCTGGAGTTTTAAAAGTACGGTTCCCAACAGCTAGCGAGGCTCTTTCTGGCATCAGCACCTGTTTGCTGTTCTTGCTTTCCAAACCTTATTTAGCATTTTTGAATTGTTAGGTTTTGTGCCGTGGTTTTGTTTATAAATTGTATATTTTGTAAATAGTATTAAATCTGTAGGGGTGAACTGCCATTTTCTTTGGACTGTTTTCACATTAGGGAGTTAGGGTTAGCGACTGTCTTTTGGTTTGTTTATTTCTATCAGGCTAGCTAGCACTTTCTGTGGGAAATGGCTTATTTTGTTTATTATGTTGGCCTTGGTTCGCCCTGAGTTGTAGTGTCATGTTTTGTTTGACACTTTCTTTCGTTTAAAATAAATATCATTCTGTTGGAACATCTCGATCCTGGATTTTGGTTTGGGGATCGGAGAGGGAACATGCTAATTTATCTTTGTATGTTGCACCCTGACCCCCTAGACAGGGGCGTAACAGACCAGTACAGTTATAGTACTTTGTACTTTGCCACATTTATCTTCTTCTTAGCAAGTGTCATGCATTCTGCTTCTCCAGCGTTTTTAAGAGCTGTTGATGATGTCAAATGCAGCTTACGGCCACACCGCTCTCTAAGCGCCCGATCCCGTCCGATCTCGGCAGCCAAATAGGGCCGGGCCTTGTTAGTACTTGGTAGGAAGACCGCCTGGGAATACCACGTGCTGTAAGCTTCTTTGCTTGGGTTTACGGGCAGCACAAGCTGGTGTTACTGCCTATTTATTCATAGAAATTGTTCTATATTTTCATCAAATTTTGTTCTTTCATTGCTGTTTTGCTACTTTATTGGTTTGCCAACCATCGTGCTTCATTACTAGTAGACCATGTTACGGTCCTGGCCATATGTGTTGTTTTTATTTTCTTGTTCTTATAGGTGCCCTGCCTGATTGGCCGGATTGGGGGGCAGTACAGGAAGCTGATTGGTCCATCCTACACTTCCTGGAGTTTTAAAAGTACGGTTCCCAACAGCTAGCGAGGCTCTTTCTGGCATCAGCACCTGTTTGCTGTTCTTGGTTTCCAAACCTTATTTAGCATTTTTGAATTGTTAGGTTTTGTGCCGTGGTTTTGTTTATAAATTGTATATTTTGTAAATAGTATTAAATCTGTAGGGGTGAACTGCCATTTTCTTTGGACTGTTTTCACATTAGGGAGTTAGGGTTAGCGACTGTCTTTTGGTTTGTTTATTTCTATCAGGCTAGCTAGCACTTTCTGTGGGAAATGGCTTATTTTGTTTATTATGTTGGCCTTGGTTCGCCCTGAGTTGTAGTGTTACGTTTTGTTTGACACTTTCTTTCGTTTAAAATAAATATCATTCTGTTGGAACATCTCGATCCTGGATTTTGGTTTGGGGATCGGAGAGGGAACTTGCTAATTATCTTTGTATGTTGCACCCTGACCTCCTAGACAGGGGCGTAACAGACCAGTACAGTTATAGTACTTTGTACTTTGCCACATTTATCTTCTTCTTAGCAAGTGTCATGCATTCTGCTTCTCTAGCGTTTTTAAGAGCTGTTGATGATGTCAAATGCAGCTTACGGCCACACCGCTCTCTAAGCGCCCGATCTCGTCCGATCTCGGCAGCCAAATAGGGCCGGGCCTGGTTGGTACTTGGTAGGAAGACCGCCTGGGAATACCAGGTGCTGTAAGCTTTTTTGCTTGGGTTTACGGGCAGCACAAGCTGGTGTTACTGCCTATTTATTCATAGAAATTGTTCTATATTTTCATCAAATTTTGTTCTTTCATTGCTGTTTTGCTACTTTATTGGTTTGTCAACCATCGTGCTTCATTACTAATAGACCATGTTACGGTCCTGGCCATATGTGTTGTTTTTATTTTCTTGTTCTTATAGGTGCCCTGCCTGATTGGCCGGATTGGGGGGGCAGTACAGGAAGCTGATTGGTCCATCCTACACTTGCTGGAGTTTTAAAAGTACGGTTCCCAACAGCTAGCGAGGCTCTTTCTGGCATCAGCACCTGTTTGCTGTTCTTGGTTTCCAAACCTTATTTAGCATTTTTGAATTGTTAGGTTTTGTGCCGTGGTTTTGTTTATAAATTGTATATTTTGTAAATAGTATTAAATCTGTAGGGGTGGACTGCCATTTTCTTTTGATTGTTTTCTCTTGTTTTCACATTAGGGAGTTAGGGTTAGCTACTGTCTTTTGGTTTGTTTATTTCTATCAGGCTAGCTAGCACTTTCTGTGGGAAATGGCTTATTTTGTTTATTATTTTGGCCTTGGTTCGCCCTGAGTTGTAGTGTCATGTTTTGTTTGACACTTTCTTTCGTTTAAAATAAATATCATTCTGTTGGAACATCTCGATCCTGGATTTTGGTTTGGGGATCGGAGAGGGAACATGCTAATTTATCTTTGTGTGTTGCACCCTGACCCCCTAGACAGGGGCGTAACAGACCAGTACAGTTATAGTACTTTGTACTTTGCCACATTTATCTTCTTCTTAGCAAGTGTCATGCATTCTGCTTCTCCAGCGTTTTTAAGAGCTGTTGATGATGTCAAATGCAGCTTACGGCCACACCGCTCTCTAAGCGCCCGATCTCGTCCGATCTCGGCAGCCAAATAGAGCCGGGCCTGGTTAGTACTTGGTAGGAAGACCGCCTGGGAATACCAGGTGCTGTAAGCTTTTTTGCTTGGGTTTACGGGCAGCACAAGCTGGTGTTACTGCCTATTTACTCATAGAAATTGTTCTATATTTTCATCAAATTTTGTTCTTTCATTGCTGTTTTGCTACTTTATTGGTTTGTCAACCATCGTGCTTCATTACTAGTAGACCATGTTATGGTCCTGGCCATATGTGATGTTTTTATTTTGTTGTTCTTATAGGTGCCCTGCCTGATTGGCCGGATTTGGGGGAAGTACAGGAAGCTGATTGGTCCATCCTACACTTCCTGGAGTTTTAAAAGTACGGTTCCCAACAGCTAGCGAGGCTCTTTCTGGCAGCAGCACCTGTTTGCTGTTCTTGCTTTCCAAACCTTATTTAGCATTTTTGAATTGTTAGGTTTTGTGCCGTGGTTTTGTTTATAAATTGTATATTTTGTAAATAGTATTAAATCTGTAGGGGTGGACTGCCATTTTCTTTTGATTGTTTTCTCTTGTTTTCACATTAGGGAGTTAGGGTTAGCGACTGTCTTTTGGTTTGTTTATTTCTATCAGGCTAGCTAGCACTGTCTGTGGGAAATGGCTTATTTTGTTTATTATGTTGGCCTTGGTTCGCCCTGAGTTGTAGTGTCATGTTTTGTTTGACACTTTCTTTCGTTTAAAATAAATATCATTCTGTTGGAACATCTCGATCCTGGATTTTGGTTTGGGGATCGGAGAGGGAACATGCTAATTTATCTTTGTATGTTGCACCCTGACCCCCTAGACAGGGGCGTAACAGACCAGTACAGTTATAGTACTTTGTACTTTGCCACATTTATCTTCTTCTTAGCAAGTGTCATGAATTCTGCTTCTCCAGCGTTTTTAAGAGCTGTTGATGATGTCAAATGCAGCTTACGGCCACACCGCTCTGTAAGCGCCCGATCTCGTCCGATCTCGGCAGCCAAATAGAGCCGGGCCTGGTTAGTACTTGGTAGGAAGACCGCCTGGGAATACCAGGTGCTGTAAGCTTTTTTGCTTGGGTTTACGGGCAGCACAAGCTGGTGTTACTGCCTATTTATTCATAGAAATTGTTCTATATTTTCATCAAATTTTGTTTTTTCATTGCTGTTTTGCTACTTTATTGGTTTGTCAACCATCGTGCTTCATTACTAGTAGACCATGTTACGGTCCTGGCCATATGTGTTGTTTTTATTTTGTTGTTCTTATAGGTGCCCTGCCTGATTGGCCGGATTTGGGGGCAGTACAGGAAGCTGATTGGTCCATCCTACACTTCCTGGAGTTTTAAAAGTACGGTTCCCAACAGCTAGCGAGGCTCTTTCTGGCATCAGCACCTGTTTGCTGTTCTTGGTTTCCAAACCTTATTTAGCATTTTAGAATTGTTAGGTTTTGTGCCGTGGTTTTGTTTATAAATTGTATATTTTGTAAATAGTATTAAATCTGTAGGGGTGAACTGCCATTTTCTTTGGACTGTTTTCACATTAGGGAGTTAGGGTTAGCGACTGTCTTTTGGTTTGTTTATTTCTATCAGGCTAGCTAGCACTTTCTGTGGGAACTGGCTTATTTTGTTTATTATGTTGGCCTTGGTTCGCCCTGAGTTGTAGTGTCATGTTTTGTTTGACACTTTCTTTCGTTTAAAATAAATATCATTCTGTTGGAACATCTCGATCCTGGATTTTGGTTTGGGGATCGGAGAGGGAACATGCTAATTTATCTTTGTATGTTGCACCCTGACCCCCTAGTCAAGTCAAGTGGCTTTTATTGTCATTTCTACTATACACAGTTGTTCACAGTACACAGTTGAAACGAGATAACGTTCCTCCAAGAACCAAGGTGCTACAAACAACACAAGTTATAATAAAGTGCATCGAGTGCAACCAAGTGCAAACAGTGCAGACGAAAAAACAGTACAGACGTACAGTGTAGACAGACAACACAAGTAACACAGGACAGGACACAAGACACAAGACCCAAGACAGTGCCGACCAGTAAACCTACTGTATACTATTTTACAGTACAGTACAGTTCAGTTAAGTGTGCTAGGGGTGTTAAAAAAAAGAGCAGCTTGTAAACGGTATAGTGCATTTAAATGTCCAGCATGTAAAAAAAGTGCAATTGCATTGGAATGTGCAAAAAAAAACAGCAGGTAAACAGTGTAGTGCAGTAAATGTAGAATGATAAAAGTAAATAAATAATAAATAAGTGGTGGTGGAATGAGATGAGTAGTGAGTGATGAGAATGTGCTGAGTTCGGTTTGCAGTGTGTTTAAGTTCTATTTCAGTTCTGTGTGTTGAGGAGCCTGATGGCTTGTGGGAAAAAACTGTTGCATAGTCTGGATGTGGTGGCCCGAATGCTTCGGAACCTCTTTCCTGATGGCAGGAGTGTGAAGAGTGTGTGTGATGGGTGTGTGCGGTCGTCCACAATGCTGTTGGCTTTGCGGATGCAGCGTGTGGTGTAAATGTGCATGATAGAGGGCAGAGAGACTCCGATGATCTTCTCAGCTGTCCTCACTATCCTCTGTAGGGTCTTGCGATCCGCGACGGTGCAGTTCCCAAACCAGGCAGTGATGCAGCTGCTCAGGATGCTCTCAATGGTCCCTCTGTAGAACATGGTCAGGATGGGGGGAGGGAGATGGGCTTTCCTCAGCCTTCTCAGGAAGTAGAGACGCTGCTGGGCCTTCTTGGTGATGGAGCTGGTGTTGACTGACCAGGTGAGGTTGTCCGCCAGATGAACACCAAGGAATTTGGTGCTCTTGACTATCTCCACTGAGGATCCATCGATGATCAATGGAGAATGGTCACCCTGTGCTCTCCTGAAGTCCACAACCATCTCTTTAGTTTTGTCAACGTTCAGAGACAGGTTGTTTGCTCCACACCAGGCTGTTAATCGTTGCACCTCCTCTCTGTAGGCTGACTCGTCGTTCTTGCTGATTAAACCCACCACGGTCGTGTCATCAGCAAACTTGACTATGTGGTTTGAGCTGTGCATTGCTACACAGTCGTGCGTCAGCAGAGTGAACAGCAGAGGGCTGAGCACACAGCCCTGAGGGGCTCCAGTGCTCAGTGTGGTGGTGCTGGAGATGTTGTTCCCGATCCGGACTGACTGGGGTCTCCCAGTCAGGAAGTCCAGAATCCAGTTGCAGAGGGAGGTGTTCAGGCCCAGTATGCTCAATTTCTCAGTCAGGTGCTGAGGGATGATTGTGTTGAATGCTGAGCTGAAGTCAATGAACAGCATTCGTACGTATGAGTCCTTACTGTCCAGGTGGGTGAGGGCCAGATGGAGGGTCGTGGAGATGGCATCGTCCGTGGAACGATTTGGACGATACGCAAACTGCATGGGGTCCAGGGAGGTTGGGAGTTGGGTCTTAATGTGCCTCATGACGAGCCTCTCGAAGCACTTCATCACGATGGGTGTGAGCGCGACGGGACGGTAGTCATTAAGGCAGGAGACAGTAGACTTCTTAGGCACAGGCACGATGGTCGTTGCCTTGAGGCACGTAGGAACAACGTTGCTGCTCAGGGAGATGTTGAAGATGTCTGTGAAGACATCCGCTAGCTGTTCTGCGCACTCCCTGAGCACTCTGCCAGGAATGTTGTCTGGTCCAGCAGACTTCCGTGGGTTAACTCTGCATAGAGTTTTCCTCACTTCAGCTGTGGTTAGACAGAGCACCTGGTCACTGGGAGGTGGAGTGGACTTCCTCGCCTTCACGTTGTTCTGTGCCTCAAACCGGGCGTAGAAGTGGTTCAGCGCATCTGGGAGGGAGGCGTCGCGGTCACAATCAGGTGAAGTTGTCTTGTAGTTCGTGATCGCCTGGATGCCCTGCCACATGCGCCGGGTGTCTCCGCTGTCTTCGAAGTGGTCGTGGATTTTCTTTGAGTGTGCGCGCTTTGCCTCTCTAATGGCACGGGACAGTTTGGCCCTTGCTGTTCTCAAGGCCGTCTTGTCCCCTGTTCTGAAGGCAGCGTCTCTTTGTTTCAGCAGCGCACACACATTGGCATTTATCCACGGCTTCCTGTTGGAGCGTGTAGTGATGGTCTTGGAGATGGTCACATCGTCAACGCACTTGCTGATGTAGCTGGTTACTGTTGACGTGTATTCCTCCAAGTTGATGGAATCGCCGTTGGTTGCGGCCTCCCTAAACATGTCCCAGTCAGTGCACTCAAAACAGTCTTGAAGAGCAGAAGTAGCTCCTGCTGGCCAGGTTTTCACCTGTTTCAGAACCGGTTTAGAGCGTCTGACGAGCGGTCTGTATGCTGGAATTAGCATAACCGAGATGTGGTCTGAGTAGCCGAGATGGGGGCGGGGCTCCACACGATACGCGCCGGGGATGTTTGTGTAAACAAGATCCAGCGTGTTCCCTCCTCTCGTTGCAAAGTCCACATGCTGATGAAGTTTAGGGAGCACAGTCCTGAGATTCGCATGGTTGAAATCTCCGGCAATAATAAACAGTCCGTCGGGGTGAGCGTTCTGCAGGTCGCTAATAGCACCGTAGAGTTCACACAGTGCCTCCTTAGCATTAGCGCTGGGGGGAATGTACACTCCGACAATGAAAACAGTGGTGAATTCCCGTGGTAAATAGAACGGTCTTCATCTAACAGTCACAAACTCCACTAGCGATGAGCAGAAACGTGAGACAAGCACAGAGTTCTTGCACCACTCCGTGTTGATGTAAACACACACGCCACCACCGCGAGTCTTACCGCACAGAGCAGCGTTTCTGTCGGCGCGAAACACGGTTAGCCCGTCTAGCTGGATGGCGGCTTCCGGAACTCTGTCACTGAGCCACGTCTCCGTGAAAACAAAGATGCAGCAGTCTCTGAATTCTCGCCGCGTGGTCCGCTGGAGTCGGATTTAGTCTAGTTTATTGTCCAGGGAGCAGACGTTGGAGAGGAGAATGGACGGTAGAGCCGGCCGGCTAGGGTTAGCATTTAGCCTAGCACGGACACCCGCCCGCTTGCCGCGCTTCCGCTTCCTCGAGCAGCGCTTCCGACGTCCCCTCACCTGGCCACCGGCGTCAGGTGACACCGAGGGCTGGGGGCCTGGTATTTGTCGCTGGGGTCGTAGCAAGCCGAGGTCGCGAAGGTTACCAATTACTTCCTCGTGCAGATTATTGTATGTATGAACCCTGTGCCGCAGCAATGTCTGGCGGTCGTAAACATGAACACAGCTGACTGTGGTGTCCATGTACTGTAAAGGGTCTGGCTAAATACGGCAAAAACACCATTTGTTGGATCCGGAGAGGCCGCTGCGAGCTACTGCCGCGCCGCCATCTTGTTCCACAGCCTAGACAGGGGCGTAACAGACCAGTACAGTTAAAGTACTTTGTACTTTGCCACATTTATCTTCTTCTTAGCAAGTGTCATGCATTCTGCTTCTCCAGCGTTTTTAAGAGCTGTTGATGATGTCAAATGCAGCTTACGGCCACACCGCTCTCTAAGTGCCCGATCTCGTCCGATCTCGGCAGCCAAATAGAGCCGGGCCTGGTTAGTACTTGGTAAGAAGACCACCTGGGAATACCAGGTGCTGTAAGCTTTTTTGCTTGGGTTTACGGGCAGCACAAGCTGGTGTTACTGCCTATTTATTCATAGAAATTGTTCTATATTTTCATCAAATTTTGTTCTTTCATTGCTGTTTTGCTACTTTATTGGTTTGTCAACCATCGTGCTTCATTACTAGTAGACCATGTTACGGTCCTGGCCATATGTGTTGTTTTTATTTTGTTGTTCTTATAGGTGCCCTGCCTGATTGGCCGGATTTGGGGGAAGTACAGGAAGCTGATTGGTCCATCCTACACTTCCTGGAGTTTTAAAAGTACGGTTCCCAACAGCTAGCGAGGCTCTTTCTGGCAGCAGCACCTGTTTGCTGTTCTTGCTTTCCAAACCTTATTTAGCATTTTTGAATTGTTAGGTTTTGTGCCGTGGTTTTGTTTATAAATTGTATATTTTGTAAATAGTATTAAATCTGTAGGGGTGGACTGCCATTTTCTTTTGATTGTTTTCTCTGGTTTTCACATTAGGGAGTTAGGGTTAGCGACTGTCTTTTGGTTTGTTTATTTCTATCAGGCTAGCTAGCACTTTCTGTGGGAAATGGCTTATTTTGTTTATTATGTTGGCCTTGGTTCGCCCTGAGTTGTAGTGTCATGTTTTGTTTGACACTTTCTTTCGTTTAAAATAAATATCATTCTGTTGGAACATCTCGATCCTGGATTTTGGTTTGGGGATCGGAGAGGGAACATGCTAATTTATCTTTGTATGTTGCACCCTGACCCCCTAGACAGGGGCGTAACAGACCAGTACAGTTATAGTACTTTGTACTTTGCCACATTTATCTTCTTCTTAGCAAGTGTCATGCATTCTGCTTCTCCAGCGTTTTTAAGAGCTGTTGATGATGTCAAATGCAGCTTACGGCCACACCGCTCTCTAAGCGCCCGATCTCGTCCGATCTCGGCAGCCAAATAGGGCCGGGCCTGGTTGGTACTTGGTAGGAAGACCGCCTGGGAATACCAGGTGCTGTAAGCTTTTTTGCTTGGGTTTACGGGCAGCACAAGCTGGTGTTACTGCCTATTTATTCATAGAAATTGTTCTATATTTTCATCAAATTTTGTTCTTTCATTGCTGTTTTGCTACTTTATTGGTTTGTCAACCATCGTGCTTCATTACTAATAGACCATGTTACGGTCCTGGCCATATGTGTTGTTTTTATTTTCTTGTTCTTATAGGTGCCCTGCCTGATTGGCCGGATTGGGGGGCAGTACAGGAAGCTGATTGGTCCATCCTACACTTGCTGGAGTTTTAAAAGTACGGTTCCCAACAGCTAGCGAGGCTCTTTCTGGCATCAGCACCTGTTTGCTGTTCTTGGTTTCCAAACCTTATTTAGCATTTTTGAATTGTTAGGTTTTGTGCCGTGGTTTTGTTTATAAATTGTATATTTTGTAAATAGTATTAAATCTGTAGGGGTGAACAGCCATTTTGTTTTGATTGTTTTCTCTTGTTTTCACATTAGGGAATTAGGGTTAGCGACTATCTTTTGGTTTGTTTATTTCTATCAGGCTAGCTAGCACTTTCTGTGGGAAATGGCTTATATTGTTTATTATGTTGGCCTTGGTTCGCCCTGAGTTGTAGTGTCATGTTTTGTTTAACACTTTCTTTCGTTTAAAATAAATATCATTCTGTTGGAACATCTCAATCCTGGATTTTGGTTTGAGGATCGGAGAGGGAACATGCAAATTTATCTTTGTATGTTGCATCCTGACCCCCTAGACAGGGGCGTAACAGACCAGTACAGTTATAGTACTTTGTACTTTGCCACATTTATCTTCTTCTTAGCAAGTGTCATGCATTCTGCTTCTCCAGCGTTTTTAAGAGCTGTTGATGATGTCAAATGCAGCTTACAGCCACACCGCTCTCTAAGCGCCCGATCTCGTCCGATCTCGGCAGCCAAATAGAGCCGGGCCTGGTTAGTACTTGGTAGGAAAACCGCCTGGGAATACCAGGTGCTGTAAGCTTTTTTGCTTGGGTTTACGGGCAGCACAAGCTGGTGTTACTGCCTATTTATTCATAGAAATTGTTCTATATTTTCATCAAATTTTGTTCTTTCATTGCTGTTTTGCTACTTTATTGGTTTGTCAACCATCGTGCTTCATTACTAATAGACCATGTTACGGTCCTGGCCATATGTGTTGTTTTTATTTTCTTGTTCTTATAGGTGCCCTGCCTGATTGGCCGGATTGGGGGGCAGTACCGGAAGCTGAGTGGTCCATCCTACACTTCCTGGAGTTTTAAAAGTACGGTTCCCAACAGCTAGCGAGGCTCTTTCTGGCATCAGCACCTGTTTGCTGTTCTTGGTTTCCAAACCTTATTTAGCATTTCTGAATTGTTAGGTTTTGTGCCGTGGTTTTGTTTATAAATTGTATATTTTGTAAATAGTATTAAATCTGTAGGGGTGAACTGCCATTTTCTTTGGACTGTTTTCACATTAGGGAGTTAGGGTTAGCGACTGTCTTTTGGTTTGTTTATTTCTATCAGGCTAGCTAGCACTTTCTGTGGGAAATGGCTTATTTTGTTTATTATGTTGGCCTTGGTTCGCCCTGAGTTGTAGTGTCATGTTTTGTTTGACACTTTCTTTCGTTTAAAATAAATATCATTCTGTTGGAACATCTCGATCCTGGATTTTGGTTTGGGGATCGGAGAGGGAACATGCTAATTTATCTTTGTATGTTGCACCCTGACCCCCTAGACAGGGGCGTAACAGACCAGTACAGTTATAGTACTTTGTACTTTGCCACATTTATCTTCTTCTTAGCAAGTGTCATGCATTCTGCTTCTCCAGCGTTTTTAAGAGCTGTTGATGATGTCAAATGCAGCTTACGGCCACACCGCTCTCTAAGCGCCCGATCTCGTCCGATCTCGGCAGCCAAATAAAGCCGGGCCTGGTTAGTACTTGGTAGGAAGACCGCCTGGGAATACCAGGTGCTGTAAGCTTTTTTGCTTGGGTTTACGGGCAGCACAAGCTGGTGTTACTGCCTATTTATTCATAGAAATTGTTCTATATTTTCATCAAATTTTGTTCTTTCATTGCTGTTTTGCTACTTTATTGGTTTGTCAACCATCGTGCTTCATTACTAATAGACCATGTTACGGTCCTGGCCATATGTGTTGTTTTTATTTTCTTGTTCTTATAGGTGCCCTGCCTGATTGGCCGGATTGGGGGGCAGTACAGGAAGCTGATTGGTCCATCCTACACTTCCTGGAGTTTTAAAAGTACGGTTCCCAACAGCTAGCGAGGCTCTTTCTGGCATCAGCACCTGTTTGCTGTTCTTGGTTTCCAAACCTTATTTAGCATTTTTGAATTGTTAGGTTTTGTGCCGTGGTTTTGTTTATAAATTGTATATTTTGTAAATAGTATTAAATCTGTAGGGGTGAACTGCCATTTTCTTTGGACTGTTTTCACATTAGGGAGTTAGGGTTAGCGACTGTCTTTTGGTTTGTTGATTTCTATCAGGCTAGCTAGCACTTTCTGGGGGAAATGGCTTATTTTGTTTATTATGTTGGCCTTGGTTCGCCCTGAGTTGTAGTGTCATGTTTTGTTTGACACTTTCTTTCGTTTAAAATAAATATCATTCTGTTGGAACATCTCGATCCTGGATTTTGGTTTGGGGATCGGAGAGGGAACATGCTAATTTATCTTTGTATGTTGCACCCTGAGCCCCTAGACAGGGGCGTAACAGACCAGTACAGTTATAGTCCTTTGTACTTTGCCACATTTATCTTCTTCTTAGCAAGTGTCATGCATTCTGCTTCTCCAGCGTTTTTAAGAGCTGTTGATGATGTCAAATGCAGCTTACGGCCACACCGCTCTCTAAGCGCCCGATCTCGTCCGATCTCGGCAGCCAAATAGAGCCGGGCCTAGTTAGTACTTGGTAGGAAGACCGCCTGGGAATACCAGGTGCTGTAAGCTTTTTTGCTTGGGTTTACGGGCAGCACAAGCTGGTGTTACTGCCTATTTATTCATAGAAATTGTTCTATATTTTCATCAAATTTTGTTCTTTCATTGCTGTTTTGCTACTTTATTGGTTTGTCAACCATCGTGCTTCATTACTAGTAGACCATGTTACGGTCCTGGCCATATGTGTTGTTTTTATTTTGTTGTTCTTATAGGTGCCCTGCCTGATTGGCCGGATTTGGGGGAAGTACAGGAAGCTGATTGGTCCATCCTACACTTCCTGGAGTTTTAAAAGTACGGTTCCCAACAGCTAGCGAGGCTCTTTCTGGCAGCAGCACCTGTTTGCTGTTCTTGGTTTCCAAACCTTATTTAGCATTTTTGAATTGTTAGGTTTTGTGCCGTGGTTTTGTTTATAAATTGTATATTTTGTAAATAGTATTAAATCTGTAGGGGTGAACTGCCATTTTCTTTGGACTGTTTTCACATTAGGGAGTTAGGGTTAGCGACTGTCTTTTGGTTTGTTTATTTCTATCAGGCTAGCTAGCACTGTCTGTGGGAAATGGCTTATTTTGTTTATTATGTTGGCCTTGGTTCGCCCTGAGTTGTAGTGTCATGTTTTGTTTGACACTTTCTTTCGTTTAAAATAAATATCATTCTGTTGGAACATCTCGATCCTGGATTTTGGTTTGGGGATCGGAGAGGGAACATGCTAATTTATCTTTGTATGTTGCACCCTGACCCCCTAGACAGGGGCGTAACAGACCAGTACAGTTATAGTACTTTGTACTTTGCCACATTTATCTTCTTCTTAGCAAGTGTCATGCATTCTGCTTCTCTAGCGTTTTTAAGAGCTGTTGATGATGTCAAATGCAGCTTACGGCCACACCGCTCTCTAAGCGCCCGATCTCGTCCGATCTCGGCAGCCAAATAGAGCCGGGCCTGGTTAGTACTTGGTAGGAAGACCGCCTGGGAATACCAGGTGCTGTAAGCTTTTTTGCTTGGGTTTACGGGCAGCACAAGCTGGTGTTACTGCCTATTTATTCATAGAAATTGTTCTATATTTTCATCAAATTTTGTTCTTTCATTGCTGTTTTGCTACTTTATTGGTTTGCCAACCATCGTGCTTCATTACTAGTAGACCATGTTACGGTCCTGGCCATATGTGTTGTTTTTATTTTCTTGTTCTTATAGGTGCCCTGCCTGATTGGCCGGATTGGGGGGCAGTACAGGAAGCTGATTGGTCCATCCTACACTTCCTGGAGTTTTAAAAGTACAGTTCCCAACAGCTAGCGAGGCTCTTTCTGGCATCAGCACCTGTTTGCTGTTCTTGGTTTCCAAACCTTATTTAGCATTTTTGAATTGTTAGGTTTTGTGCCGTGGTTTTGTTTATAAATTGTATATTTTGTAAATAGTATTAAATCTGTATGGGTGAACTGCCATTTTCTTTGGACTGTTTTCACATTAGGGAGTTAGGGTTAGCGACTGTCTTTTGGTTTGTTTATTTCTATCAGGCTAGCTAGCACTTTCTGTGGGAAATGGCTTATTTTGTTTATTATGTTGGCCTTGGTTCGCCCTGAGTTGTAGTGTCATGTTTTGTTTGACACTTTCTTTCGTTTAAAATAAATATCATTCTGTTGGAACATCTCGATCCTGGATTTTGGTTTGGGGATCGGAGAGGGAACATGCTAATTTATCTTTGTATGTTGCACCCTGACCCCCTAGACAGGGGCGTAACAGACCAGTACAGTTATAGTACTTTGTACTTTGCCACATTTATCTTCTTCTTAGCAAGTGTCATGAATTCTGCTTCTCCAGCGTTTTTAAGAGCTGTTGATGATGTCAAATGCAGCTTACGGCCACACCGCTCTGTAAGCGCCCGATCTCGTCCGATCTCGGCAGCCAAATAGAGCCGGGCCTGGTTAGTACTTGGTAGGAAGACCGCCTGGGAATACCAGGTGCCGTAAGCTTTTTTGCTTGGGTTTACGGGCAGCACAAGCTGGTGTTACTGCCTATTTATTCATAGAAATTGTTCTATATTTTCATCAAATTTTGTTCTTTCATTGCTGTTTTGCTACTTTATTGGTTTGTCAACCATCGTGCTTCATTACTAGTAGACCATGTTACGGTCCTGGCCATATGTGTTGTTTTTATTTTGTTGTTCTTATAGGTGCCCTGCCTGATTGGCCGGATTTGGGGGAAGTACAGGAAGCTGATTGGTCCATCCTACACTTCCTGGAGTTTTAAAAGTACGGTTCCCAACAGCTAGCGAGGCTCTTTCTGGCATCAGCACCTGTTTGCTGTTCTTGGTTTCCAAACCTTATTTAGCATTTTAGAATTGTTAGGTTTTGTGCCGTGGTTTTGTTTATAAATTGTATATTTTGTAAATAGTATTAAATCTGTAGGGGTGAACTGCCATTTTCTTTGGACTGTTTTCACATTAGGGAGTTAGGGTTAGCGACTGTCTTTTGGTTTGTTTATTTCTATCAGGCTAGCTAGCACTTTCTGTGGGAACTGGCTTATTTTGTTTATTATGTTGGCCTTGGTTCGCCCTGAGTTGTAGTGTCATGTTTTGTTTGACACTTTCTTTCGTTTAAAATAAATATCATTCTGTTGGAACATCTCGATCCTGGATTTTGGTTTGGGGATCGGAGAGGGAACATGCTAATTTATCTTTGTATGTTGCACCCTGACCCCCTAGTCAAGTCAAGTGGCTTTTATTGTCATTTCTACTATACACAGTTGTTCACAGTACACAGTTGAAACGAGATAACGTTCCTCCAAGAACCAAGGTGCTACAAACAACACAAGTTATAATAAAGTGCATCGAGTGCAACCAAGTGCAAACAGTGCAGACGAAAAAACAGTACAGACGTACAGTGTAGACAGACAACACAAGTAACACAGGACAGGACACAAGACACAAGACCCAAGACAGTGCCGACCAGTAAACCTACTGTATACTATTTTACAGTACAGTACAGTTCAGTTACGTGTGCTAGGGGTGTTAAAAAAAAGAGCAGCTTGTAAACGGTATAGTGCATTTAAATGTCCAGCATGTAAAAAAAGTGCAATTGCATTGGAATGTACAAAAAAAAACAGCAGGTAAACAGTGTAGTGCAGTAAATGTAGAATGATAAAAGTAAATAAATAATAAATAAGTGGTGGTGGAATGAGATGAGTAGTGAGTGATGAGAATGTGCTGAGTTCGGTTTGCAGTGTGTTTAAGTTCTATTTCAGTTCTGTGTGTTGAGGAGCCTGATGGCTTGTGGGAAAAAACTGTTGCATAGTCTGGATGTGGTGGCCCGAATGCTTCGGAACCTCTTTCCTGATGGCAGGAGTGTGAAGAGTGTGTGTGATGGGTGTGTGCGGTCGTCCACAATGCTGTTGGCTTTGCGGATGCAGCGTGTGGTGTAAATGTGCATGATAGAGGGCAGAGAGACTCCGATGATCTTCTCAGCTGTCCTCACTATCCTCTGTAGGGTCTTGCGATCCGCGACGGTGCAGTTCCCAAACCAGGCAGTGATGCAGCTGCTCAGGATGCTCTCAATGGTCCCTCTGTAGAACATGGTCAGGATGGGGGGAGGGAGATGGGCTTTCCTCAGCCTTCTCAGGAAGTAGAGACGCTGCTGGGCCTTCTTGGTGATGGAGCTGGTGTTGACTGACCAGGTGAGGTTGTCCGCCAGATGAACACCAAGGAATTTGGTGCTCTTGACTATCTCCACTGAGGATCCATCGATGATCAATGGAGAATGGTCACCCTGTGCTCTCCTGAAGTCCACAACCATCTCTTTAGTTTTGTCAACGTTCAGAGACAGGTTGTTTGCTCCACACCAGGCTGTTAATCGTTGCACCTCCTCTCTGTAGGCTGACTCATCGTTCTTGCTGATTAAACCCACCACGGTCGTGTCATCAGCAAACTTGACTATGTGGTTTGAGCTGTGCATTGCTACACAGTCGTGCGTCAGCAGAGTGAACAGCAGAGGGCTGAGCACACAGCCCTGAGGGGCTCCAGTGCTCAGTGTGGTGGTGCTGGAGATGTTGTTCCCGATCCGGACTGACTGGGGTCTCCCAGTCAGGAAGTCCAGAATCCAGTTGCAGAGGGAGGTGTTCAGGCCCAGTATGCTCAATTTCTCAGTCAGGTGCTGAGGGATGATTGTGTTGAATGCTGAGCTGAAGTCAATGAACAGCATTCGTACGTATGAGTCCTTACTGTCCAGGTGGGTGAGGGCCAGATGGAGGGTCGTGGAGATGGCATCGTCCGTGGAACGATTTGGACGATACGCAAACTGCATGGGGTCCAGGGAGGTTGGGAGTTGGGTCTTAATGTGCCTCATGACGAGCCTCTCGAAGCACTTCATCACGATGGGTGTGAGCGCGACGGGACGGTAGTCATTGAGGCAGGAGACAGTAGACTTCTTAGGCACAGGCACGATGGTCGTTGCCTTGAGGCACGTAGGAACAACGTTGCTGCTCAGGGAGATGTTGAAGATGTCTGTGAAGACATCCGCTAGCTGTTCTGCGCACTCCCTGAGCACTCTGCCAGGAATGTTGTCTGGTCCAGCAGACTTCCGTGGGTTAACTCTGCATAGAGTTTTCCTCACTTCAGCTGTGGTTAGACAGAGCACCTGGTCACTGGGAGGTGGAGTGGACTTCCTCGCCTTCACGTTGTTCTGTGCCTCAAACCGGGCGTAGAAGTGGTTCAGCGCATCTGGGAGGGAGGCGTCGCGGTCACAATCAGGTGAAGTTGTCTTGTAGTTCGTGATCGCCTGGATGCCCTGCCACATGCGCCGGGTGTCTCCGCTGTCTTCGAAGTGGTCGTGGATTTTCTTTGAGTGTGCGCGCTTTGCCTCTCTAATGGCACGGGACAGTTTGGCCCTTGCTGTTCTCAAGGCCGTCTTGTCCCCTGTTCTGAAGGCAGCGTCTCTTTGTTTCAGCAGCGCACACACATTGGCATTTATCCACGGCTTCCTGTTGGAGCGTGTAGTGATGGTCTTGGAGATGGTCACATCGTCAACGCACTTGCTGATGTAGCTGGTTACTGTTGACGTGTATTCCTCCAAGTTGATGGAATCGCCGTTGGTTGCGGCCTCCCTAAACATGTCCCAGTCAGTGCACTCAAAACAGTCTTGAAGAGCAGAAGTAGCTCCTGCTGGCCAGGTTTTCACCTGTTTCAGAACCGGTTTAGAGCGTCTGACGAGCGGTCTGTATGCTGGAATTAGCATAACCGAGATGTGGTCTGAGTAGCCGAGATGGGGGCGGGGCTCCGCACGATACGCGCCGGGGATGTTTGTGTAAACAAGATCCAGCGTGTTCCCTCCTCTCGTTGCAAAGTCCACATGCTGATGAAGTTTAGGGAGCACAGTCCTGAGATTCGCATGGTTGAAATCTCCGGCAATAATAAACAGTCCGTCGGGGTGAGCGTTCTGCAGGTCGCTAATAGCACCGTAGAGTTCACACAGTGCCTCCTTAGCATTAGCGCTGGGGGGAATGTACACTCCGACAATGAAAACAGTGGTGAATTCCCGTGGTAAATAGAACGGTCTGCATCTAACAGTCACAAACTCCACTAGCGATGAGCAGAAACGTGAGACAAGCACAGAGTTCTTGCACCACTCCGTGTTGATGTAAACACACACGCCACCACCGCGAGTCTTACCGCACAGAGCAGCGTTTCTGTCGGCGCGAAACACGGTTAGCCCGTCTAGCTGGATGGCGGCTTCCGGAACTCTGTCACTGAGCCACGTCTCCGTGAAAACAAAGATGCAGCAGTCTCTGAATTCTCGCCGCGTGGTCCGCTGGAGTCGGATTTAGTCTAGTTTATTGTCCAGGGAGCAGACGTTGGAGAGGAGAATGGACGGTAGAGCCGGCCGGCTAGGGTTAGCATTTAGCCTAGCACGGACACCCGCCCGCTTGCCGCGCTTCCGCTTCCTCGAGCAGCGCTTCCGACGTCCCCTCACCTGGCCACCGGCGTCAGGTGACACCGAGGGCTGGGGGCCTGGTATTTGTCGCTGGGGTCGTAGCAAGCCGAGGTCGCGAAGGTTACCAATTACTTCCTCGTGCAGATTATTGTATGTATGAACCCTGTGCCGCAGCAATGTCTGGCGGTCGTAAACATGAACACAGCTGACTGTGGTGTCCATGTACTGTAAAGGGTCTGGCTAAATACGGCAAAAACACCATTTGTTGGATCCGGAGAGGCCGCTGCGAGCTACTGCCGCGCCGCCATCTTGTTCCACAGCCTAGACAGGGGCGTAACAGACCAGTACAGTTATAGTACTTTGTACTTTGCCACATTTATCTTCTTCTTAGCAAGTGTCATGCATTCTGCTTCTCCAGCGTTTTTAAGAGCTGTTGATGATGTCAAATGCAGCTTACGGCCACACCGCTCTCTAAGCGCCCGATCTCGTCCGATCTCGGCAGCCAAATAGAGCCGGGCCTGGTTAGTACTTGGTAAGAAGACCACCTGGGAATACCAGGTGCTGTAAGCTTTTTTGCTTGGGTTTACGGGCAGCACAAGCTGGTGTTACTGCCTATTTATTCATAGAAATTGTTCTATATTTTCATCAAATTTTGTTCTTTCATTGCTGTTTTGCTACTTTATTGGTTTGTCAACCATCGTGCTTCATTACTAGTAGACCATGTTACGGTCCTGGCCATATGTGTTGTTTTTATTTTGTTGTTCTTATAGGTGCCCTGCCTGATTGGCCGGATTTGGGGGAAGTACAGGAAGCTGATTGGTCCATCCTACACTTCCTGGAGTTTTAAAAGTACGGTTCCCAACAGCTAGCGAGGCTCTTTCTGGCAGCAGCACCTGTTTGCTGTTCTTGCTTTCCAAACCTTATTTAGCATTTTTGAATTGTTAGGTTTTGTGCCGTGGTTTTGTTTATAAATTGTATATTTTGTAAATAGTATTAAATCTGTAGGGGTGGACTGCCATTTTCTTTTGATTGTTTTCTCTGGTTTTCACATTAGGGAGTTAGGGTTAGCGACTGTGTTTTGGTTTGTTTATTTCTATCAGGCTAGCTAGCACTTTCTGTGGGAAATGTCTTATTTTGTTTATTATGTTGGCCTTGGTTCGCCCTGAGTTGTAGTGTCATGTTTTCTTTGACACTTTCTTTCGTTTAAAATAAATATCATTCTGTTGGAACATCTCGATCCTGGATTTTGGTTTGGGGATCGGAGAGGGAACATGCTAATTTATCTTTGTATGTTGCACCCTGACCCCCTAGACAGGGGCGTAACAGACCAGTACAGTTATAGTACTTTGTACTTTGCCACATTTATCTTCTTCTTAGCAAGTGTCATGCATTCTGCTTCTCCAGCGTTTTTAAGAGCTGTTGATGATGTCAAATGCAGCTTACGGCCACACCGCTCTCTAAGTGCCCGATCTCGTCCGATCTCGGCAGCCAAATAGGGCCGGGCCTGGTTGGTACTTGGTAGGAAGACCGCCTGGGAATACCAGGTGCTGTAAGCTTTTTTGCTTGGGTTTACGGGCAGCACAAGCTGGTGTTACTGCCTATTTATTCATAGAAATTGTTCTATATTTTCATCAAATTTTGTTCTTTCATTGCTGTTTTGCTACTTTATTGGTTTGTCAACCATCGTGCTTCATTACTAATAGACCATGTTACGGTCCTGGCCATATGTGTTGTTTTTATTTTCTTGTTCTTATAGGTGCCCTGCCTGATTGGCCGGATTGGGGGGCAGTACAGGAAGCTGATTGGTCCATCCTACACTTGCTGGAGTTTTAAAAGTACGGTTCCCAACAGCTAGCGAGGCTCTTTCTGGCATCAGCACCTGTTTGCTGTTCTTGGTTTCCAAACCTTATTTAGCATTTTTGAATTGTTAGGTTTTGTGCCGTGGTTTTGTTTATAAATTGTATATTTTGTAAATAGTATTAAATCTGTAGGGGTGAACTGCCATTTTCTTTGGACTGTTTTCACATTAGGGAGTTAGGGTTAGCGACTGTCTTTTGGTTTGTTGATTTCTATCAGGCTAGCTAGCACTTTCTGGGGGAAATGGCTTATTATGTTTATTATGTTGGCCTTGGTTCGCCCTGAGTTGTAGTGTCATGTTTTGTTTGACACTTTCTTTCGTTTAAAATAAATATCATTCTGTTGGAACATCTCGATCCTGGATTTTGGTTTGGGGATCGGAGAGGGAACATGCTAATTTATCTTTGTATGTTGCACCCTGAGCCCCTAGACAGGGGCGTAACAGACCAGTACAGTTATAGTCCTTTGTACTTTGCCACATTTATCTTCTTCTTAGCAAGTGTCATGCATTCTGCTTCTCCAGCGTTTTTAAGAGCTGTTGATGATGTCAAATGCAGCTTACGGCCACACCGCTCTCTAAGCGCCCGATCTCGTCAGATCTCGGCAGCCAAATAGAGCCGGGCCTGGTTAGTACTTGGTAGGAAGACCGCCTGGGAATACCAGGTGCTGTAAGCTTTTTTGCTTGGGTTTACGGGCAGCACAAGCTGGTGTTACTGCCTATTTATTCATAGAAATTGTTCTATATTTTCATCAAATTTTGTTCTTTCATTGCTGTTTTGCTACTTTATTGGTTTGTCAACCATCGTGCTTCATTACTAGTAGACCATGTTACGGTCCTGGCCATATGTGTTGTTTTTATTTTGTTGTTCTTATAGGTGCCCTGCCTGATTGGCCGGATTTGGGGGAAGTACAGGAAGCTGATTGGTCCATCCTACACTTCCTGGAGTTTTAAAAGTACGGTTCCCAACAGCTAGCGAGGCTCTTTCTGGCAGCAGCACCTGTTTGCTGTTCTTGCTTTCCAAACCTTATTTAGCATTTTTGAATTGTTAGGTTTTGTGCCGTGGTTTTGTTTATAAATTGTATATTTTGTAAATAGTATTAAATCTGTAGGGGTGGACTGCCATTTTCTTTTGATTGTTTTCTCTTGTTTTCACATTAGGGAGTTAGGGTTAGCGACTATCTTTTGGTTTGTTGATTTCTATCAGGCTAGCTAGCACTTTCTGTGGGAAATGGCTTATTTTGTTTATTATGTTGGCCTTGGTTCGCCCTGAGTTGTAGTGTCATGTTTTGTTTGACACTTTCTTTCGTTTAAAATAAATATCATTCTGTTGGAACATCTCGATCCTGGATTTTGGTTTGGGGATCGGAGAGGGAACATGCTAATTTATCTTTGTATGTTGCACCCTGACCCCCTAGATAGGGGCGTAACAGACCAGTACAGTTATAGTACTTTGTACTTTGCCACATTTATCTTCTTCTTAGCAAGGGTCATGCATTCTGCTTCTCCAGCGTTTTTAAGAGCTGTTGATGATGTCAAATGCAGCTTACGGCCACACTGCTCTCTAAGCGCCCGATCCCGTCCGATCTCGGCAGCCAAATAGGGCTGGGCCTTGTTAGTACTTGGTAGGAAGACCGCCTGGGAATACCACGTGCTGTAAGCTTCTTTGCTTGGGTTTACGGGCAGCACAAGCTGGTGTTACTGCCTATTTATTCATAGAAATTGTTCTATATTTTCATCAAATTTTGTTCTTTCATTGCTGTTTTGCTACTTTATTGGTTTGCCAACCATCGTGCTTCATTACTAGTAGACCATGTTACGGTCCTGGCCATATGTGTTGTTTTTATTTTCTTGTTCTTATAGGTGCCCTGCCTGATTGGCCGGATTGGGGGGCAGTACAGGAAGCTGATTGGTCCATCCTACACTTCCTGGAGTTTTAAAAGTACGGTTCCCAACAGCTAGCGAGGCTCTTTCTGGCATCAGCACCTGTTTGCTGTTCTTGCTTTCCAAACCTTATTTAGCATTTTTGAATTGTTAGGTTTTGTGCCGTGGTTTTGTTTATAAATTGTATATTTTGTAAATAGTATTAAATCTGTAGGGGTGAACTGCCATTTTCTTTGGACTGTTTTCACATTAGGGAGTTAGGGTTAGCGACTGTCTTTTGGTTTGTTTATTTCTATCAGGCTAGCTAGCACTTTCTGTGGGAAATGGCTTATTTTGTTTATTATGTTGGCCTTGGTTCGCCCTGAGTTGTAGTGTCATGTTTTGTTTGACACTTTCTTTCGTTTAAAATAAATATCATTCTGTTGGAACATCTCGATCCTGGATTTTGGTTTGGGGATCGGAGAGGGAACATGCTAATTTATCTTTGTATGTTGCACCCTGACCCCCTAGACAGGGGCGTAACAGACCAATACAGTTATAGTACTTTGTACTTTGCCACATTTATCTTCTTCTTAGCAAGGGTCATACATTCTGCTTCTCCAGCGTTTTTAAGAGCTGTTGATGATGTCAAATGCAGCTTACGGCCACACTGCTCTCTAAGCGCCCGATCCCGTCCGATCTCGGCAGCCAAATAGGGCCGGGCCTGGTTAGTACTTGGTAAGAAGACCGCTTGGGAATACCACGTGCTGTAAGCTTCTTTGCTTGGGTTTACGGGCAGCACAAGCTGGTGTTACTGCCTATTTATTCATAGAAATTGTTCTATATTTTCATCAAATTTTGTTCTTTCATTGCTGTTTTGCTACTTTATTGGTTTGCCAACCATCGTGCTTCATTACTAGTAGACCATGTTACGGTCCTGGCCATATGTGTTGTTTTTATTTTCTTGTTCTTATAGGTGCCCTGCCTGATTGGCCGGATTGGGGGGCAGTACAGGAAGCTGATTGGTCCATCCTACACTTCCTGGAGTTTTAAAAGTACGGTTCCCAACAGCTAGCGAGGCTCTTTCTGGCATCAGCACCTGTTTGCTGTTCTTGGTTTCCAAACCTTATTTAGCATTTTTGAATTGTTAGGTTTTGTGCCGTGGTTTTGTTTATAAATTGTATATTTTGTAAATAGTATTAAATCTGTAGGGGTGGACTGCCATTTTCTTTTGATTGTTTTCTCTTGTTTTCACATTAGGGAGTTAGGGTTAGCGACTGTCTTTTGGTTTGTTTATTTCTATCAGGCTAGCTAGCACTTTCTGTGGGAAATGTCTTATTTTGTTTATTATGTTGGCCTTGGTTCGCCCTGAGTTGTAGTGTCATGTTTTGTTTGACACTTTCTTTCGTTTAAAATAAATATCATTCTGTTGGAACATCTCGATCCTGGATTTTGGTTTGGGGATCGGAGAGGGAACATGCTAATTTATCTTTGTATGTTGCACCCTGACCCCCTAGACAGGGGCATAACAGACCAGTACAGTTATAGTACTTTGTACTTTGCCACATTTATCTTCTTCTTAGCAAGTGTCATGCATTCTGCTTCTCTAGCGTTTTTAAGAGCTGTTGATGATGTCAAATGCAGCTTACGGCCACACCGCTCTCTAAGCGCCCGATCTCGTCCGATCTCGGCAGCCAAATAGAGCCGGGCCTGGTTAGTACTTGGTAGGAAGACCGCCTGGGAATACCAGGTGCTGTAAGCTTTTTTGCTTGGGTTTACGGGCAGCACAAGCTGGTGTTACTGCCTATTTATTCATAGAAATTGTTCTATATTTTCATCAAATTTTGTTCTTTCATTGCTGTTTTGCTACTTTATTGGTTTGCCAACCATCGTGCTTCATTACTAGTAGACCATGTTACGGTCCTGGCCATATGTGTTGTTTTTATTTTGTTGTTCTTATAGGTGCCCTGCCTGATTGGCCGGATTTGGGGGAAGTACAGGAAGCTGATTGGTCCATCCTACACTTCCTGGAGTTTTAAAAGTACGGTTCCCAACAGCTAGCGAGGCTCTTTCTGGCAGCAGCACCTGTTTGCTGTTCTTGCTTTCCAAACCTTATTTAGCATTTTTGAATTGTTAGGTTTTGTGCCGTGGTTTTGTTTATAAATTGTATATTTTGTAAATAGTATTAAATCTGTAGGGGTGGACTGCCATTTTCTTTTGATTGTTTTCTCTAGTTTTCACATTAGGGAGTTAGGGTTAGCGACTGTCTTTTGGTTTGTTTATTTCTATCAGGCTAGCTAGCACTTTCTGTGGGAAATGGCTTATTTTGTTTATTATGTTGGCCTTGGTTCGCCCTGAGTTGTAGTGTCATGTTTTGTTTGACACTTTCTTTCGTTTAAAATAAATATCATTCTGTTGGAACATCTCGATCCTGGATTTTGGTTTGGGGATCGGAGAGGGAACATGCTAATTTATCTTTGTATGTTGCACCCTGACCCCCTAGACAGGGGCGTAACAGACCAGTACAGTTATAGTACTTTGTACTTTGCCACATTTATCTTCTTCTTAGCAAGTGTCATGCATTCTGCTTCTCCAGCGTTTTTAAGAGCTGTTGATGATGTCAAATGCAGCTTACGGCCACACCGCTCTCTAAGCGCCCGATCTCGTCCGATCTCGGCAGCCAAATAGGGCCGGGCCTGGTTGGTACTTGGTAGGAAGACCGCCTGGGAATACCAGGTGCTGTAAGCTTTTTTGCTTGGGTTTACGGGCAGCACAAGCTGGTGTTACTGCCTATTTATTCATAGAAATTGTTCTATATTTTCATCAAATTTTGTTCTTTCATTGCTGTTTTGCTACTTTATTGGTTTGTCAACCATCGTGCTTCATTACTAATAGACCATGTTACGGTCCTGGCCATATGTGTTGTTTTTATTTTCTTGTTCTTATAGGTGCCCTGCCTGATTGGCCGGATTGGGGGGCAGTACAGGAAGCTGATTGGTCCATCCTACACTTGCTGGAGTTTTAAAAGTACGGTTCCCAACAGCTAGCGAGGCTCTTTCTGGCATCAGCACCTGTTTGCTGTTCTTGGTTTCCAAACCTTATTTAGCATTTTTGAATTGTTAGGTTTTGTGCCGTGGTTTTGTTTATAAATTGTATATTTTGTAAATAGTATTAAATCTGTAGGGGTGAACAGCCATTTTGTTTTGATTGTTTTCTCTTGTTTTCACATTAGGGAATTAGGGTTAGCGACTATCTTTTGGTTTGTTTATTTCTATCAGGCTAGCTAGCACTTTCTGTGGGAAATGGCTTATATTGTTTATTATGTTGGCCTTGGTTCGCCCTGAGTTGTAGTGTCATGTTTTGTTTAACACTTTCTTTCGTTTAAAATAAATATCATTCTGTTGGAACATCTCAATCCTGGATTTTGGTTTGAGGATCGGAGAGGGAACATGCAAATTTATCTTTGTATGTTGCATCCTGACCCCCTAGACAGGGGCGTAACAGACCAGTACAGTTATAGTACTTTGTACTTTGCCACATTTATCTTCTTCTTAGCAAGTGTCATGCATTCTGCTTCTCCAGCGTTTTTAAGAGCTGTTGATGATGTCAAATGCAGCTTACAGCCACACCGCTCTCTAAGCGCCCGATCTCGTCCGATCTCGGCAGCCAAATAGAGCCGGGCCTGGTTAGTACTTGGTAGGAAAACCGCCTGGGAATACCAGGTGCTGTAAGCTTTTTTGCTTGGGTTTACGGGCAGCACAAGCTGGTGTTACTGCCTATTTATTCATAGAAATTGTTCTATATTTTCATCAAATTTTGTTCTTTCATTGCTGTTTTGCTACTTTATTGGTTTGTCAACCATCGTGCTTCATTACTAATAGACCATGTTACGGTCCTGGCCATATGTGTTGTTTTTATTTTCTTGTTCTTATAGGTGCCCTGCCTGATTGGCCGGATTGGGGGGCAGTACCGGAAGCTGAGTGGTCCATCCTACACTTCCTGGAGTTTTAAAAGTACGGTTCCCAACAGCTAGCGAGGCTCTTTCTGGCATCAGCACCTGTTTGCTGTTCTTGGTTTCCAAACCTTATTTAGCATTTCTGAATTGTTAGGTTTTGTGCCGTGGTTTTGTTTATAAATTGTATATTTTGTAAATAGTATTAAATCTGTAGGGGTGAACTGCCATTTTCTTTGGACTGTTTTCACATTAGGGAGTTAGGGTTAGCGACTGTCTTTTGGTTTGTTTATTTCTATCAGGCTAGCTAGCACTTTCTGTGGGAAATGTCTTATTTTGTTTATTATGTTGGCCTTGGTTCGCCCTGAGTTGTAGTGTCATGTTTTGTTTGACACTTTCTTTCGTTTAAAATAAATATCATTCTGTTGGAACATCTCGATCCTGGATTTTGGTTTGGGGATCGGAGAGGGAACATGCTAATTTATCTTTGTATGTTGCACCCTGACCCCCTAGACAGGGGCGTAACAGACCAGTACAGTTATAGTACTTTGTACTTTGCCACATTTATCTTCTTCTTAGCAAGTGTCATGCATTCTGCTTCTCCAGCGTTTTTAAGAGCTGTTGATGATGTCAAATGCAGCTTACGGCCACACCGCTCTCTAAGCGCCCGATCTCGTCCGATCTCGGCAGCCAAATAAAGCCGGGCCTGGTTAGTACTTGGTAGGAAGACCGCCTGGGAATACCAGGTGCTGTAAGCTTTTTTGCTTGGGTTTACGGGCAGCACAAGCTGGTGTTACTGCCTATTTATTCATAGAAATTGTTCTATATTTTCATCAAATTTTGTTCTTTCATTGCTGTTTTGCTACTTTATTGGTTTGTCAACCATCGTGCTTCATTACTAATAGACCATGTTACGGTCCTGGCCATATGTGTTGTTTTTATTTTCTTGTTCTTATAGGTGCCCTGCCTGATTGGCCGGATTGGGGGGCAGTACAGGAAGCTGATTGGTCCATCCTACACTTCCTGGAGTTTTAAAAGTACGGTTCCCAACAGCTAGCGAGGCTCTTTCTGGCATCAGCACCTGTTTGCTGTTCTTGGTTTCCAAACCTTATTTAGCATTTTTGAATTGTTAGGTTTTGTGCCGTGGTTTTGTTTATAAATTGTATATTTTGTAAATAGTATTAAATCTGTAGGGGTGAACTGCCATTTTCTTTGGACTGTTTTCACATTAGGGAGTTAGGGTTAGCGACTGTCTTTTGGTTTGTTGATTTCTATCAGGCTAGCTAGCACTTTCTGGGGGAAATGGCTTATTTTGTTTATTATGTTGGCCTTGGTTCGCCCTGAGTTGTAGTGTCATGTTTTGTTTGACACTTTCTTTCGTTTAAAATAAATATCATTCTGTTGGAACATCTCGATCCTGGATTTTGGTTTGGGGATCGGAGAGGGAACATGCTAATTTATCTTTGTATGTTGCACCCTGAGCCCCTAGACAGGGGCGTAACAGACCAGTACAGTTATAGTCCTTTGTACTTTGCCACATTTATCTTCTTCTTAGCAAGTGTCATGCATTCTGCTTCTCCAGCGTTTTTAAGAGCTGTTGATGATGTCAAATGCAGCTTACGGCCACACCGCTCTCTAAGCGCCCGATCTCGTCCGATCTCGGCAGCCAAATAGAGCCGGGCCTGGTTAGTACTTGGTAGGAAGACCGCCTGGGAATACCAGGTGCTGTAAGCTTTTTTGCTTGGGTTTACGGGCAGCACAAGCTGGTGTTACTGCCTATTTATTCATAGAAATTGTTCTATATTTTCATCAAATTTTGTTCTTTCATTGCTGTTTTGCTACTTTATTGGTTTGCCAACCATCGTGCTTCATTACTAGTAGACCATGTTACGGTCCTGGCCATATGTGTTGTTTTTATTTTCTTGTTCTTATAGGTGCCCTGCCTGATTGGCCGGATTGGGGGGCAGTACAGGAAGCTGATTGGTCCATCCTACACTTCCTGGAGTTTTAAAAGTACAGTTCCCAACAGCTAGCGAGGCTCTTTCTGGCATCAGCACCTGTTTGCTGTTCTTGGTTTCCAAACCTTATTTAGCATTTTTGAATTGTTAGGTTTTGTGCCGTGGTTTTGTTTATAAATTGTATATTTTGTAAATAGTATTAAATCTGTATGGGTGAACTGCCATTTTCTTTGGACTGTTTTCACATTAGGGAGTTAGGGTTAGCGACTGTCTTTTGGTTTGTTTATTTCTATCAGGCTAGCTAGCACTTTCTGTGGGAAATGGCTTATTTTGTTTATTATGTTGGCCTTGGTTCGCCCTGAGTTGTAGTGTCATGTTTTGTTTGACACTTTCTTTCGTTTAAAATAAATATCATTCTGTTGGAACATCTCGATCCTGGATTTTGGTTTGGGGATCGGAGAGGGAACATGCTAATTTATCTTTGTATGTTGCACCCTGACCCCCTAGACAGGGGCGTAACAGACCAGTACAGTTATAGTACTTTGTACTTTGCCACATTTATCTTCTTCTTAGCAAGTGTCATGAATTCTGCTTTTCCAGCGTTTTTAAGAGCTGTTGATGATGTCAAATGCAGCTTACGGCCACACCGCTCTGTAAGCGCCCGATCTCGTCCGATCTCGGCAGCCAAATAGAGCCGGGCCTGGTTAGTACTTGGTAGGAAGACCGCCTGGGAATACCAGGTGCCGTAAGCTTTTTTGCTTGGGTTTACGGGCAGCACAAGCTGGTGTTACTGCCTATTTATTCATAGAAATTGTTCTATATTTTCATCAAATTTTGTTCTTTCATTGCTGTTTTGCTACTTTATTGGTTTGTCAACCATCGTGCTTCATTACTAGTAGACCATGTTACGGTCCTGGCCATATGTGTTGTTTTTATTTTGTTGTTCTTATAGGTGCCCTGCCTGATTGGCCGGATTTGGGGGAAGTACAGGAAGCTGATTGGTCCATCCTACACTTCCTGGAGTTTTAAAAGTACGGTTCCCAACAGCTAGCGAGGCTCTTTCTGGCATCAGCACCTGTTTGCTGTTCTTGGTTTCCAAACCTTATTTAGCATTTTAGAATTGTTAGGTTTTGTGCCGTGGTTTTGTTTATAAATTGTATATTTTGTAAATAGTATTAAATCTGTAGGGGTGAACTGCCATTTTCTTTGGACTGTTTTCACATTAGGGAGTTAGGGTTAGCGACTGTCTTTTGGTTTGTTTATTTCTATCAGGCTAGCTAGCACTTTCTGTGGGAACTGGCTTATTTTGTTTATTATGTTGGCCTTGGTTCGCCCTGAGTTGTAGTGTCATGTTTTGTTTGACACTTTCTTTCGTTTAAAATAAATATCATTCTGTTGGAACATCTCGATCCTGGATTTTGGTTTGGGGATCGGAGAGGGAACATGCTAATTTATCTTTGTATGTTGCACCCTGACCCCCTAGTCAAGTCAAGTCATTTCTACTATACACAGTTGTTCACAGTACACAGTTGAAACGAGATAACGTTCCTCCAAGAACCAAGGTGCTACAAACAACACAAGTTATAATAAAGTGCATCGAGTGCAACCAAGTGCAAACAGTGCAGACGAAAAAACAGTACAGACGTACAGTGTAGACAGACAACACAAGTAACACAGGACAGGACACAAGACACAAGACCCAAGACAGTGCCGACCAGTAAACCTACTGTATACTATTTTACAGTACAGTACAGTTCAGTTAAGTGTGCTAGGGGTGTTAAAAAAAAGAGCAGCTTGTAAACGGTATAGTGCATTTAAATGTCCAGCATGTAAAAAAAGTGCAATTGCATTGGAATGTGCAAAAAAAAACAGCAGGTAAACAGTGTAGTGCAGTAAATGTAGAATGATAAAAGTAAATAAATAATAAATAAGTGGTGGTGGAATGAGATGAGTAGTGAGTGATGAGAATGTGCTGAGTTCGGTTTGCAGTGTGTTTAAGTTCTATTTCAGTTCTGTGTGTTGAGGAGCCTGATGGCTTGTGGGAAAAAACTGTTGCATAGTCTGGATGTGGTGGCCCGAATGCTTCGGAACCTCTTTCCTGATGGCAGGAGTGTGAAGAGTGTGTGTGATGGGTGTGTGCGGTCGTCCACAATGCTGTTGGCTTTGCGGATGCAGCGTGTGGTGTAAATGTGCATGATAGAGGGCAGAGAGACTCCGATGATCTTCTCAGCTGTCCTCACTATCCTCTGTAGGGTCTTGCGATCCGCGACGGTGCAGTTCCCAAACCAGGCAGTGATGCAGCTGCTCAGGATGCTCTCAATGGTCCCTCTGTAGAACATGGTCAGGATGGGGGGAGGGAGATGGGCTTTCCTCAGCCTTCTCAGGAAGTAGAGACGCTGCTGGGCCTTCTTGGTGATGGAGCTGGTGTTGACTGACCAGGTGAGGTTGTCCGCCAGATGAACACCAAGGAATTTGGTGCTCTTGACTATCTCCACTGAGGATCCATCGATGATCAATGGAGAATGGTCACCCTGTGCTCTCCTGAAGTCCACAACCATCTCTTTAGTTTTGTCAACGTTCAGAGACAGGTTGTTTGCTCCACACCAGGCTGTTAATCGTTGCACCTCCTCTCTGTAGGCTGACTCATCGTTCTTGCTGATTAAACCCACCACGGTCGTGTCATCAGCAAACTTGACTATGTGGTTTGAGCTGTGCATTGCTACACAGTCGTGCGTCAGCAGAGTGAACAGCAGAGGGCTGAGCACACAGCCCTGAGGGGCTCCAGTGCTCAGTGTGGTGGTGCTGGAGATGTTGTTCCCGATCCGGACTGACTGGGGTCTCCCAGTCAGGAAGTCCAGAATCCAGTTGCAGAGGGAGGTGTTCAGGCCCAGTATGCTCAATTTCTCAGTCAGGTGCTGAGGGATGATTGTGTTGAATGCTGAGCTGAAGTCAATGAACAGCATTCGTACGTATGAGTCCTTACTGTCCAGGTGGGTGAGGGCCAGATGGAGGGTCGTGGAGATGGCATCGTCCGTGGAACGATTTGGACGATACGCAAACTGCATGGGGTCCAGGGAGGTTGGGAGTTGGGTCTTAATGTGCCTCATGACGAGCCTCTCGAAGCACTTCATCACGATGGGTGTGAGCGCGACGGGACGGTAGTCATTGAGGCAGGAGACAGTAGACTTCTTAGGCACAGGCACGATGGTCGTTGCCTTGAGGCACGTAGGAACAACGTTGCTGCTCAGGGAGATGTTGAAGATGTCTGTGAAGACATCCGCTAGCTGTTCTGCGCACTCCCTGAGCACTCTGCCAGGAATGTTGTCTGGTCCAGCAGACTTCCGTGGGTTAACTCTGCATAGAGTTTTCCTCACTTCAGCTGTGGTTAGACAGAGCACCTGGTCACTGGGAGGTGGAGTGGACTTCCTCGCCTTCACGTTGTTCTGTGCCTCAAACCGGGCGTAGAAGTGGTTCAGCGCATCTGGGAGGGAGGCGTCGCGGTCACAATCAGGTGAAGTTGTCTTGTAGTTCGTGATCGCCTGGATGCCCTGCCACATGCGCCGGGTGTCTCCGCTGTCTTCGAAGTGGTCGTGGATTTTCTTTGAGTGTGCGCGCTTTGCCTCTCTAATGGCACGGGACAGTTTGGCCCTTGCTGTTCTCAAGGCCGTCTTGTCCCCTGTTCTGAAGGCAGCGTCTCTTTGTTTCAGCAGCGCACACACATTGGCATTTATCCACGGCTTCCTGTTGGAGCGTGTAGTGATGGTCTTGGAGATGGTCACATCGTCAACGCACTTGCTGATGTAGCTGGTTACTGTTGACGTGTATTCCTCCAAGTTGATGGAATCGCCGTTGGTTGCGGCCTCCCTAAACATGTCCCAGTCAGTGCACTCAAAACAGTCTTGAAGAGCAGAAGTAGCTCCTGCTGGCCAGGTTTTCACCTGTTTCAGAACCGGTTTAGAGCGTCTGACGAGCGGTCTGTATGCTGGAATTAGCATAACCGAGATGTGGTCTGAGTAGCCGAGATGGGGGCGGGGCTCCGCACGATACGCGCCGGGGATGTTTGTGTAAACAAGATCCAGCGTGTTCCCTCCTCTCGTTGCAAAGTCCACATGCTGATGAAGTTTAGGGAGCACAGTCCTGAGATTCGCATGGTTGAAATCTCCGGCAATAATAAACAGTCCGTCGGGGTGAGCGTTCTGCAGGTCGCTAATAGCACCGTAGAGTTCACACAGTGCCTCCTTAGCATTAGCGCTGGGGGGAATGTACACTCCGACAATGAAAACAGTGGTGAATTCCCGTGGTAAATAGAACGGTCTGCATCTAACAGTCACAAACTCCACTAGCGATGAGCAGAAACGTGAGACAAGCACAGAGTTCTTGCACCACTCCGTGTTGATGTAAACACACACGCCACCACCGCGAGTCTTACCGCACAGAGCAGCGTTTCTGTCGGCGCGAAACACGGTTAGCCCGTCTAGCTGGATGGCGGCTTCCGGAACTCTGTCACTGAGCCACGTCTCCGTGAAAACAAAGATGCAGCAGTCTCTGAATTCTCGCCGCGTGGTCCGCTGGAGTCGGATTTAGTCTAGTTTATTGTCCAGGGAGCAGACGTTGGAGAGGAGAATGGACGGTAGAGCCGGCCGGCTAGGGTTAGCATTTAGCCTAGCACGGACACCCGCCCGCTTGCCGCGCTTCCGCTTCCTCGAGCAGCGCTTCCGACGTCCCCTCACCTGGCCACCGGCGTCAGGTGACACCGAGGGCTGGGGGCCTGGTATTTGTCGCTGGGGTCGTAGCAAGCCGAGGTCGCGAAGGTTACCAATTACTTCCTCGTGCAGATTATTGTATGTATGAACCCTGTGCCGCAGCAATGTCTGGCGGTCGTAAACATGAACACAGCTGACTGTGGTGTCCATGTACTGTAAAGGGTCTGGCTAAATACGGCAAAAACACCATTTGTTGGATCCGGAGAGGCCGCTGCGAGCTACTGCCGCGCCGCCATCTTGTTCCACAGCCTAGACAGGGGCGTAACAGACCAGTACAGTTATAGTACTTTGTACTTTGCCACATTTATCTTCTTCTTAGCAAGTGTCATGCATTCTGCTTCTCCAGCGTTTTTAAGAGCTGTTGATGATGTCAAATGCAGCTTACGGCCACACCGCTCTCTAAGCGCCCGATCTCGTCCGATCTCGGCAGCCAAATAGAGCCGGGCCTGGTTAGTACTTGGTAAGAAGACCACCTGGGAATACCAGGTGCTGTAAGCTTTTTTGCTTGGGTTTACGGGCAGCACAAGCTGGTGTTACTGCCTATTTATTCATAGAAATTGTTCTATATTTTCATCAAATTTTGTTCTTTCATTGCTGTTTTGCTACTTTATTGGTTTGTCAACCATCGTGCTTCATTACTAGTAGACCATGTTACGGTCCTGGCCATATGTGTTGTTTTTATTTTGTTGTTCTTATAGGTGCCCTGCCTGATTGGCCGGATTTGGGGGAAGTACAGGAAGCTGATTGGTCCATCCTACACTTCCTGGAGTTTTAAAAGTACGGTTCCCAACAGCTAGCGAGGCTCTTTCTGGCAGCAGCACCTGTTTGCTGTTCTTGCTTTCCAAACCTTATTTAGCATTTTTGAATTGTTAGGTTTTGTGCCGTGGTTTTGTTTATAAATTGTATATTTTGTAAATAGTATTAAATCTGTAGGGGTGGACTGCCATTTTCTTTTGATTGTTTTCTCTGGTTTTCACATTAGGGAGTTAGGGTTAGCGACTGTGTTTTGGTTTGTTTATTTCTATCAGGCTAGCTAGCACTTTCTGTGGGAAATGTCTTATTTTGTTTATTATGTTGGCCTTGGTTCGCCCTGAGTTGTAGTGTCATGTTTTCTTTGACACTTTCTTTCGTTTAAAATAAATATCATTCTGTTGGAACATCTCGATCCTGGATTTTGGTTTGGGGATCGGAGAGGGAACATGCTAATTTATCTTTGTATGTTGCACCCTGACCCCCTAGACAGGGGCGTAACAGACCAGTACAGTTATAGTACTTTGTACTTTGCCACATTTATCTTCTTCTTAGCAAGTGTCATGCATTCTGCTTCTCCAGCGTTTTTAAGAGCTGTTGATGATGTCAAATGCAGCTTACGGCCACACCGCTCTCTAAGTGCCCGATCTCGTCCGATCTCGGCAGCCAAATAGGGCCGGGCCTGGTTGGTACTTGGTAGGAAGACCGCCTGGGAATACCAGGTGCTGTAAGCTTTTTTGCTTGGGTTTACGGGCAGCACAAGCTGGTGTTACTGCCTATTTATTCATAGAAATTGTTCTATATTTTCATCAAATTTTGTTCTTTCATTGCTGTTTTGCTACTTTATTGGTTTGTCAACCATCGTGCTTCATTACTAATAGACCATGTTACGGTCCTGGCCATATGTGTTGTTTTTATTTTCTTGTTCTTATAGGTGCCCTGCCTGATTGGCCGGATTGGGGGGCAGTACAGGAAGCTGATTGGTCCATCCTACACTTGCTGGAGTTTTAAAAGTACGGTTCTCAACAGCTAGCGAGGCTCTTTCTGGCATCAGCACCTGTTTGCTGTTCTTGGTTTCCAAACCTTATTTAGCATTTTTGAATTGTTAGGTTTTGTGCCGTGGTTTTGTTTATAAATTGTATATTTTGTAAATAGTATTAAATCTGTAGGGGTGAACAGCCATTTTGTTTTGATTGTTTTCTCTTGTTTTCACATTAGGGAGTTAGGGTTAGCGACTATCTTTTGGTTTGTTTATTTCTATCAGGCTAGCTAGCACTTTCTGTGGGAAATGGCTTATATTGTTTATTATGTTGGCCTTGGTTCGCCCTGAGTTGTAGTGTCATGTTTTGTTTAACACTTTCTTTCGTTTAAAATAAATATTCTGTTGGAACATCTCAATCCTGGATTTTGGTTTGAGGATCGGAGAGGGAACATGCAAATTTATCTTTGTATGTTGCACCCTGACCCCCTAGACAGGGGCGTAACAGACCAGTACAGTTATAGTACTTTGTACTTTGCCACATTTATCTTCTTCTTAGCAAGTGTCATGCATTCTGCTTCTCCAGCGTTTTTAAGAGCTGTTGATGATGTCAAATGCAGCTTACAGCCACACCGCTCTCTAAGCGCCCGATCTCGTCCGATCTCGGCAGCCAAATAGAGCCGGGCCTGGTTAGTACTTGGTAGGAAGACCGCCTGGGAATACCAGGTGCTGTAAGCTTTTTTGCTTGGGTTTACGGGCAGCACAAGCTGGTGTTACTGCCTATTTATTCATAGAAATTGTTCTATATTTTCATCAAATTTTGTTCTTTCATTGCTGTTTTGCTACTTTATTGGTTTGTCAACCATCGTGCTTCATTACTAATAGACCATGTTACGGTCCTGGCCATATGTGTTGTTTTTATTTTCTTGTTCTTATAGGTGCCCTGCCTGATTGGCCGGATTGGGGGGCAGTACCGGAAGCTGAGTGGTCCATCCTACACTTCCTGGAGTTTTAAAAGTACGGTTCCCAACAGCTAGCGAGGCTCTTTCTGGCATCAGCACCTGTTTGCTGTTCTTGGTTTCCAAACCTTATTTAGCATTTCTGAATTGTTAGGTTTTGTGCCGTGGTTTTGTTTATAAATTGTATATTTTGTAAATAGTATTAAATCTGTAGGGGTGAACTGCCATTTTCTTTGGACTGTTTTCACATTAGGGAGTTAGGGTTAGCGACTGTCTTTTGGTTTGTTTATTTCTATCAGGCTAGCTAGCACTTTCTGTGGGAAATGTCTTATTTTGTTTATTATGTTGGCCTTGGTTCGCCCTGAGTTGTAGTGTCATGTTTTGTTTGACACTTTCTTTCGTTTAAAATAAATATCATTCTGTTGGAACATCTCGATCCTGGATTTTGGTTTGGGGATCGGAGAGGGAACATGCTAATTTATCTTTGTATGTTGCACCCTGACCCCCTAGACAGGGGCGTAACAGACCAGTACAGTTATAGTACTTTGTACTTTGCCACATTTATCTTCTTCTTAGCAAGTGTCATGCATTCTGCTTCTCCAGCGTTTTTAAGAGCTGTTGATGATGTCAAATGCAGCTTACGGCCACACCGCTCTCTAAGCGCCCGATCTCGTCCGATCTCGGCAGCCAAATAAAGCCGGGCCTGGTTAGTACTTGGTAGGAAGACCGCCTGGGAATACCAGGTGCTGTAAGCTTTTTTGCTTGGGTTTACGGGCAGCACAAGCTGGTGTTACTGCCTATTTATTCATAGAAATTGTTCTATATTTTCATCAAATTTTGTTCTTTCATTGCTGTTTTGCTACTTTATTGGTTTGTCAACCATCGTGCTTCATTACTAATAGACCATGTTACGGTCCTGGCCATATGTGTTGTTTTTATTTTCTTGTTCTTATAGGTGCCCTGCCTGATTGGCCGGATTGGGGGGCAGTACAGGAAGCTGATTGGTCCATCCTACACTTCCTGGAGTTTTAAAAGTACGGTTCCCAACAGCTAGCGAGGCTCTTTCTGGCATCAGCACCTGTTTGCTGTTCTTGGTTTCCAAACCTTATTTAGCATTTTTGAATTGTTAGGTTTTGTGCCGTGGTTTTGTTTATAAATTGTATATTTTGTAAATAGTATTAAATCTGTAGGGGTGAACTGCCATTTTCTTTGGACTGTTTTCACATTAGGGAGTTAGGGTTAGCGACTGTCTTTT
Organism: Channa argus; assembly: GCF_033026475.1. Taxonomy (NCBI): domain Eukaryota; kingdom Metazoa; phylum Chordata; class Actinopteri; order Anabantiformes; family Channidae; genus Channa; species Channa argus. The sequence goes on along the minus strand of NW_027125230.1, from coordinate 227,956 downwards.
GGTTTGTTGATTTCTATCAGGCTAGCTAGCACTTTCTGGGGGAAATGGCTTATTATGTTTATTATGTTGGCCTTGGTTCGCCCTGAGTTGTAGTGTCATGTTTTGTTTGACACTTTCTTTCGTTTAAAATAAATATCATTCTGTTGGAACATCTCGATCCTGGATTTTGGTTTGGGGATCGGAGAGGGAACATGCTAATTTATCTTTGTATGTTGCACCCTGAGCCCCTAGACAGGGGCGTAACAGACCAGTACAGTTATAGTCCTTTGTACTTTGCCACATTTATCTTCTTCTTAGCAAGTGTCATGCATTCTGCTTCTCCAGCGTTTTTAAGAGCTGTTGATGATGTCAAATGCAGCTTACGGCCACACCGCTCTCTAAGCGCCCGATCTCGTCAGATCTCGGCAGCCAAATAGAGCCGGGCCTGGTTAGTACTTGGTAGGAAGACCGCCTGGGAATACCAGGTGCTGTAAGCTTTTTTGCTTGGGTTTACGGGCAGCACAAGCTGGTGTTACTGCCTATTTATTCATAGAAATTGTTCTATATTTTCATCAAATTTTGTTCTTTCATTGCTGTTTTGCTACTTTATTGGTTTGTCAACCATCGTGCTTCATTACTAGTAGACCATGTTACGGTCCTGGCCATATGTGTTGTTTTTATTTTGTTGTTCTTATAGGTGCCCTGCCTGATTGGCCGGATTTGGGGGAAGTACAGGAAGCTGATTGGTCCATCCTACACTTCATGGAGTTTTAAAAGTACGGTTCCCAACAGCTAGCGAGGCTCTTTCTGGCAGCAGCACCTGTTTGCTGTTCTTGCTTTCCAAACCTTATTTAGCATTTTTGAATTGTTAGGTTTTGTGCCGTGGTTTTGTTTATAAATTGTATATTTTGTAAATAGTATTAAATCTGTAGGGGTGGACTGCCATTTTCTTTTGATTGTTTTCTCTTGTTTTCACATTAGGGAGTTAGGGTTAGCGACTATCTTTTGGTTTGTTGATTTCTATCAGGCTAGCTAGCACTTTCTGTGGGAAATGGCTTATTTTGTTTATTATGTTGGCCTTGGTTCGCCCTGAGTTGTAGTGTCATGTTTTGTTTGACACTTTCTTTCGTTTAAAATAAATATCATTCTGTTGGAACATCTCGATCCTGGATTTTGGTTTGGGGATCGGAGAGGGAACATGCTAATTTATCTTTGTATGTTGCACCCTGACCCCCTAGATAGGGGCGTAACAGACCAGTACAGTTATAGTACTTTGTACTTTGCCACATTTATCTTCTTCTTAGCAAGGGTCATGCATTCTGCTTCTCCAGCGTTTTTAAGAGCTGTTGATGATGTCAAATGCAGCTTACGGCCACACTGCTCTCTAAGCGCCCGATCCCGTCCGATCTCGGCAGCCAAATAGGGCTGGGCCTTGTTAGTACTTGGTAGGAAGACCGCCTGGGAATACCACGTGCTGTAAGCTTCTTTGCTTGGGTTTACGGGCAGCACAAGCTGGTGTTACTGCCTATTTATTCATAGAAATTGTTCTATATTTTCATCAAATTTTGTTCTTTCATTGCTGTTTTGCTACTTTATTGGTTTGCCAACCATCGTGCTTCATTACTAGTAGACCATGTTACGGTCCTGGCCATATGTGTTGTTTTTATTTTCTTGTTCTTATAGGTGCCCTGCCTGATTGGCCGGATTGGGGGGCAGTACAGGAAGCTGATTGGTCCATCCTACACTTCCTGGAGTTTTAAAAGTACGGTTCCCAACAGCTAGCGAGGCTCTTTCTGGCATCAGCACCTGTTTGCTGTTCTTGCTTTCCAAACCTTATTTAGCATTTTTGAATTGTTAGGTTTTGTGCCGTGGTTTTGTTTATAAATTGTATATTTTGTAAATAGTATTAAATCTGTAGGGGTGAACTGCCATTTTCTTTGGACTGTTTTCACATTAGGGAGTTAGGGTTAGCGACTGTCTTTTGGTTTGTTTATTTCTATCAGGCTAGCTAGCACTTTCTGTGGGAAATGGCTTATTTTGTTTATTATGTTGGCCTTGGTTCGCCCTGAGTTGTAGTGTCATGTTTTGTTTGACACTTTCTTTCGTTTAAAATAAATATCATTCTGTTGGAACATCTCGATCCTGGATTTTGGTTTGGGGATCGGAGAGGGAACATGCTAATTTATCTTTGTATGTTGCACCCTGACCCCCTAGACAGGGGCGTAACAGACCAATACAGTTATAGTACTTTGTACTTTGCCACATTTATCTTCTTCTTAGCAAGGGTCATACATTCTGCTTCTCCAGCGTTTTTAAGAGCTGTTGATGATGTCAAATGCAGCTTACGGCCACACTGCTCTCTAAGCGCCCGATCCCGTCCGATCTCGGCAGCCAAATAGGGCCGGGCCTGGTTAGTACTTGGTAGGAAGACCGCTTGGGAATACCACGTGCTGTAAGCTTCTTTGCTTGGGTTTACGGGCAGCACAAGCTGGTGTTACTGCCTATTTATTCATAGAAATTGTTCTATATTTTCATCAAATTTTGTTCTTTCATTGCTGTTTTGCTACTTTATTGGTTTGCCAACCATCGTGCTTCATTACTAGTAGACCATGTTACGGTCCTGGCCATATGTGTTGTTTTTATTTTCTTGTTCTTATAGGTGCCCTGCCTGATTGGCCGGATTGGGGGGCAGTACAGGAAGCTGATTGGTCCATCCTACACTTCCTGGAGTTTTAAAAGTACGGTTCCCAACAGCTAGCGAGGCTCTTTCTGGCATCAGCACCTGTTTGCTGTTCTTGGTTTCCAAACCTTATTTAGCATTTTTGAATTGTTAGGTTTTGTGCCGTGGTTTTGTTTATAAATTGTATATTTTGTAAATAGTATTAAATCTGTAGGGGTGAACTGCCATTTTCTTTGGACTGTTTTCACATTAGGGAGTTAGGGTTAGCGACTGTCTTTTGGTTTGTTTATTTCTATCAGGCTAGCTAGCACTTTCTGTGGGAAATGGCTTATTTTGTTTATTATGTTGGCCTTGGTTCGCCCTGAGTTGTAGTGTCATGTTTTGTTTGACACTTTCTTTCGTTTAAAATAAATATCATTCTGTTGGAACATCTCGATCCTGGATTTTGGTTTGGGGATCGGAGAGGGAACATGCTAATTTATCTTTGTATGTTGCACCCTGACCCCCTAGACAGGGGCGTAACAGACCAGTACAGTTAAAGTACTTTGTACTTTGCCACATTTATCTTCTTCTTAGCAAGTGTCATGCATTCTGCTTCTCCAGCGTTTTTAAGAGCTGTTGATGATGTCAAATGCAGCTTACGGCCAAACCGCTCTCTAAGCGCCCGATCTCGTCCGATCTCGGCAGCCAAATAGAGCCGGGCCTGGTTAGTACTTGGTAGGAAGACTGCCTGGGAATACCAGGTGCTGTAAGCTTTTTTGCTTGGGTTTACGGGCAGCACAAGCTGGTGTTACTGCCTATTTATTCATAGAAATTGTTCTATATTTTCATCAAATTTTGTTCTTTCATTGCTGTTTTGCTACTTTATTGGTTTGCCAACCATCGTGCTTCATTACTAGTAGACCATGTTACGGTCCTGGCCATATGTGTTGTTTTTATTTTCTTGTTCTTATAGGTGCCCTGCCTGATTGGCCGGATTGGGGGGCAGTACAGGAAGCTGATTGGTCCATCCTACACTTCCTGGAGTTTTAAAAGTACGGTTCCCAACAGCTAGCGAGGCTCTTTGTGGCATCAGCACCTGTTTGCTGTTCTTGGTTTCCAAACCTTATTTAGCATTTTTGAATTGTTAGGTTTTGTGCCGTGGTTTTGTTTATAAATTGTATATTTTGTAAATAGTATTAAATCTGTAGGGGTGAACTGCCATTTTCTTTGGACTGTTTTCACATTAGGGAGTTAGGGTTAGCGACTGTCTTTTGGTTTGTTTATTTCTATCAGGCTAGCTAGCACTTTCTGTGGGAAATGGCTTATTTTGTTTATTATGTTGGCCTTGGTTCGCCCTGAGTTGTAGTGTCATGTTTTGTTTGACACTTTCTTTCGTTTAAAATAAATATCATTCTGTTGGAACATCTCGATCCTGGATTTTGGTTTGGGGATCGGAGAGGGAACATGCTAATTTATCTTTGTATGTTGCACCCTGACCCCCTAGACAGGGGCGTAACAGACCAGTACAGTTATAGTACTTTGTACTTTGCCACATTTATCTTCTTCTTAGCAAGTGTCATGCATTCTGCTTCTCCAGCGTTTTTAAGAGCTGTTGATGATGTCAAATGCAGCTTACGGCCACACCGCTCTCTAAGCGCCCGATCCCGTCCGATCTCGGCAGCCAAATAGGGCCGGGCCTTGTTAGTACTTGGTAGGAAGACCGCCTGGGAATACCACGTGCTGTAAGCTTCTTTGCTTGGGTTTACGGGCAGCACAAGCTGGTGTTACTGCCTATTTATTCATAGAAATTGTTCTATATTTTCATCAAATTTTGTTCTTTCATTGCTGTTTTGCTACTTTATTGGTTTGCCAACCATCGTGCTTCATTACTAGTAGACCATGTTACGGTCCTAGCCATATGTGTTGTTTTTATTTTCTTGTTCTTATAGGTGCCCTGCCTGATTGGCCGGATTGGGGGGCAGTACAGGAAGCTGATTGGTCCATCCTACACTTCCTGGAGTTTTAAAAGTACGGTTCCCAACAGCTAGCGAGGCTCTTTCTGGCATCAGCACCTGTTTGCTGTTCTTGGTTTCCAAACCTTATTTAGCATTTTTGAATTGTTAGGTTTTGTGCCGTGGTTTTGTTTATAAATTGTATATTTTGTAAATAGTATTAAATCTGTAGGGGTGAACTGCCATTTTCTTTGGACTGTTTTCACATTAGGGAGTTAGGGTTAGCGACTGTCTTTTGGTTTGTTTATTTCTATCAGGCTAGCTAACACTTTCTGTGGGAAATGGCTTATTTTGTTTATTATGTTGGCCTTGGTTCGCCCTGAGTTGTAGTGTCACGTTTTGTTTGACACTTTCTTTCGTTTAAAATAAATATCATTCTGTTGGAACATCTCGATCCTGGATTTTGGTTTGGGGATCGGAGAGGGAACTTGCTAATTATCTTTGTATGTTGCACCCTGACCTCCTAGACAGGGGCGTAACAGACCAGTACAGTTATAGTACTTTGTACTTTGCCACATTTATCTTCTTCTTAGCAAGTGTCATGCATTCTGCTTCTCTAGCGTTTTTAAGAGCTGTTGATGATGTCAAATGCAGCTTACGGCCACACCGCTCTCTAAGCGCCCGATCTCGTCCGATCTCGGCAGCCAAATAGAGCCGGGCCTGGTTAGTACTTGGTAGGAAGACCGCCTGGGAATACCAGGTGATGTAAGCTTTTTTGCTTGGGTTTACGGGCAGCACAAGCTGGTGTTACTGCCTATTTATTCATAGAAATTGTTCTATATTTTCATCAAATTTTGTTCTTTCATTGCTGTTTTGCTACTTTATTGGTTTGCCAACCATCGTGCTTCATTACTAGTAGACCATGTTACGGTCCTGGCCATATGTGTTGTTTTTATTTTCTTGTTCTTATAGGTGCCCTGCCTGATTGGCCGGATTGGGGGGCAGTACAGGAAGCTGATTGGTCCATCCTACACTTCCTGGAGTTTTAAAAGTACGGTTCCCAACAGCTAGCGAGGCTCTTTCTGGCATCAGCACCTGTTTGCTGTTCTTGGTTTCCAAACCTTATTTAGCATTTTTGAATTGTTAGGTTTTGTGCCGTGGTTTTGTTTATAAATTGTATATTTTGTAAATAGTATTAAATCTGTAGGGGTGAACTGCCATTTTCTTTGGACTGTTTTCACATTAGGGAGTTAGGGTTAGCGACTGTCTTTTGGTTTGTTTATTTCTATCAGGCTAGCTAGCACTTTCTGGGGGAAATGGCTTATTATGTTTATTATGTTGGCCTTGGTTCGCCCTGAGTTGTAGTGTCATGTTTTGTTTGACACTTTCTTTCGTTTAAAATAAATATCATTCTGTTGGAACATCTCGATCCTGGATTTTGGTTTGGGGATCGGAGAGGGAACATGCTAATTTATCTTTGTATGTTGCACCCTGAGCCCCTAGACAGGGGCGTAACAGACCAGTACAGTTATAGTCCTTTGTACTTTGCCACATTTATCTTCTTCTTAGCAAGTGTCATGCATTCTGCTTCTCCAGCGTTTTTAAGAGCTGTTGATGATGTCAAATGCAGCTTACGGCCACACCGCTCTCTAAGCGCCCGATCTCGTCAGATCTCGGCAGCCAAATAGAGCCGGGCCTGGTTAGTACTTGGTAGGAAGACCGCCTGGGAATACCAGGTGCTGTAAGCTTTTTTGCTTGGGTTTACGAGCAGCACAAGCTGGTGTTACTGCCTATTTATTCATAGAAATTGTTCTATATTTTCATCAAATTTTGTTCTTTCATTGCTGTTTTGCTACTTTATTGGTTTGTCAACCATCGTGCTTCATTACTAGTAGACCATGTTACGGTCCTGGCCATATGTGTTGTTTTTATTTTGTTGTTCTTATAGGTGCCCTGCCTGATTGGCCGGATTTGGGGGAAGTACAGGAAGCTGATTGGTCCATCCTACACTTCCTGGAGTTTTAAAAGTACGGTTCCCAACAGCTAGCGAGGCTCTTTCTGGCAGCAGCACCTGTTTGCTGTTCTTGCTTTCCAAACCTTATTTAGCATTTTTGAATTGTTAGGTTTTGTGCCGTGGTTTTGTTTATAAATTGTATATTTTGTAAATAGTATTAAATCTGTAGGGGTGGACTGCCATTTTCTTTTGATTGTTTTCTCTTGTTTTCACATTAGGGAGTTAGGGTTAGCGACTAACTTTTGGTTTGTTGATTTCTATCAGGCTAGCTAGCACTTTCTGTGGGAAATGGCTTATTTTGTTTATTATGTTGGCCTTGGTTCGCCCTGAGTTGTAGTGTCATGTTTTGTTTGACACTTTCTTTCGTTTAAAATAAATATCATTCTGTTGGAACATCTCGATCCTGGATTTTGGTTTGGGGATCGGAGAGGGAACATGCTAATTTATCTTTGTATGTTGCACCCTGACCCCCTAGATAGGGGCGTAACAGACCAGTACAGTTATAGTACTTTGTACTTTGCCACATTTATCTTCTTCTTAGCAAGGGTCATGCATTCTGCTTCTCCAGCGTTTTTAAGAGCTGTTGATGATGTCAAATGCAGCTTACGGCCACACTGCTCTCTAAGCGCCCGATCCCGTCCGATCTCGGCAGCCAAATAGGGCTGGGCCTTGTTAGTACTTGGTAGGAAGACCGCCTGGGAATACCACGTGCTGTAAGCTTCTTTGCTTGGGTTTACGGGCAGCACAAGCTGGTGTTACTGCCTATTTATTCATAGAAATTGTTCTATATTTTCATCAAATTTTGTTCTTTCATTGCTGTTTTGCTACTTTATTGGTTTGCCAACCATCGTGCTTCATTACTAGTAGACCATGTTACGGTCCTGGCCATATGTGTTGTTTTTATTTTCTTGTTCTTATAGGTGCCCTGCCTGATTGGCCGGATTGGGGGGCAGTACAGGAAGCTGATTGGTCCATCCTACACTTCCTGGAGTTTTAAAAGTACGGTTCCCAACAGCTAGCGAGGCTCTTTCTGGCATCAGCACCTGTTTGCTGTTCTTGCTTTCCAAACCTTATTTAGCATTTTTGAATTGTTAGGTTTTGTGCCGTGGTTTTGTTTATAAATTGTATATTTTGTAAATAGTATTAAATCTGTAGGGGTGAACTGCCATTTTCTTTGGACTGTTTTCACATTAGGGAGTTAGGGTTAGCGACTGTCTTTTGGTTTGTTTATTTCTATCAGGCTAGCTAGCACTTTCTGTGGGAAATGGCTTATTTTGTTTATTATGTTGGCCTTGGTTCGCCCTGAGTTGTAGTGTCATGTTTTGTTTGACACTTTCTTTCGTTTAAAATAAATATCATTCTGTTGGAACATCTCGATCCTGGATTTTGGTTTGGGGATCGGAGAGGGAACATGCTAATTTATCTTTGTATGTTGCACCCTGACCCCCTAGACAGGGGCGTAACAGACCAGTACAGTTAAAGTACTTTGTACTTTGCCACATTTATCTTCTTCTTAGCAAGTGTCATGCATTCTGCTTCTCCAGCGTTTTTAAGAGCTGTTGATGATGTCAAATGCAGCTTACGGCCAAACCGCTCTCTAAGCGCCCGATCTCGTCCGATCTCGGCAGCCAAATAGAGCCGGGCCTGGTTAGTACTTGGTAGGAAGACTGCCTGGGAATACCAGGTGCTGTAAGCTTTTTTGCTTGGGTTTACGGGCAGCACAAGCTGGTGTTACTGCCTATTTATTCATAGAAATTGTTCTATATTTTCATCAAATTTTGTTCTTTCATTGCTGTTTTGCTACTTTATTGGTTTGCCAACCATCGTGCTTCATTACTAGTAGACCATGTTACGGTCCTGGCCATATGTGTTGTTTTTATTTTCTTGTTCTTATAGGTGCCCTGCCTGATTGGCCGGATTGGGGGGCAGTACAGGAAGCTGATTGGTCCATCCTACACTTCCTGGAGTTTTAAAAGTACGGTTCCCAACAGCTAGCGAGGCTCTTTGTGGCATCAGCACCTGTTTGCTGTTCTTGGTTTCCAAACCTTATTTAGCATTTTTGAATTGTTAGGTTTTGTGCCGTGGTTTTGTTTATAAATTGTATATTTTGTAAATAGTATTAAATCTGTAGGGGTGAACTGCCATTTTCTTTGGACTGTTTTCACATTAGGGAGTTAGGGTTAGCGACTGTCTTTTGGTTTGTTTATTTCTATCAGGCTAGCTAGCACTTTCTGTGGGAAATGGCTTATTTTGTTTATTATGTTGGCCTTGGTTCGCCCTGAGTTGTAGTGTCATGTTTTGTTTGACACTTTCTTTCGTTTAAAATAAATATCATTCTGTTGGAACATCTCGATCCTGGATTTTGGTTTGGGGATCGGAGAGGGAACATGCTAATTTATCTTTGTATGTTGCACCCTGACCCCCTAGACAGGGGCGTAACAGACCAGTACAGTTATAGTACTTTGTACTTTGCCACATTTATCTTCTTCTTAGCAAGTGTCATGCATTCTGCTTCTCCAGCGTTTTTAAGAGCTGTTGATGATGTCAAATGCAGCTTACGGCCACACCGCTCTCTAAGCGCCCGATCCCGTCCGATCTCGGCAGCCAAATAGGGCCGGGCCTTGTTAGTACTTGGTAGGAAGACCGCCTGGGAATACCACGTGCTGTAAGCTTCTTTGCTTGGGTTTACGGGCAGCACAAGCTGGTGTTACTGCCTATTTATTCATAGAAATTGTTCTATATTTTCATCAAATTTTGTTCTTTCATTGCTGTTTTGCTACTTTATTGGTTTGCCAACCATCGTGCTTCATTACTAGTAGACCATGTTACGGTCCTAGCCATATGTGTTGTTTTTATTTTCTTGTTCTTATAGGTGCCCTGCCTGATTGGCCGGATTGGGGGGCAGTACAGGAAGCTGATTGGTCCATCCTACACTTCCTGGAGTTTTAAAAGTACGGTTCCCAACAGCTAGCGAGGCTCTTTCTGGCATCAGCACCTGTTTGCTGTTCTTGGTTTCCAAACCTTATTTAGCATTTTTGAATTGTTAGGTTTTGTGCCGTGGTTTTGTTTATAAATTGTATATTTTGTAAATAGTATTAAATCTGTAGGGGTGAACTGCCATTTTCTTTGGACTGTATTCACATTAGGGAGTTAGGGTTAGCGACTGTCTTTTGGTTTGTTTATTTCTATCAGGCTAGCTAACACTTTCTGTGGGAAATGGCTTATTTTGTTTATTATGTTGGCCTTGGTTCGCCCTGAGTTGTAGTGTCACGTTTTGTTTGACACTTTCTTTCGTTTAAAATAAATATCATTCTGTTGGAACATCTCGATCCTGGATTTTGGTTTGGGGATCGGAGAGGGAACTTGCTAATTATCTTTGTATGTTGCACCCTGACCTCCTAGACAGGGGCGTAACAGACCAGTACAGTTATAGTACTTTGTACTTTGCCACATTTATCTTCTTCTTAGCAAGTGTCATGCATTCTGCTTCTCTAGCGTTTTTAAGAGCTGTTGATGATGTCAAATGCAGCTTACGGCCACACCGCTCTCTAAGCGCCCGATCTCGTCCGATCTCGGCAGCCAAATAGAGCCGGGCCTGGTTAGTACTTGGTAGGAAGACCGCCTGGGAATACCAGGTGATGTAAGCTTTTTTGCTTGGGTTTACGGGCAGCACAAGCTGGTGTTACTGCCTATTTATTCATAGAAATTGTTCTATATTTTCATCAAATTTTGTTCTTTCATTGCTGTTTTGCTACTTTATTGGTTTGCCAACCATCGTGCTTCATTACTAGTAGACCATGTTACGGTCCTGGCCATATGTGTTGTTTTTATTTTCTTGTTCTTATAGGTGCCCTGCCTGATTGGCCGGATTGGGGGGCAGTACAGGAAGCTGATTGGTCCATCCTACACTTCCTGGAGTTTTAAAAGTACGGTTCCCAACAGCTAGCGAGGCTCTTTCTGGCATCAGCACCTGTTTGCTGTTCTTGGTTTCCAAACCTTATTTAGCATTTTTGAATTGTTAGGTTTTGTGCCGTGGTTTTGTTTATAAATTGTATATTTTGTAAATAGTATTAAATCTGTAGGGGTGAACTGCCATTTTCTTTGGACTGTTTTCACATTAGGGAGTTAGGGTTAGCGACTGTCTTTTGGTTTGTTTATTTCTATCAGGCTAGCTAGCACTTTCTGTGGGAAATGGCTTATTTTGTTTATTATGTTGGCCTTGGTTCGCCCTGAGTTGTAGTGTCATGTTTTGTTTGATACTTTCTTTCGTTTAAAATAAATATCATTCTGTTGGAACATCTCGATCCTGGATTTTGGTTTGGGGATCGGAGAGGGAACATGCTAATTTATCTTTGTATGTTGCACCCTGACCTCCTAGACAGGGGCGTAACAGACCAGTACAGTTATAGTACTTTGTACTTTGCCACATTTATCTTCTTCTTAGCAAGTGTCATGCATTCTGCTTCTCTAGCGTTTTTAAGAGCTGTTGATGATGTCAAATGCAGCTTACGGCCACACCGCTCTCTAAGCGCCCGATCTCGTCCGATCTCGGCAGCCAAATAGAGCCGGGCCTGGTTAGTACTTGGTAGGAAGACCGCCTGGGAATACCAGGTGCTGTAAGCTTTTTTGCTTGGGTTCACGGGCAGCACAAGCTGGTGTTACTGCCTATTTATTCATAGAAATTGTTCTATATTTTCATCAAATTTTGTTCTTTCATTGCTGTTTTGCTACTTTATTGGTTTGCCAACCATCGTGCTTCATTACTAGTAGACCATGTTACGGTCCTGGCCATATGTGTTGTTTTTATTTTCTTGTTCTTATAGGTGCCCTGCCTGATTGGCCGGATTGGGGGGCAGTACAGGAAGCTGATTGGTCCATCCTACACTTCCTGGAGTTTTAAAAGTACGGTTCCCAACAGCTAGCGAGGCTCTTTCTGGCATCAGCACCTGTTTGCTGTTCTTGGTTTCCAAACCTTATTTAGCATTTTTGAATTGTTAGGTTTTGTGCCGTGGTTTTGTTTATAAATTGTATATTTTGTAAATAGTATTAAATCTGTAGGGGTGAACTGCCATTTTCTTTGGACTGTTTTCACATTAGGGAGTTAGGGTTAGCGACTGTCTTTTGGTTTGTTTATTTCTATCAGGCTAGCTAGCACTTTCTGGGGGAAATGGCTTATTATGTTTATTATGTTGGCCTTGGTTCGCCCTGAGTTGTAGTGTCATGTTTTGTTTGACACTTTCTTTCGTTTAAAATAAATATCATTCTGTTGGAACATCTCGATCCTGGATTTTGGTTTGGGGATCGGAGAGGGAACATGCTAATTTATCTTTGTATGTTGCACCCTGAGCCCCTAGACAGGGGCGTAACAGACCAGTACAGTTATAGTCCTTTGTACTTTGCCACATTTATCTTCTTCTTAGCAAGTGTCATGCATTCTGCTTCTCCAGCGTTTTTAAGAGCTGTTGATGATGTCAAATGCAGCTTACGGCCACACCGCTCTCTAAGCGCCCGATCTCGTCAGATCTCGGCAGCCAAATAGAGCCGGGCCTGGTTAGTACTTGGTAGGAAGACCGCCTGGGAATACCAGGTGCTGTAAGCTTTTTTGCTTGGGTTTACGGGCAGCACAAGCTGGTGTTACTGCCTATTTATTCATAGAAATTGTTCTATATTTTCATCAAATTTTGTTCTTTCATTGCTGTTTTGCTACTTTATTGGTTTGTCAACCATCGTGCTTCATTACTAGTAGACCATGTTACGGTCCTGGCCATATGTGTTGTTTTTATTTTGTTGTTCTTATAGGTGCCCTGCCTGATTGGCCGGATTTGGGGGAAGTACAGGAAGCTGATTGGTCCATCCTACACTTCCTGGAGTTTTAAAAGTACGGTTCCCAACAGCTAGCGAGGCTCTTTCTGGCAGCAGCACCTGTTTGCTGTTCTTGCTTTCCAAACCTTATTTAGCATTTTTGAATTGTTAGGTTTTGTGCCGTGGTTTTGTTTATAAATTGTATATTTTGTAAATAGTATTAAATCTGTAGGGGTGGACTGCCATTTTCTTTTGATTGTTTTCTCTTGTTTTCACATTAGGGAGTTAGGGTTAGCGACTAACTTTTGGTTTGTTGATTTCTATCAGGCTAGCTAGCACTTTCTGTGGGAAATGGCTTATTTTGTTTATTATGTTGGCCTTGGTTCGCCCTGAGTTGTAGTGTCATGTTTTGTTTGACACTTTCTTTCGTTTAAAATAAATATCATTCTGTTGGAACATCTCGATCCTGGATTTTGGTTTGGGGATCGGAGAGGGAACATGCTAATTTATCTTTGTATGTTGCACCCTGACCCCCTAGATAGGGGCGTAACAGACCAGTACAGTTATAGTACTTTGTACTTTGCCACATTTATCTTCTTCTTAGCAAGGGTCATGCATTCTGCTTCTCCAGCGTTTTTAAGAGCTGTTGATGATGTCAAATGCAGCTTACGGCCACACTGCTCTCTAAGCGCCCGATCCCGTCCGATCTCGGCAGCCAAATAGGGCTGGGCCTTGTTAGTACTTGGTAGGAAGACCGCCTGGGAATACCACGTGCTGTAAGCTTCTTTGCTTGGGTTTACGGGCAGCACAAGCTGGTGTTACTGCCTATTTATTCATAGAAATTGTTCTATATTTTCATCAAATTTTGTTCTTTCATTGCTGTTTTGCTACTTTATTGGTTTGCCAACCATCGTGCTTCATTACTAGTAGACCATGTTACGGTCCTGGCCATATGTGTTGTTTTTATTTTCTTGTTCTTATAGGTGCCCTGCCTGATTGGCCGGATTGGGGGGCAGTACAGGAAGCTGATTGGTCCATCCTACACTTCCTGGAGTTTTAAAAGTACGGTTCCCAACAGCTAGCGAGGCTCTTTCTGGCATCAGCACCTGTTTGCTGTTCTTGCTTTCCAAACCTTATTTAGCATTTTTGAATTGTTAGGTTTTGTGCCGTGGTTTTGTTTATAAATTGTATATTTTGTAAATAGTATTAAATCTGTAGGGGTGAACTGCCATTTTCTTTGGACTGTTTTCACATTAGGGAGTTAGGGTTAGCGACTGTCTTTTGGTTTGTTTATTTCTATCAGGCTAGCTAGCACTTTCTGTGGGAAATGGCTTATTTTGTTTATTATGTTGGCCTTGGTTCGCCCTGAGTTGTAGTGTCATGTTTTGTTTGACACTTTCTTTCGTTTAAAATAAATATCATTCTGTTGGAACATCTCGATCCTGGATTTTGGTTTGGGGATCGGAGAGGGAACATGCTAATTTATCTTTGTATGTTGCACCCTGACCCCCTAGACAGGGGCGTAACAGACCAGTACAGTTATAGTACTTTGTACTTTGCCACATTTATCTTCTTCTTAGCAAGTGTCATGCATTCTGCTTCTCTAGCGTTTTTAAGAGCTGTTGATGATGTCAAATGCAGCTTACGGCCACACCGCTCTCTAAGCGCCCGATCTCGTCCGATCTCGGCAGCCAAATAGAGCCGGGCCTGGTTAGTACTTGGTAGGAAGACCGCCTGGGAATACCAGGTGCTGTAAGCTTTTTTGCTTGGGTTCACGGGCAGCACAAGCTGGTGTTACTGCCTATTTATTCATAGAAATTGTTCTATATTTTCATCAAATTTTGTTCTTTCATTGCTGTTTTGCTACTTTATTGGTTTGCCAACCATCGTGCTTCATTACTAGTAGACCATGTTACGGTCCTGGCCATATGTGTTGTTTTTATTTTCTTGTTCTTATAGGTGCCCTGCCTGATTGGCCGGATTGGGGGGCAGTACAGGAAGCTGATTGGTCCATCCTACACTTCCTGGAGTTTTAAAAGTACGGTTCCCAACAGCTAGCGAGGCTCTTTCTGGCATCAGCACCTGTTTGCTGTTCTTGGTTTCCAAACCTTATTTAGCATTTTTGAATTGTTAGGTTTTGTGCCGTGGTTTTGTTTATAAATTGTATATTTTGTAAATAGTATTAAATCTGTAGGGGTGAACTGCCATTTTCTTTGGACTGTTTTCACATTAGGGAGTTAGGGTTAGCGACTGTCTTTTGGTTTGTTTATTTCTATCAGGCTAGCTAGCACTTTCTGGGGGAAATGGCTTATTATGTTTATTATGTTGGCCTTGGTTCGCCCTGAGTTGTAGTGTCATGTTTTGTTTGACACTTTCTTTCGTTTAAAATAAATATCATTCTGTTGGAACATCTCGATCCTGGATTTTGGTTTGGGGATCGGAGAGGGAACATGCTAATTTATCTTTGTATGTTGCACCCTGAGCCCCTAGACAGGGGCGTAACAGACCAGTACAGTTATAGTCCTTTGTACTTTGCCACATTTATCTTCTTCTTAGCAAGTGTCATGCATTCTGCTTCTCCAGCGTTTTTAAGAGCTGTTGATGATGTCAAATGCAGCTTACGGCCACACCGCTCTCTAAGCGCCCGATCTCGTCAGATCTCGGCAGCCAAATAGAGCCGGGCCTGGTTAGTACTTGGTAGGAAGACCGCCTGGGAATACCAGGTGCTGTAAGCTTTTTTGCTTGGGTTTACGGGCAGCACAAGCTGGTGTTACTGCCTATTTATTCATAGAAATTGTTCTATATTTTCATCAAATTTTGTTCTTTCATTGCTGTTTTGCTACTTTATTGGTTTGTCAACCATCGTGCTTCATTACTAGTAGACCATGTTACGGTCCTGGCCATATGTGTTGTTTTTATTTTGTTGTTCTTATAGGTGCCCTGCCTGATTGGCCGGATTTGGGGGAAGTACAGGAAGCTGATTGGTCCATCCTACACTTCCTGGAGTTTTAAAAGTACGGTTCCCAACAGCTAGCGAGGCTCTTTCTGGCAGCAGCACCTGTTTGCTGTTCTTGCTTTCCAAACCTTATTTAGCATTTTTGAATTGTTAGGTTTTGTGCCGTGGTTTTGTTTATAAATTGTATATTTTGTAAATAGTATTAAATCTGTAGGGGTGGACTGCCAATTTCTTTTGATTGTTTTCTCTTGTTTTCACATTAGGGAGTTAGGGTTAGCGACTATCTTTTGGTTTGTTGATTTCTATCAGGCTAGCTAGCACTTTCTGTGGGAAATGGCTTATTTTGTTTATTATGTTGGCCTTGGTTCGCCCTGAGTTGTAGTGTCATGTTTTGTTTGACACTTTCTTTCGTTTAAAATAAATATCATTCTGTTGGAACATCTCGATCCTGGATTTTGGTTTGGGGATCGGAGAGGGAACATGCTAATTTATCTTTGTATGTTGCACCCTGACCCCCTAGATAGGGGCGTAACAGACCAGTACAGTTATAGTACTTTGTACTTTGCCACATTTATCTTCTTCTTAGCAAGGGTCATGCATTCTGCTTCTCCAGCGTTTTTAAGAGCTGTTGATGATGTCAAATGCAGCTTACGGCCACACTGCTCTCTAAGCGCCCGATCCCGTCCGATCTCGGCAGCCAAATAGGGCTGGGCCTTGTTAGTACTTGGTAGGAAGACCGCCTGGGAATACCACGTGCTGTAAGCTTCTTTGCTTGGGTTTACGGGCAGCACAAGCTGGTGTTACTGCCTATTTATTCATAGAAATTGTTCTATATTTTCATCAAATTTTGTTCTTTCATTGCTGTTTTGCTACTTTATTGGTTTGCCAACCATCGTGCTTCATTACTAGTAGACCATGTTACGGTCCTGGCCATATGTGTTGTTTTTATTTTCTTGTTCTTATAGGTGCCCTGCCTGATTGGCCGGATTGGGGGGCAGTACAGGAAGCTGATTGGTCCATCCTACACTTCCTGGAGTTTTAAAAGTACGGTTCCCAACAGCTAGCGAGGCTCTTTCTGGCATCAGCACCTGTTTGCTGTTCTTGCTTTCCAAACCTTATTTAGCATTTTTGAATTGTTAGGTTTTGTGCCGTGGTTTTGTTTATAAATTGTATATTTTGTAAATAGTATTAAATCTGTAGGGGTGAACTGCCATTTTCTTTGGACTGTTTTCACATTAGGGAGTTAGGGTTAGCGACTGTCTTTTGGTTTGTTTATTTCTATCAGGCTAGCTAGCACTTTCTGTGGGAAATGGCTTATTTTGTTTATTATGTTGGCCTTGGTTCGCCCTGAGTTGTAGTGTCATGTTTTGTTTGACACTTTCTTTCATTTAAAATAAATATCATTCTGTTGGAACATCTCGATCCTGGATTTTGGTTTGGGGATCGGAGAGGGAACATGCTAATTTATCTTTGTATGTTGCACCCTGACCCCCTAGACAGGGGCGTAACAGACCAGTACAGTTATAGTACTTTGTACTTTGCCACATTTATCTTCTTCTTAGCAAGTGTCATGCATTCTGCTTCTCCAGCGTTTTTAAGAGCTGTTGATGATGTCAAATGCAGCTTACGGCCACACCGCTCTCTAAGCGCCCGATCCCGTCCGATCTCGGCAGCCAAATAGGGCCGGGCCTTGTTAGTACTTGGTAGGAAGACCGCCTGGGAATACCACGTGCTGTAAGCTTCTTTGCTTGGGTTTACGGGCAGCACAAGCTGGTGTTACTGCCTATTTATTCATAGAAATTGTTCTATATTTTCATCAAATTTTGTTCTTTCATTGCTGTTTTGCTACTTTATTGGTTTGCCAACCATCGTGCTTCATTACTAGTAGACCATGTTACGGTCCTGGCCATATGTGTTGTTTTTATTTTCTTGTTCTTATAGGTGCCCTGCCTGATTGGCCGGATTGGGGGGCAGTACAGGAAGCTGATTGGTCCATCCTACACTTCCTGGAGTTTTAAAAGTACGGTTCCCAACAGCTAGCGAGGCTCTTTCTGGCATCAGCACCTGTTTGCTGTTCTTGGTTTCCAAACCTTATTTAGCATTTTTGAATTGTTAGGTTTTGTGCCGTGGTTTTGTTTATAAATTGTATATTTTGTAAATAGTTTTAAATCTGTAGGGGTGAACTGCCATTTTCTTTGGACTGTTTTCACATTAGGGAGTTAGGGTTAGCGACTGTCTTTTGGTTTGTTTATTTCTATCAGGCTAGCTAGCACTTTCTGTGGGAAATGGCTTATTTTGTTTATTATGTTGGCCTTGGTTCGCCCTGAGTTGTAGTGTCATGTTTTGTTTGACACTTTCTTTCGTTTAAAATAAATATCATTCTGTTGGAACATCTCGATCCTGGATTTTGGTTTGGGGATCGGACAGGGAACATGCTAATTTATCTTTGTATGTTGCACCCTGACCCCCTAGACAGGGGCGTAACAGACCAGTACAGTTATAGTACTTTGTACTTTGCCACATTTATCTTCTTCTTAGCAAGTGTCATGCATTCTGCTTCTCCAGCGTTTTTAAGAGCTGTTGATTATGTCAAATGCAGCTTACGGCCACACCGCTCTCTAAGCGCCCGATCTCGTCCGATCTCGGCAGCCAAATAGAGCCGGGCCTGGTTAGTACTTGGTAGGAAGACCGCCTGGGAATACCAGGTGATGTAAGCTTTTTTGCTTGGGTTTACGGGCAGCACAAGCTGGTGTTACTGCCTATTTATTCATAGAAATTGTTCTATATTTTCATCAAATTTTGTTCTTTCATTGCTGTTTTGCTACTTTATTGGTTTGCCAACCATCGTGCTTCATTACTAGTAGACCATGTTACGGTCCTGGCCATATGTGTTGTTTTTATTTTCTTGTTCTTATAGGTGCCCTGCCTGATTGGCCGGATTGGGGGGCAGTACAGGAAGCTGATTGGTCCATCCTACACTTCCTGGAGTTTTAAAAGTACGGTTCCCAACAGCTAGCGAGGCTCTTTCTGGCATCAGCACCTGTTTGCTGTTCTTGGTTTCCAAACCTTATTTAGCATTTTTGAATTGTTAGGTTTTGTGCCGTGGTTTTGTTTATAAATTGTATATTTTGTAAATAGTATTAAATCTGTAGGGGTGAACTGCCATTTTCTTTGGACTGTTTTCACATTAGGGAGTTAGGGTTAGCGACTGTCTTTTGGTTTGTTTATTTCTATCAGGCTAGCTAGCACTTTCTGTGGGAAATGGCTTATTTTGTTTATTATGTTGGCCTTGGTTCGCCCTGAGTTGTAGTGTCATGTTTTGTTTGACACTTTCTTTCGTTTAAAATAAATATCATTCTGTTGGAACATCTCGATCCTGGATTTTGGTTTGGGGATCGGAGAGGGAACATGCTAATTTATCTTTGTATGTTGCACCCTGACCCCCTAGACAGGGGCGTAACAGACCAGTACAGTTATAGTACTTTGTACTTTGCCACATTTATCTTCTTCTTAGCAAGTGTCATGCATTCTGCTTCTCCAGCGTTTTTAAGAGCTGTTGATGATGTCAAATGCAGCTTACGGCCACACCGCTCTCTAAGCGCCCGATCTCGTCCGATCTCGGCAGCCAAATAGAGCCGGGCCTGGTTAGTACTTGGTAGGAAGACCGCCTGGGAATACCAGGTGCTGTAAGCTTTTTTGCTTGGGTTTACGGGCAGCACAAGCTGGTTTTACTGCCTATTTATTCATAGAAATTGTTCTATATTTTCATCAAATTTTGTTCTTTCATTGCTGTTTTGCTACTTTATTGGTTTGTCAACCATCGTGCTTCATTACTAGTAGACCATGTTACGGTCCTGGCCATATGTGTTGTTTTTATTTTGTTGTTCTTATAGGTGCCCTTCCTGATTGGCCGGATTTGGGGGAAGTACAGGAAGCTGATTGGTCCATCCTACACTTCCTGGAGTTTTAAAAGTACGGTTCCCAACAGCTAGCGAGGCTCTTTCTGGCAGCAGCACCTGTTTGCTGTTCTTGCTTTCCAAACCTTATTTAGCATTTTTGAATTGTTAGGTTTTGTGCCGTGGTTTTGTTTATAAATTGTATATTTTGTAAATAGTATTAAATCTGTAGGGGTGGACTGCCATTTTCTTTTGATTGTTTTCTCTTGTTTTCACATTAGGGAGTTAGGGTTAGCGACTGTCTTTTGGTTTGTTTATTTCTATCAGGCTAGCTAGCACTTTCTGTGGGAAATGTCTTATTTTGTTTATTATGTTGGCCTTGGTTCGCCCTGAGTTGTAGTGTCATGTTTTGTTTGACACTTTCTTTCGTTTAAAATAAATATCATTCTGTTGGAACATCTCGATCCTGGATTTTGGTTTGGGGATCGGAGAGGGAACATGCTAATTTATCTTTGTATGTTGCACCCTGACCCCCTAGACAGGGGCATAACAGACCAGTACAGTTATAGTACTTTGTACTTTGCCACATTTATCTTCTTCTTAGCAAGTGTCATGCATTCTGCTTCTCTAGCGTTTTTAAGAGCTGTTGATGATGTCAAATGCAGCTTACGGCCACACCGCTCTCTAAGCGCCCGATCTCGTCCGATCTCGGCAGCCAAATAGAGCCGGGCCTGGTTAGTACTTGGTAGGAAGACCGCCTGGGAATACCAGGTGCTGTAAGCTTTTTTGCTTGGGTTTACGGGCAGCACAAGCTGGTGTTACTGCCTATTTATTCATAGAAATTGTTCTATATTTTCATCAAATTTTGTTCTTTCATTGCTGTTTTGCTACTTTATTGGTTTGCCAACCATCGTGCTTCATTACTAGTAGACCATGTTACGGTCCTGGCCATATGTGTTGTTTTTATTTTCTTGTTCTTATAGGTGCCCTGCCTGATTGGCCGGATTGGGGGGCAGTACAGGAAGCTGATTGGTCCATCCTACACTTCCTGGAGTTTTAAAAGTACGGTTCCCAACAGCTAGCGAGGCTCTTTCTGGCATCAGCACCTGTTTGCTGTTCTTGGTTTCCAAACCTTATTTAGCATTTTTGAATTGTTAGGTTTTGTGCCGTGGTTTTGTTTATAAATTGTATATTTTGTAAATAGTATTAAATCTGTAGGGGTGAACTGCCATTTTCTTTGGACTGTTTTCACATTAGGGAGTTAGGGTTAGCGACTGTCTTTTGGTTTGTTTATTTCTATCAGGCTAGCTAGCACTTTCTGTGGGAAATGGCTTATTTTGTTTATTATGTTGGCCTTGGTTCGCCCTGAGTTGTAGTGTCATGTTTTGTTTGACACTTTCTTTCGTTTAAAATAAATATCATTCTGTTGGAACATCTCGATCCTGGATTTTGGTTTGGGGATCGGAGAGGGAACATGCTAATTTATCTTTGTATGTTGCACCCTGACCCCCTAGACAGGGGCGTAACAGACCAGTACAGTTAAAGTACTTTGTACTTTGCCACATTTATCTTCTTCTTAGCAAGTGTCATGCATTCTGCTTCTCCAGCGTTTTTAAGAGCTGTTGATGATGTCAAATGCAGCTTACGGCCAAACCGCTCTCTAAGCGCCCGATCTCGTCCGATCTCGGCAGCCAAATAGAGCCGGGCCTGGTTAGTACTTGGTAGGAAGACTGCCTGGGAATACCAGGTGCTGTAAGCTTTTTTGCTTGGGTTTACGGGCAGCACAAGCTGGTGTTACTGCCTATTTATTCATAGAAATTGTTCTATATTTTCATCAAATTTTGTTCTTTCATTGCTGTTTTGCTACTTTATTGGTTTGCCAACCATCGTGCTTCATTACTAGTAGACCATGTTACGGTCCTGGCCATATGTGTTGTTTTTATTTTCTTGTTCTTATAGGTGCCCTGCCTGATTGGCCGGATTGGGGGGCAGTACAGGAAGCTGATTGGTCCATCCTACACTTCCTGGAGTTTTAAAAGTACGGTTCCCAACAGCTAGCGAGGCTCTTTGTGGCATCAGCACCTGTTTGCTGTTCTTGGTTTCCAAACCTTATTTAGCATTTTTGAATTGTTAGGTTTTGTGCCGTGGTTTTGTTTATAAATTGTATATTTTGTAAATAGTATTAAATCTGTAGGGGTGAACTGCCATTTTCTTTGGACTGTTTTCACATTAGGGAGTTAGGGTTAGCGACTGTCTTTTGGTTTGTTTATTTCTATCAGGCTAGCTAGCACTTTCTGTGGGAAATGGCTTATTTTGTTTATTATGTTGGCCTTGGTTCGCCCTGAGTTGTAGTGTCATGTTTTGTTTGACACTTTCTTTCGTTTAAAATAAATATCATTCTGTTGGAACATCTCGATCCTGGATTTTGGTTTGGGGATCGGAGAGGGAACATGCTAATTTATCTTTGTATGTTGCACCCTGACCCCCTAGACAGGGGCGTAACAGACCAGTACAGTTATAGTACTCTGTACTTTGCCACATTTATCTTCTTCTTAGCAAGTGTCATGCATTCTGCTTCTCCAGCGTTTTTAAGAGCTGTTGATGATGTCAAATGCAGCTTACGGCCACACCGCTCTCTAAGCGCCCGATCCCGTCCGATCTCGGCAGCCAAATAGGGCCGGGCCTTGTTAGTACTTGGTAGGAAGACCGCCTGGGAATACCACGTGCTGTAAGCTTCTTTGCTTGGGTTTACGGGCAGCACAAGCTGGTGTTACTGCCTATTTATTCATAGAAATTGTTCTATATTTTCATCAAATTTTGTTCTTTCATTGCTGTTTTGCTACTTTATTGGTTTGCCAACCATCGTGCTTCATTACTAGTAGACCATGTTACGGTCCTGGCCATATGTGTTGTTTTTATTTTCTTGTTCTTATAGGTGCCCTGCCTGATTGGCCGGATTGGGGGGCAGTACAGGAAGCTGATTGGTCCATCCTACACTTCCTGGAGTTTTAAAAGTACGGTTCCCAACAGCTAGCGAGGCTCTTTCTGGCATCAGCACCTGTTTGCTGTTCTTGGTTTCCAAACCTTATTTAGCATTTTTGAATTGTTAGGTTTTGTGCCGTGGTTTTGTTTATAAATTGTATATTTTGTAAATAGTATTAAATCTGTAGGGGTGAACTGCCATTTTCTTTGGACTGTTTTCACATTAGGGAGTTAGGGTTAGCGACTGTCTTTTGGTTTGTTTATTTCTATCAGGCTAGCTAGCACTTTCTGTGGGAAATGGCTTATTTTGTTTATTATGTTGGCCTTGGTTCGCCCTGAGTTGTAGTGTCACGTTTTGTTTGACACTTTCTTTCGTTTAAAATAAATATCATTCTGTTGGAACATCTCGATCCTGGATTTTGGTTTGGGGATCGGAGAGGGAACTTGCTAATTATCTTTGTATGTTGCACCCTGACCTCCTAGACAGGGGCGTAACAGACCAGTACAGTTATAGTACTTTGTACTTTGCCACATTTATCTTCTTCTTAGCAAGTGTCATGCATTCTGCTTCTCTAGCGTTTTTAAGAGCTGTTGATGATGTCAAATGCAGCTTACGGCCACACCGCTCTCTAAGCGCCCGATCTCGTCCGATCTCGGCAGCCAAATAGAGCCGGGCCTGGTTAGTACTTGGTAGGAAGACCGCCTGGGAATACCAGGTGATGTAAGCTTTTTTGCTTGGGTTTACGGGCAGCACAAGCTGGTGTTACTGCCTATTTATTCATAGAAATTGTTCTATATTTTCATCAAATTTTGTTCTTTCATTGCTGTTTTGCTACTTTATTGGTTTGCCAACCATCGTGCTTCATTACTAGTAGACCATGTTACGGTCCTGGCCATATGTGTTGTTTTTATTTTCTTGTTCTTATAGGTGCCCTGCCTGATTGGCCGGATTGGGGGGCAGTACAGGAAGCTGATTGGTCCATCCTACACTTCCTGGAGTTTTAAAAGTACGGTTCCCAACAGCTAGCGAGGCTCTTTCTGGCATCAGCACCTGTTTGCTGTTCTTGGTTTCCAAACCTTATTTAGCATTTTTGAATTGTTAGGTTTTGTGCCGTGGTTTTGTTTATAAATTGTATATTTTGTAAATAGTATTAAATCTGTAGGGGTGAACTGCCATTTTCTTTGGACTGTTTTCACATTAGGGAGTTAGGGTTAGCGACTGTCTTTTGGTTTGTTTATTTCTATCAGGCTAGCTAGCACTTTCTGTGGGAAATGGCTTATTTTGTTTATTATGTTGGCCTTGGTTCGCCCTGAGTTGTAGTGTCATGTTTTGTTTGACACTTTCTTTCGTTTAAAATAAATATCATTCTGTTGGAACATCTCGATCCTGGATTTTGGTTTGGGGATCGGAGAGGGAACATGCTAATTTATCTTTGTATGTTGCACCCTGACCTCCTAGACAGGGGCGTAACAGACCAGTACAGTTATAGTACTTTGTACTTTGCCACATTTATCTTCTTCTTAGCAAGTGTCATGCATTCTGCTTCTCTAGCGTTTTTAAGAGCTGTTGATGATGTCAAATGCAGCTTACGGCCACACCGCTCTCTAAGCGCCCGATCTCGTCCGATCTCGGCAGCCAAATAGAGCCGGGCCTGGTTAGTACTTGGTAGGAAGACCGCCTGGGAATACCAGGTGCTGTAAGCTTTTTTGCTTGGGTTCACGGGCAGCACAAGCTGGTGTTACTGCCTATTTATTCATAGAAATTGTTCTATATTTTCATCAAATTTTGTTCTTTCATTGCTGTTTTGCTACTTTATTGGTTTGCCAACCATCGTGCTTCATTACTAGTAGACCATGTTACGGTCCTGGCCATATGTGTTGTTTTTATTTTCTTGTTCTTATAGGTGCCCTGCCTGATTGGCCGGATTTGGGGGGCAGTACAGGAAGCTGATTGGTCCATCCTACACTTCCTGGAGTTTTAAAAGTACGGTTCCCAACAGCTAGCGAGGCTCTTTCTGGCATCAGCACCTGTTTGCTGTTCTTGGTTTCCAAACCTTATTTAGCATTTTTGAATTGTTAGGTTTTGTGCCGTGGTTTTGTTTATAAATTGTATATTTTGTAAATAGTATTAAATCTGTAGGGGTGAACTGCCATTTTCTTTGGACTGTTTTCACATTAGGGAGTTAGGGTTAGCGACTGTCTTTTGGTTTGTTTATTTCTATCAGGCTAGCTAGCACTTTCTGGGGGAAATGGCTTATTATGTTTATTATGTTGGCCTTGGTTCGCCCTGAGTTGTAGTGTCATGTTTTGTTTGACACTTTCTTTCGTTTAAAATAAATATCATTCTGTTGGAACATCTCGATCCTGGATTTTGGTTTGGGGATCGGAGAGGGAACATGCTAATTTATCTTTGTATGTTGCACCCTGAGCCCCTAGACAGGGGCGTAACAGACCAGTACAGTTATAGTCCTTTGTACTTTGCCACATTTATCTTCTTCTTAGCAAGTGTCATGCATTCTGCTTCTCCAGCGTTTTTAAGAGCTGTTGATGATGTCAAATGCAGCTTACGGCCACACCGCTCTCTAAGCGCCCGATCTCGTCAGATCTCGGCAGCCAAATAGAGCCGGGCCTGGTTAGTACTTGGTAGGAAGACCGCCTGGGAATACCAGGTGCTGTAAGCTTTTTTGCTTGGGTTTACGGGCAGCACAAGCTGGTGTTACTGCCTATTTATTCATAGAAATTGTTCTATATTTTCATCAAATTTTGTTCTTTCATTGCTGTTTTGCTACTTTATTGGTTTGTCAACCATCGTGCTTCATTACTAGTAGACCATGTTACGGTCCTGGCCATATGTGTTGTTTTTATTTTGTTGTTCTTATAGGTGCCCTGCCTGATTGGCCGGATTTGGGGGAAGTACAGGAAGCTGATTGGTCCATCCTACACTTCCTGGAGTTTTAAAAGTACGGTTCCCAACAGCTAGCGAGGCTCTTTCTGGCAGCAGCACCTGTTTGCTGTTCTTGCTTTCCAAACCTTATTTAGCATTTTTGAATTGTTAGGTTTTGTGCCGTGGTTTTGTTTATAAATTGTATATTTTGTAAATAGTATTAAATCTGTAGGGGTGGACTGCCATTTTCTTTTGATTGTTTTCTCTTGTTTTCACATTAGGGAGTTAGGGTTAGCGACTAACTTTTGGTTTGTTGATTTCTATCAGGCTAGCTAGCACTTTCTGTGGGAAATGGCTTATTTTGTTTATTATGTTGGCCTTGGTTCGCCCTGAGTTGTAGTGTCATGTTTTGTTTGACACTTTCTTTCGTTTAAAATAAATATCATTCTGTTGGAACATCTCGATCCTGGATTTTGGTTTGGGGATCGGAGAGGGAACATGCTAATTTATCTTTGTATGTTGCACCCTGACCCCCTAGATAGGGGCGTAACAGACCAGTACAGTTATAGTACTTTGTACTTTGCCACATTTATCTTCTTCTTAGCAAGGGTCATGCATTCTGCTTCTCCAGCGTTTTTAAGAGCTGTTGATGATGTCAAATGCAGCTTACGGCCACACTGCTCTCTAAGCGCCCGATCCCGTCCGATCTCGGCAGCCAAATAGGGCTGGGCCTTGTTAGTACTTGGTAGGAAGACCGCCTGGGAATACCACGTGCTGTAAGCTTCTTTGCTTGGGTTTACGGGCAGCACAAGCTGGTGTTACTGCCTATTTATTCATAGAAATTGTTCTATATTTTCATCAAATTTTGTTCTTTCATTGCTGTTTTGCTACTTTATTGGTTTGCCAACCATCGTGCTTCATTACTAGTAGACCATGTTACGGTCCTGGCCATATGTGTTGTTTTTATTTTCTTGTTCTTATAGGTGCCCTGCCTGATTGGCCGGATTGGGGGGCAGTACAGGAAGCTGATTGGTCCATCCTACACTTCCTGGAGTTTTAAAAGTACGGTTCCCAACAGCTAGCGAGGCTCTTTCTGGCATCAGCACCTGTTTGCTGTTCTTGCTTTCCAAACCTTATTTAGCATTTTTGAATTGTTAGGTTTTGTGCCGTGGTTTTGTTTATAAATTGTATATTTTGTAAATAGTATTAAATCTGTAGGGGTGAACTGCCATTTTCTTTGGACTGTTTTCACATTAGGGAGTTAGGGTTAGCGACTGTCTTTTGGTTTGTTTATTTCTATCAGGCTAGCTAGCACTTTCTGTGGGAAATGGCTTATTTTGTTTATTATGTTGGCCTTGGTTCGCCCTGAGTTGTAGTGTCATGTTTTGTTTGACACTTTCTTTCGTTTAAAATAAATATCATTCTGTTGGAACATCTCGATCCTGGATTTTGGTTTGGGGATCGGAGAGGGAACATGCTAATTTATCTTTGTATGTTGCACCCTGACCCCCTAGACAGGGGCGTAACAGACCAGTACAGTTATAGTACTTTGTACTTTGCCACATTTATCTTCTTCTTAGCAAGTGTCATGCATTCTGCTTCTCTAGCGTTTTTAAGAGCTGTTGATGATGTCAAATGCAGCTTACGGCCACACCGCTCTCTAAGCGCCCGATCTCGTCCGATCTCGGCAGCCAAATAGAGCCGGGCCTGGTTAGTACTTGGTAGGAAGACCGCCTGGGAATACCAGGTGCTGTAAGCTTTTTTGCTTGGGTTCACGGGCAGCACAAGCTGGTGTTACTGCCTATTTATTCATAGAAATTGTTCTATATTTTCATCAAATTTTGTTCTTTCATTGCTGTTTTGCTACTTTATTGGTTTGCCAACCATCGTGCTTCATTACTAGTAGACCATGTTACGGTCCTGGCCATATGTGTTGTTTTTATTTTCTTGTTCTTATAGGTGCCCTGCCTGATTGGCCGGATTGGGGGGCAGTACAGGAAGCTGATTGGTCCATCCTACACTTCCTGGAGTTTTAAAAGTACGGTTCCCAACAGCTAGCGAGGCTCTTTCTGGCATCAGCACCTGTTTGCTGTTCTTGGTTTCCAAACCTTATTTAGCATTTTTGAATTGTTAGGTTTTGTGCCGTGGTTTTGTTTATAAATTGTATATTTTGTAAATAGTATTAAATCTGTAGGGGTGGACTGCCATTTTCTTTTGATTGTTTTCTCTTGTTTTCACATTAGGGAGTTAGGGTTAGCGACTATCTTTTGGTTTGTTGATTTCTATCAGGCTAGCTAGCACTTTCTGTGGGAAATGGCTTATTTTGTTTATTATGTTGGCCTTGGTTCGCCCTGAGTTGTAGTGTCATGTTTTGTTTGACACTTTCTTTCGTTTAAAATAAATATCATTCTGTTGGAACATCTCGATCCTGGATTTTGGTTTGGGGATCGGAGAGGGAACATGCTAATTTATCTTTGTATGTTGCACCCTGACCCCCTAGATAGGGGCGTAACAGACCAGTACAGTTATAGTACTTTGTACTTTGCCACATTTATCTTCTTCTTAGCAAGGGTCATGCATTCTGCTTCTCCAGCGTTTTTAAGAGCTGTTGATGATGTCAAATGCAGCTTACGGCCACACTGCTCTCTAAGCGCCCGATCCCGTCCGATCTCGGCAGCCAAATAGGGCTGGGCCTTGTTAGTACTTGGTAGGAAGACCGCCTGGGAATACCACGTGCTGTAAGCTTCTTTGCTTGGGTTTACGGGCAGCACAAGCTGGTGTTACTGCCTATTTATTCATAGAAATTGTTCTATATTTTCATCAAATTTTGTTCTTTCATTGCTGTTTTGCTACTTTATTGGTTTGCCAACCATCGTGCTTCATTACTAGTAGACCATGTTACGGTCCTGGCCATATGTGTTGTTTTTATTTTCTTGTTCTTATAGGTGCCCTGCCTGATTGGCCGGATTGGGGGGCAGTACAGGAAGCTGATTGGTCCATCCTACACTTCCTGGAGTTTTAAAAGTACGGTTCCCAACAGCTAGCGAGGCTCTTTCTGGCATCAGCACCTGTTTGCTGTTCTTGGTTTCCAAACCTTATTTAGCATTTTTGAATTGTTAGGTTTTGTGCCGTGGTTTTGTTTATAAATTGTATATTTTGTAAATAGTATTAAATCTGTAGGGGTGAACTGCCATTTTCTTTGGACTGTTTTCACATTAGGGAGTTAGGGTTAGCGACTGTCTTTTGGTTTGTTTATTTCTATCAGGCTAGCTAGCACTTTCTGTGGGAAATGGCTTATTTTGTTTATTATGTTGGCCTTGGTTCGCCCTGAGTTGTAGTGTCATGTTTTGTTTGACACTTTCTTTCGTTTAAAATAAATATCATTCTGTTGGAACATCTCGATCCTGGATTTTGGTTTGGGGATCGGAGAGGGAACATGCTAATTTATCTTTGTATGTTGCACCCTGACCCCCTAGACAGGGGCGTAACAGACCAGTACAGTTATAGTACTTTGTACTTTGCCACATTTATCTTCTTCTTAGCAAGTGTCATGCATTCTGCTTCTCCAGCGTTTTTAAGAGCTGTTGATGATGTCAAATGCAGCTTACGGCCACACCGCTCTCTAAGCGCCCGATCCCGTCCGATCTCGGCAGCCAAATAGGGCCGGGCCTTGTTAGTACTTGGTAGGAAGACCGCCTGGGAATACCACGTGCTGTAAGCTTCTTTGCTTGGGTTTACGGGCAGCACAAGCTGGTGTTACTGCCTATTTATTCATAGAAATTGTTCTATATTTTCATCAAATTTTGTTCTTTCATTGCTGTTTTGCTACTTTATTGGTTTGCCAACCATCGTGCTTCATTACTAGTAGACCATGTTACGGTCCTGGCCATATGTGTTGTTTTTATTTTCTTGTTCTTATAGGTGCCCTGCCTGATTGGCCGGATTGGGGGGCAGTACAGGAAGCTGATTGGTCCATCCTACACTTCCTGGAGTTTTAAAAGTACGGTTCCCAACAGCTAGCGAGGCTCTTTCTGGCATCAGCACCTGTTTGCTGTTCTTGGTTTCCAAACCTTATTTAGGATTTTTGAATTGTTAGGTTTTGTGCCGTGGTTTTGTTTATAAATTGTATATTTTGTAAATAGTATTAAATCTGTAGGGGTGAACTGCCATTTTCTTTGGACTGTTTTCACATTAGGGAGTTAGGGTTAGCGACTGTCTTTTGGTTTGTTTATTTCTATCAGGCTAGCTAGCACTTTCTGTGGGAAATGGCTTATTTTGTTTATTATGTTGGCCTTGGTTCGCCCTGAGTTGTAGTGTCACGTTTTGTTTGACACTTTCTTTCGTTTAAAATAAATATCATTCTGTTGGAACATCTCGATCCTGGATTTTGGTTTGGGGATCGGAGAGGGAACTTGCTAATTATCTTTGTATGTTGCACCCTGACCTC
The DNA here is from genome assembly GCF_033026475.1 of Channa argus. NCBI lineage: Eukaryota > Metazoa > Chordata > Actinopteri > Anabantiformes > Channidae > Channa > Channa argus. The sequence continues at coordinate 198,382 of NW_027125230.1, read as the reverse complement.
CTAGACAGGGGCGTAACAGACCAGTACAGTTATAGTACTTTGTACTTTGCCACATTTATCTTCTTCTTAGCAAGTGTCATGCATTCTGCTTCTCTAGCGTTTTTAAGAGCTGTTGATGATGTCAAATGCAGCTTACGGCCACACCGCTCTCTAAGCGCCCGATCTCGTCCGATCTCGGCAGCCAAATAGAGCCGGGCCTGGTTAGTACTTGGTAGGAAGACCGCCTGGGAATACCAGGTGATGTAAGCTTTTTTGCTTGGGTTTACGGGCAGCACAAGCTGGTGTTACTGCCTATTTATTCATAGAAATTGTTCTATATTTTCATCAAATTTTGTTCTTTCATTGCTGTTTTGCTACTTTATTGGTTTGCCAACCATCGTGCTTCATTACTAGTAGACCATGTTACGGTCCTGGCCATATGTGTTGTTTTTATTTTCTTGTTCTTATAGGTGCCCTGCCTGATTGGCCGGATTGGGGGGCAGTACAGGAAGCTGATTGGTCCATCCTACACTTCCTGGAGTTTTAAAAGTACGGTTCCCAACAGCTAGCGAGGCTCTTTCTGGCATCAGCACCTGTTTGCTGTTCTTGGTTTCCAAACCTTATTTAGCATTTTTGAATTGTTAGGTTTTGTGCCGTGGTTTTGTTTATAAATTGTATATTTTGTAAATAGTATTAAATCTGTAGGGGTGAACTGCCATTTTCTTTGGACTGTTTTCACATTAGGGAGTTAGGGTTAGCGACTGTCTTTTGGTTTGTTTATTTCTATCAGGCTAGCTAGCACTTTCTGTGGGAAATGGCTTATTTTGTTTATTATGTTGGCCTTGGTTCGCCCTGAGTTGTAGTGTCATGTTTTGTTTGACACTTTCTTTCGTTTAAAATAAATATCATTCTGTTGGAACATCTCGATCCTGGATTTTGGTTTGGGGATCGGACAGGGAACATGCTAATTTATCTTTGTATGTTGCACCCTGACCCCCTAGACAGGGGCGTAACAGACCAGTACAGTTATAGTACTTTGTACTTTGCCACATTTATCTTCTTCTTAGCAAGTGTCATGCATTCTGCTTCTCCAGCGTTTTTAAGAGCTGTTGATGATGTCAAATGCAGCTTACGGCCACACCGCTCTCTAAGCGCCCGATCTCGTCCGATCTCGGCAGCCAAATAGAGCCGGGCCTGGTTAGTACTTGGTAGGAAGACCGCCTGGGAATACCAGGTGATGTAAGCTTTTTTGCTTGGGTTTACGGGCAGCACAAGCTGGTGTTACTGCCTATTTATTCATAGAAATTGTTCTATATTTTCATCAAATTTTGTTCTTTCATTGCTGTTTTGCTACTTTATTGGTTTGCCAACCATCGTGCTTCATTACTAGTAGACCATGTTACGGTCCTGGCCATATGTGTTGTTTTTATTTTCTTGTTCTTATAGGTGCCCTGCCTGATTGGCCGGATTGGGGGGCAGTACAGGAAGCTGATTGGTCCATCCTACACTTCCTGGAGTTTTAAAAGTACGGTTCCCAACAGCTAGCGAGGCTCTTTCTGGCATCAGCACCTGTTTGCTGTTCTTGGTTTCCAAACCTTATTTAGCATTTTTGAATTGTTAGGTTTTGTGCCGTGGTTTTGTTTATAAATTGTATATTTTGTAAATAGTATTAAATCTGTAGGGGTGAACTGCCATTTTCTTTGGACTGTTTTCACATTAGGGAGTTAGGGTTAGCGACTGTCTTTTGGTTTGTTTATTTCTATCAGGCTAGCTAGCACTTTCTGTGGGAAATGGCTTATTTTGTTTATTATGTTGGCCTTGGTTCGCCCTGAGTTGTAGTGTCATGTTTTGTTTGACACTTTCTTTCGTTTAAAATAAATATCATTCTGTTGGAACATCTCGATCCTGGATTTTGGTTTGGGGATCGGAGAGGGAACATGCTAATTTATCTTTGTATGTTGCACCCTGACCCCCTAGACAGGGGCGTAACAGACCAGTACAGTTATAGTACTTTGTACTTTGCCACATTTATCTTCTTCTTAGCAAGTGTCATGCATTCTGCTTCTCCAGCGTTTTTAAGAGCTGTTGATGATGTCAAATGCAGCTTACGGCCACACCGCTCTCTAAGCGCCCGATCTCGTCCGATCTCGGCAGCCAAATAGAGCCGGGCCTGGTTAGTACTTGGTAGGAAGACCGCCTGGGAATACCAGGTGCTGTAAGCTTTTTTGCTTGGGTTTACGGGCAGCACAAGCTGGTTTTACTGCCTATTTATTCATAGAAATTGTTCTATATTTTCATCAAATTTTGTTCTTTCATTGCTGTTTTGCTACTTTATTGGTTTGTCAACCATCGTGCTTCATTACTAGTAGACCATGTTACGGTCCTGGCCATATGTGTTGTTTTTTTTTTGTTGTTCTTATAGGTGCCCTTCCTGATTGGCCGGATTTGGGGGAAGTACAGGAAGCTGATTGGTCCATCCTACACTTCCTGGAGTTTTAAAAGTACGGTTCCCAACAGCTAGCGAGGCTCTTTCTGGCAGCAGCACCTGTTTGCTGTTCTTGCTTTCCAAACCTTATTTAGCATTTTTGAATTGTTAGGTTTTGTGCCGTGGTTTTGTTTATAAATTGTATATTTTGTAAATAGTATTAAATCTGTAGGGGTGAACTGCCATTTTCTTTGGACTGTTTTCACATTAGGGAGTTAGGGTTAGCGACTGTCTTTTGGTTTGTTTATTTCTATCAGGCTAGCTAGCACTTTCTGTGGGAAATGGCTTATTTTGTTTATTATGTTGGCCTTGGTTCGCCCTGAGTTGTAGTGTCATGTTTTGTTTGACACTTTCTTTCGTTTAAAATAAATATCATTCTGTTGGAACATCTCGATCCTGGATTTTGGTTTGGGGATCGGACAGGGAACATGCTAATTTATCTTTGTATGTTGCACCCTGACCCCCTAGACAGGGGCGTAACAGACCAGTACAGTTATAGTACTTTGTACTTTGCCACATTTATCTTCTTCTTAGCAAGTGTCATGCATTCTGCTTCTCCAGCGTTTTTAAGAGCTGTTGATGATGTCAAATGCAGCTTACGGCCACACCGCTCTCTAAGCGCCCGATCTCGTCCGATCTCGGCAGCCAAATAGAGCCGGGCCTGGTTAGTACTTGGTAGGAAGACCGCCTGGGAATACCAGGTGATGTAAGCTTTTTTGCTTGGGTTTACGGGCAGCACAAGCTGGTGTTACTGCCTATTTATTCATAGAAATTGTTCTATATTTTCATCAAATTTTGTTCTTTCATTGCTGTTTTGCTACTTTATTGGTTTGCCAACCATCGTGCTTCATTACTAGTAGACCATGTTACGGTCCTGGCCATATGTGTTGTTTTTATTTTCTTGTTCTTATAGGTGCCCTGCCTGATTGGCCGGATTGGGGGGCAGTACAGGAAGCTGATTGGTCCATCCTACACTTCCTGGAGTTTTAAAAGTACGGTTCCCAACAGCTAGCGAGGCTCTTTCTGGCATCAGCACCTGTTTGCTGTTCTTGGTTTCCAAACCTTATTTAGCATTTTTGAATTGTTAGGTTTTGTGCCGTGGTTTTGTTTATAAATTGTATATTTTGTAAATAGTATTAAATCTGTAGGGGTGAACTGCCATTTTCTTTGGACTGTTTTCACATTAGGGAGTTAGGGTTAGCGACTGTCTTTTGGTTTGTTTATTTCTATCAGGCTAGCTAGCACTTTCTGTGGGAAATGGCTTATTTTGTTTATTATGTTGGCCTTGGTTCGCCCTGAGTTGTAGTGTCATGTTTTGTTTGACACTTTCTTTCGTTTAAAATAAATATCATTCTGTTGGAACATCTCGATCCTGGATTTTGGTTTGGGGATCGGAGAGGGAACATGCTAATTTATCTTTGTATGTTGCACCCTGACCCCCTAGACAGGGGCGTAACAGACCAGTACAGTTATAGTACTTTGTACTTTGCCACATTTATCTTCTTCTTAGCAAGTGTCATGCATTCTGCTTCTCCAGCGTTTTTAAGAGCTGTTGATGATGTCAAATGCAGCTTACGGCCACACCGCTCTCTAAGCGCCCGATCTCGTCCGATCTCGGCAGCCAAATAGAGCCGGGCCTGGTTAGTACTTGGTAGGAAGACCGCCTGGGAATACCAGGTGCTGTAAGCTTTTTTGCTTGGGTTTACGGGCAGCACAAGCTGGTTTTACTGCCTATTTATTCATAGAAATTGTTCTATATTTTCATCAAATTTTGTTCTTTCATTGCTGTTTTGCTACTTTATTGGTTTGTCAACCATCGTGCTTCATTACTAGTAGACCATGTTACGGTCCTGGCCATATGTGTTGTTTTTTTTTTGTTGTTCTTATAGGTGCCCTTCCTGATTGGCCGGATTTGGGGGAAGTACAGGAAGCTGATTGGTCCATCCTACACTTCCTGGAGTTTTAAAAGTACGGTTCCCAACAGCTAGCGAGGCTCTTTCTGGCAGCAGCACCTGTTTGCTGTTCTTGCTTTCCAAACCTTATTTAGCATTTTTGAATTGTTAGGTTTTGTGCCGTGGTTTTGTTTATAAATTGTATATTTTGTAAATAGTATTAAATCTGTAGGGGTGGACTGCCATTATCTTTTGATTGTTTTCTCTTGTTTTCACATTAGGGAGTTAGGGTTAGCGACTGTCTTTTGGTTTGTTTATTTCTATCAGGCTAGCTAGCACTTTCTGTGGGAAATGTCTTATTTTGTTTATTATGTTGGCCTTGGTTCGCCCTGAGTTGTAGTGTCATGTTTTGTTTGACACTTTCTTTCGTTTAAAATAAATATCATTCTGTTGGAACATCTCGATCCTGGATTTTGGTTTGGGGATCGGAGAGGGAACATGCTAATTTATCTTTGTATGTTGCACCCTGACCCCCTAGACAGGGGCATAACAGACCAGTACAGTTATAGTACTTTGTACTTTGCCACATTTATCTTCTTCTTAGCAAGTGTCATGCATTCTGCTTCTCTAGCGTTTTTAAGAGCTGTTGATGATGTCAAATGCAGCTTACGGCCACACCGCTCTCTAAGCGCCCGATCTCGTCCGATCTCGGCAGCCAAATAGAGCCGGGCCTGGTTAGTACTTGGTAGGAAGACCGCCTGGGAATACCAGGTGCTGTAAGCTTTTTTGCTTGGGTTTACGGGCAGCACAAGCTGGTGTTACTGCCTATTTATTCATAGAAATTGTTCTATATTTTCATAAAATTTTGTTCTTTCATTGCTGTTTTGCTACTTTATTGGTTTGCCAACCATCGTGCTTCATTACTAGTAGACCATGTTACGGTCCTGGCCATATGTGTTGTTTTTATTTTCTTGTTCTTATAGGTGCCCTGCCTGATTGGCCGGATTGGGGGGCAGTACAGGAAGCTGATTGGTCCATCCTACACTTCCTGGAGTTTTAAAAGTACGGTTCCCAACAGCTAGCGAGGCTCTTTCTGGCATCAGCACCTGTTTGCTGTTCTTGGTTTCCAAACCTTATTTAGCATTTTTGAATTGTTAGGTTTTGTGCCGTGGTTTTGTTTATAAATTGTATATTTTGTAAATAGTATTAAATCTGTAGGGGTGAACTGCCATTTTCTTTGGACTGTTTTCACATTAGGGAGTTAGGGTTAGCGACTGTCTTTTGGTTTGTTTATTTCTATCAGGCTAGCTAGCACTTTCTGTGGGAAATGGCTTATTTTGTTTATTATGTTGGCGTTGGTTCGCCCTGAGTTGTAGTGTCATGTTTTGTTTGACACTTTCTTTCGTTTAAAATAAATATCATTCTGTTGGAACATCTCGATCCTGGATTTTGGTTTGGGGATCGGAGAGGGAACATGCTAATTTATCTTTGTATGTTGAACCCTGACCCCCTAGACAGGGGCGTAACAGACCAGTACAGTTATAGTACTTTGTACTTTGCCACATTTATCTTCTTCTTAGCAAGTGTCATGCATTCTGCTTCTCCAGCGTTTTTAAGAGCTGTTGATGATGTCAAATTCAGCTTACGGCCACACTGCTCTCTAAGCGCCCGATCCCGTCCGATCTCGGCAGCCAAATAGGGCCGGGCCTTGTTAGTACTTGGTAGGAAGACCGCCTGGGAATACCACGTGCTGTAAGCTTCTTTGCTTGGGTTTACGGGCAGCACAAGCTGGTGTTACTGCCTATTTATTCATAGAAATTGTTCTATATTTTCATCAAATTTTGTTCTTTCATTGCTGTTTTGCTACTTTATTGGTTTGCCAACCATCGTGCTTCATTACTAGTAGACCATGTTACGGTCCTGGCCATATGTGTTGTTTTTATTTTCTTGTTCTTATAGGTGCCCTGCCTGATTGGCCGGATTGGGGGGCAGTACAGGAAGCTGATTGGTCCATCCTACACTTCCTGGAGTTTTAAAAGTACGGTTCCCAACATCTAGCGAGGCTCTTTCTGGCATCAGCACCTGTTTGCTGTTCTTGGTTTCCAAACCTTATTTAGCATTTTTGAATTGTTAGGTTTTGTGCCGTGGTTTTGTTTATAAATTGTATATTTTGTAAATAGTATTAAATCTGTAGGGGTGAACTGCCATTTTCTTTGGACTGTTTTCACATTAGGGAGTTAGGGTTAGCGACTGTCTTTTGGTTTGTTTATTTCTATCAGGCTAGCTAGCACTTTCTGTGGGAAATGGCTTATTTTGTTTATTATGTTGGCCTTGGTTCGCCCTGAGTTGTAGTGTCATGTTTTGTTTGACACTTTCTTTCGTTTAAAATAAATATCATTCTGTTGGAACATCTCGATCCTGGATTTTGGTTTGGGGATCGGAGAGGGAACATGCTAATTTATCTTTGTATGTTGCACCCTGACCCCCTAGACAGGGGCGTAACAGACCAGTACAGTTATAGTACTTTGTACTTTGCCACATTTATCTTCTTCTTAGCAAGTGTCATGCATTCTGCTTCTCCAGCGTTTTTAAGAGCTGTTGATGATGTCAAATGCAGCTTACGGCCACACCGCTCTCTAAGCGCCCGATCCCGTCCGATCTCGGCAGCCAAATAGGGCCGGGCCTTGTTAGTACTTGGTAGGAAGACCGCCTGGGAATACCACGTGCTGTAAGCTTCTTTGCTTGGGTTTACGGGCAGCACAAGCTGGTGTTACTGCCTATTTATTCATAGAAATTGTTCTATATTTTCATCAAATTTTGTTCTTTCATTGCTGTTTTGCTACTTTATTGGTTTGCCAACCATCGTGCTTCATTACTAGTAGACCATGTTACGGTCCTGGCCATATGTGTTGTTTTTATTTTCTTGTTCTTATAGGTGCCCTGCCTGATTGGCCGGATTGGGGGGCAGTATAGGAAGCTGATTGGTCCATCCTACACTTCCTGGAGTTTTAAAAGTACGGTTCCCAACAGCTAGCGAGGCTCTTTCTGGCATCAGCACCTGTTTGCTGTTCTTGGTTTCCAAACCTTATTTAGCATTTTTGAATTGTTAGGTTTTGTGCCGTGGTTTTGTTTATAAATTGTATATTTTGTAAATAGTATTAAATCTGTAGGGGTGAACTGCCATTTTCTTTGGACTGTTTTCACATTAGGGAGTTAGGGTTAGCGACTGTCTTTTGGTTTGTTTATTTCTATCAGGCTAGCTAGCACTTTCTGTGGGAAATGGCTTATTTTGTTTATTATGTTGGCCTTGGTTCGCCCTGAGTTGTAGTGTCATGTTTTGTTTGACACTTTCTTTCGTTTAAAATAAATATCATTCTGTTGGAACATCTCGATCCTGGATTTTGGTTTGGGGATCGGAGAGGGAACATGCTAATTTATCTTTGTATGTTGCACCCTGACCCCCTAGACAGGGGCGTAACAGACCAGTACAGTTATAGTACTTTGTACTTTGCCACATTTATCTTCTTCTTAGCAAGTGTCATGCATTCTGCTTCTCCAGCGTTTTTAAGAGCTGTTGATGATGTCAAATGCAGCTTACGGCCACACCGCTCTCTAAGCGCCCGATCTCGTCCGATCTCGGCAGCCAAATAGAGCCGGGCCTGGTTAGTACTTGGTAGGAAGACCGCCTGGGAATACCAGGTGCTGTAAGCTTTTTTGCTTGAGTTTACGGGCAGCACAAGCTGGTGTTACTGCCTATTTATTCATAGAAATTGTTCTATATTTTCATCAAATTTTGTACTTTCATTGCTGTTTTGCTACTTTATTGGTTTGTCAACCATTGTGCTTCATTACTAGTAGACCATGTTACGGTCCTGGCCATATGTGTTGTTTTTAGTTTCTTGTTCTTATAGGTGCCCTGCCTGATTGGCCGGATTTGGGGGAAGTACAGGAAGCTGATTGGTCCATCCTACACTTCCTGGAGTTTTAAAAGTACGGTTCCCAACAGCTAGCGAGGCTCTTTCTGGCATCAGCACCTGTTTGTTGTTCTTGGTTTCCAAACCTTATTTAGCATTTTTGAATTGTTAGGTTTTGTGCCGTGGTTTTGTTTTGTAACTGTAACTGTAATTTTGTAAATAGTATTAAATCTGTAGGGGTGGACTGCCATTTTCTTTTGATTGTTTTCTCTTGTTTTCACATTAGGGAGTTAGGGTTAGCGACTGTCTTTTGGTTTGTTTATTTCTATCAGGCTAGCTAGCACTTTCTGTGGGAAATGGCTTATTTTGTTTATTATGTTGGCCTTGGTTCGCCCTGAGTTGTAGTGTCATGTTTTGTTTGACACTTTCTTTCGTTTAAAATAAATATCATTCTGTTGGAACATCTCGATCCTGGATTTTGGTTTGGGGATCGGAGAGGGAACATGCTAATTTATCTTTGTATGTTGCACCCTGACCCCCTAGACAGGGGCGTAACAGACCAGTACAGTTAAAGTACTTTGTACTTTGCCACATTTATCTTCTTCTTAGCAAGTGTCATGCATTCTGCTTCTCCAGCGTTTTTAAGAGCTGTTGATGATGTCAAATGCAGCTTACGGCCAAACCGCTCTCTAAGCGCCCGATCTCGTCCGATCTCGGCAGCCAAATAGAGCCGGGCCTGGTTAGTACTTGGTAGGAAGACTGCCTGGGAATACCAGGTGCTGTAAGCTTTTTTGCTTGGGTTTACGGGCAGCACAAGCTGGTGTTACTGCCTATTTATTCATAGAAATTGTTCTATATTTTCATCAAATTTTGTTCTTTCATTGCTGTTTTGCTACTTTATTGGTTTGCCAACCATCGTGCTTCATTACTAGTAGACCATGTTACGGTCCTGGCCATATGTGTTGTTTTTATTTTCTTGTTCTTATAGGTGCCCTGCCTGATTGGCCGGATTGGGGGGCAGTACAGGAAGCTGATTGGTCCATCCTACACTTCCTGGAGTTTTAAAAGTACGGTTCCCAACAGCTAGCGAGGCTCTTTGTGGCATCAGCACCTGTTTGTTGTTCTTGGTTTCCAAACCTTATTTAGCATTTTTGAATTGTTAGGTTTTGTGCCGTGGTTTTGTTTATAAATTGTATATTTTGTAAATAGTATTAAATCTGTAGGGGTGAACTGCCATTTTCTTTGGACTGTTTTCACATTAGGGAGTTAGGGTTAGCGACTGTCTTTTGGTTTGTTTATTTCTATCAGGCTAGCTAGCACTTTCTGTTGGAAATGGCTTATTTTGTTTATTATGTTGGCCTTGGTTCGCCCTGAGTTGTAGTGTCATGTTTTGTTTGACACTTTCTTTCGTTTAAAATAAATATCATTCTGTTGGAACATCTCGATCCTGGATTTTGGTTTGGGGATCGGAGAGGGAACATGCTAATTTATCTTTGTATGTTGCACCCTGACCCCCTAGACAGGGGCGTAACAGACCAGTACAGTTATAGTACTTTGTACTTTGCCACATTTATCTTCTTCTTAGCAAGTGTCATGCATTCTGCTTCTCCAGCGTTTTTAAGAGCTGTTGATGATGTCAAATGCAGCTTACGGCCACACCGCTCTCTAAGCGCCCGATCCCGTCCGATCTCGGCAGCCAAATAGGGCCGGGCCTTGTTAGTACTTGGTAGGAAGACCGCCTGGGAATACCACGTGCTGTAAGCTTCTTTGCTTGGGTTTACGGGCAGCACAAGCTGGTGTTACTGCCTATTTATTCATAGAAATTGTTCTATATTTTCATCAAATTTTGTTCTTTCATTGCTGTTTTGCTACTTTATTGGTTTGCCAACCATCGTGCTTCATTACTAGTAGACCATGTTACGGTCCTGGCCATATGTGTTGTTTTTATTTTCTTGTTCTTATAGGTGCCCTGCCTGATTGGCCGGATTGGGGGGCAGTACAGGAAGCTGATTGGTCCATCCTACACTTCCTGGAGTTTTAAGAGTACGGTTCCCAACAGCTAGCGAGGCTCTTTCTGGCATCAGCACCTGTTTGCTGTTCTTGGTTTCCAAACCTTATTTAGCATTTTTGAATTGTTAGGTTTTGTGCCGTGGTTTTGTTTATAAATTGTATATTTTGTAAATAGTATTAAATCTGTAGGGGTGAACTGCCATTTTCTTTGGACTGTTTTCACATTAGGGAGTTAGGGTTAGCGACTGTCTTTTGGTTTGTTTATTTCTATCAGGCTAGCTAGCACTTTCTGTGGGAAATGGCTTATTCTGTTTATTATGATGGCATTGGTTCGCCCTCAGTTGTAGTGTCATGTTTTGTTTGACACTTTCTTTCGTTTAAAATAAATATCATTCTGTTGGAACATCTCGATCCTGGATTTTGGTTTGGGGATCGGAGAGGGAACATGCTAATTTATCTTTGTATGTTGCACCCTGACCCCCTAGTCAAGTCAAGTGGCTTTTATTGTCATTTCTACTATACACAGTTGTTCACAGTACACAGTTGAAACGAGATAACGTTCCTCCAAGAACCAAGGTGCTACAAACAACACAAGTTATAATAAAGTGCATCGAGTGCAACCAAGTGCAAACAGTGCAGACGAAAAAACAGTACAGACGTACAGTGTAGACAGACAACACAAGTAACACAGGACAGGACACAAGACACAAGACCCAAGACAGTGCCGACCAGTAAACCTACTGTATACTATTTTACAGTACAGTACAGTTCAGTTAAGTGTGCTAGGGGTGTTAAAAAAAAGAGCAGCATGTAAACGGTATAGTGCATTTAAATGTCCAGCATGTAAAAAAAGTGCAATTGCATTGGAATGTGCAAAAAAAACCAGCAGGTAAACAGTGTAGTGCAGTAAATGTAGAATGATAAAAGTAAATAAATAATAAATAAGTGGTGGTGGAATGAGATGAGTAGTGAGTGATGAGAATGTGCTGAGTTCGGTTTGCAGTGTGTTTAAGTTCTATTTCAGTTCTGTGTGTTGAGGAGCCTGATGGCTTGTGGGAAAAAACTGTTGCATAGTCTGGATGTGGTGGCCCGAATGCTTCGGAACCTCTTTCCTGATGGCAGGAGTGTGAAGAGTGTGTGTGATGGGTGTGTGCGGTCGTCCACAATGCTGTTGGCTTTGCGGATGCAGCGTGTGGTGTAAATGTGCATGATAGAGGGCAGAGAGACTCCGATGATCTTCTCAGCTGTCCTCACTATCCTCTGTAGGGTCTTGCGATCCGCGACGGTGCAGTTCCCAAACCAGGCAGTGATGCAGCTGCTCAGGATGCTCTCAATGGTCCCTCTGTAGAACATGGTCAGGATGGGGGGAGGGAGATGGGCTTTCCTCAGCCTTCTCAGGAAGTAGAGACGCTGCTGGGCCTTCTTGGTGATGGAGCTGGTGTTGACTGACCAGGTGAGGTTGTCCGCCAGATGAACACCAAGGAATTTGGTGCTCTTGACTATCTCCACTGAGGATCCATCGATGATCAATGGAGAATGGTCACCCTGTGCTCTCCTGAAGTCCACAACCATCTCTTTAGTTTTGTCAACGTTCAGAGACAGGTTGTTTGCTCCACACCAGGCTGTTAATCGTTGCACCTCCTCTCTGTAGGCTGACTCGTCGTTCTTGCTGATTAAACCCACCACGGTCGTGTCATCAGCAAACTTGACTATGTGGTTTGAGCTGTGCATTGCTACACAGTCGTGCGTCAGCAGAGTGAACAGCAGAGGGCTGAGCACACAGCCCTGAGGGGCTCCAGTGCTCAGTGTGGTGGTGCTGGAGATGTTGTTCCCGATCCGGACTGACTGGGGTCTCCCAGTCAGGAAGTCCAGAATCCAGTTGCAGAGGGAGGTGTTCAGGCCCAGTATGCTCAATTTCTCGGTCAGGTGCTGAGGGATGATTGTGTTGAATGCTGAGCTGAAGTCAATGAACAGCATTCGTACGTATGAGTCCTTACTGTCCAGGTGGGTGAGGGCCAGATGGAGGGTCGTGGAGATGGCATCGTCCGTGGAACGATTTGGACGATACGCAAACTGCATGGGGTCCAGGGAGGTTGGGAGTTGGGTCTTAATGTGCCTCATGACGAGCCTCTCGAAGCACTTCATCACGATGGGTGTGAGCGCGACGGGACGGTAGTCATTGAGGCAGGAGACAGTAGACTTCTTAGGCACAGGCACGATGGTCGTTGCCTTGAGGCACGTAGGAACAACGTTGCTGCTCAGGGAGATGTTGAAGATGTCTGTGAAGACATCCGCTAGCTGTTCTGCGCACTCCCTGAGCACTCTGCCAGGAATGTTGTCTGGTCCAGCAGACTTCCGTGGGTTAACTCTGCATAGAGTTTTCCTCACTTCAGCTGTGGTTAGACAGAGCACCTGGTCACTGGGAGGTGGAGTGGACTTCCTCGCCTTCACGTTGTTCTGTGCCTCAAACCGGGCGTAGAAGTGGTTCAGCGCATCTGGGAGGGAGGCGTCGCGGTCACAATCAGGTGAAGTTGTCTTGTAGTTCGTGATCGCCTGGATGCCCTGCCACATGCGCCGGGTGTCTCCGCTGTCTTCGAAGTGGTCGTGGATTTTCTTTGAGTGTGCGCGCTTTGCCTCTCTAATGGCACGGGACAGTTTGGCCCTTGCTGTTCTCAAGGCCGTCTTGTCCCCTGTTCTGAAGGCAGCGTCTCTTTGTTTCAGCAGCGCACACACATTGGCATTTATCCACGGCTTCCTGTTGGAGCGTGTAGTGATGGTCTTGGAGATGGTCACATCGTCAACGCACTTGCTGATGTAGCTGGTTACTGTTGACGTGTATTCCTCCAAGTTGATGGAATCGCCGTTGGTTGCGGCCTCCCTAAACATGTCCCAGTCAGTGCACTCACAACAGTCTTGAAGAGCAGAAGTAGCTCCTGCTGGCCAGGTTTTCACCTGTTTCAGAACCGGTTTAGAGCGTCTGACGAGCGGTCTGTATGCTGGAATTAGCATAACCGAGATGTGGTCTGAGTAGCCGAGATGGGGGCGGGGCTCCGCACGATACGCGCCGGGGATGTTTGTGTAAACAAGATCCAGCGTGTTCCCTCCTCTCGTTGCAAAGTCCACATGCTGATGAAGTTTAGGGAGCACAGTCCTGAGATTCGCATGGTTGAAATCTCCGGCAATAATAAACAGTCCGTCGGGGTGAGCGTTCTGCAGGTCGCTAATAGCACCGTAGAGTTCACACAGTGCCTCCTTAGCATTAGCGCTGGGGGGAATGTACACTCCGACAATGAAAACAGTGGTGAATTCCCGTGGTAAATAGAACGGTCTGCATCTAACAGTCACAAACTCCACTAGCGATGAGCAGAAACGTGAGACAAGCACAGAGTTCTTGCACCACTCCGTGTTGATGTAAACACACACGCCACCACCGCGAGTCTTACCGCACAGAGCAGCGTTTCTGTCGGCGCGAAACACGGTTAGCCCGTCTAGCTGGATGGCGGCTTCCGGAACTCTGTCACTGAGCCACGTCTCCGTGAAAACAAAGATGCAGCAGTCTCTGAATTCTCGCCGCGTGGTCCGCTGGAGTCGGATTTAGTCTAGTTTATTGTCCAGGGAGCAGACGTTGGAGAGGAGAATGGACGGTAGAGCCGGCCGGCTAGGGTTAGCATTTAGCCTAGCACGGACACCCGCCCGCTTGCCGCGCTTCCGCTTCCTCGAGCAGCGCTTCCGACGTCCCCTCACCTGGCCACCGGCGTCAGGTGACACCGAGGGCTGGGGGCCTGGTATTTGTCGCTGGGGTCGTAGCAAGCCGAGGTCGCGAAGGTTACCAATTACTTCCTCGTGCAGATTATTGTATGTATGAACCCTGTGCCGCAACAATGTCTGGCGGTCGTAAACATGAACACAGCTGACTGTGGTTTCCATGTACTGTAAAGGGTCTGGCTAAATACGGCAAAAACACCATTTGTTGGATCCGGAGAGGCCGCTGCGAGCTACTGCCGCGCCGCCATCTTGTTCCACAGCCTAGACAGGGGCGTAACAGACCAGTACAGTTATAGTACTTTGTACTTTGCCACATTTATCTTCTTCTTAGCAAGTGTCATGCATTCTGCTTCTCTAGCGTTTTTAAGAGCTGTTTATGATGTCAAATGCATGTTACGGCCACACCGCTCTCTAAGCGCCCGATCTCGTCCGATCTCGGCAGCCAAATAGGGCCGGGCCTGGTTAGTACTTGGTAGGAAGACTGCCTGGGAATACCAGGTGCTGTAAGCTTTTTTGCTTAGGTTTACGGGCAGCACAAGCTGGTGTTACTGCCTATTTATTCATAGAAATTGTTCTATATTTTCATCAAATTTTGTTCTTTCATTGCTGTTTTGCTACTTTATTGGTTTGTCAACCATCGTGCTTCATTACTAATAGACCATGTTACGGTCCTGGCCATATGTGTTGTTTTTATTTTCTTGTTCTTATAGGTGCCCTGCCTGATTGGCCGGATTGGGGGGCAGTACAGGAGGCTGATTGGTCCATCCTACACTTGCTGGAGTTTTAAAAGTACGGTTCCCAACAGCTAGCGAGGCTCTTTCTGGCATCAGCACCTGTTTGCTGTTCTTGGTTTCCAAACCTTATTTAGCATTTTTGAATTGTTAGGTTTTGTGCCCTGGTTTTGTTTATAAATTGTATATTTTGTAAATAGTATTAAATCTGTAGGGGTGGACTGCCATTTTTCTTTTGATTGTTTTCTCTTGTTTTCACATTAGGGAGTTAGGGTTAGCGACTGTCTTTTGGTTTGTTTATTTCTATCAGGCTAGCTAACACTTTCTGTGGGAAATGGCTTATTTTGTTTATTATGTTGGCCTTGGTTCGCCCTGAGTTGTAGTGTCATGTTTTGTTTGACACTTTCTTTCGTTTAAAATAAATATCATTCTGTTGGAACATCTCAATCCTGGATTTTGGTTTGGGGATCGGAGAGGGAACATGCAAATTTATCTTTGTATGTTGCACCCTGACCCCCTAGACAGGGGCGTAACAGACCAGTACAGTTATAGTACTTTGTACTTTGCCATATTTATCTTCTTCTTAGCAAGTGTCATGCATTCTGCTTCTCTAGCGTTTTTAAGAGCTGTTGATGATGTCAAATGCAGCTTACGGCCACACCGCTCTCTAAGCGCCCGATCTCGTCCGATCTCGGCAGCCAAATAGAGCCGGGCCTGGTTAGTACTTGGTAGGAAGACCGCCTGGGAATACCAGGTGTTGTAAGCTTTTTTGCTTGGGTTTACGGGCAGCACAAGCTGGTGTTACTGCCTATTTATTCATAGAAATTGTTCTATATTTTCATCAAATTTTGTTCTTTCATTGCTGTTTTGTTAGTTTATTGGTTTGCCAACCATCGTGCTTCATTACTAATAGACCATGTTACGGTCCTGGCCATATGTGTTGTTTTTATTTTCTTGTTCTTATAGGTGCCCTGCCTGATTGGCTGGATTGGGGGGCAGTACAGGAAGCTGATTGGTCCATCCTACACTTCCTGGAGTTTTAAAAGTACGGTTCCCAACAGCTAGCGAGGCTCTTTCTGGCATCAGCACCTGTTTGCTGTTCTTGGTTTCCAAACCTTATTTAGCATTTTTGAATTGTTAGGTTTTGTGCCGTGGTTTTGTTTATAAATTGTATATTTTGTAAATAGTATTAAATCTGTAGGGGTGAACAGCCATTTTCTTTTGATTGTTTTCTCTTGTTTTCACATTAGGGAGTTAGGGTTAGCGACTGTCTTTTGGTTTGTTTCTTTCTATCAGGCTAGCTAGCACTTTCTGTGGGAAATGGCTTATTTTGTTTATTATGTTGGCCTTGGTTCGCCCTGAGTTGTAGTGTCATGTTTTGTTTGACACTTTCTTTCGTTTAAAATAAATATCATTCTGTTGGAACATCTCAATCCTGGATTTTGGTTTGGGGATCGGAGAGGGAACATGCAAATTTATCTTTGTATGTTTCACCCTGACCCCCTAGACAGGGGCGTAACAGACCAGTACAGTTATAGTACTTTGTACTTTGCCACATTTATCTTCTTCTTAGCAAGTGTCATGCATTCTGCTTCTCTAGCGTTTTTAAGAGCTGTTAATGATGTCAAATGCATGTTACGGCCACACTGCTCTCTAAGCGCCCGATCTCGGCAGCCAAATAGGGCTGGGCCTGGTTAGTACTTCGTAGGAAGACCGCCTGGGAATACCAGGTGCTGTAAGCTTTTTTGCTTGGGTTTACGGGCAGCACAAGCTGGTGTTACTGCCTATTTATTCATAGAAATTGTTCTATATTTTCATCAAATTTTGTTCTTTCATTGCTGTTTTGCTACTTTATTGGTTTGCCAACCAACGTGCTTCATTACTAGTAGACCATGTTACGGTCCTGGCCATATGTGTTGTTTTTATTTTCTTGTTCTTATAGGTGCCCTGCCTGATTGACTGGATTGGGGGGCAGTACAGGAAGCTGATTGGTCCATCCTACACTTCCTGGAGTTTTAAAAGTACGGTTCCCAACAGCTAGCGAGGCTTTTTCTGGCATCAGCACCTGTTTGCTGTTCTTGGTTTCCAAACCTTATTTAGCATTTTTGAATTGTTAGGTTTTGTGCCGTGGTTTTGTTTATAAATTGTATATTTTATAAATAGTATTAAATCTGTAGGGGTGAACTACCATTTTCTTTGGACTGTTTTCACATTAGGGAGTTAGGGTTAGCGACTGTCTTTTGGTTTGTTTATTTCTATCAGGCTAGCTAGCACTTTCTGTGGGAAATGGCTTATTTTGTTTATTATGTTGGCCTTGGTTCGCCCTGAGTTGTAGTGTCATGTTTTGTTTGACACTTTCTTTCGTTTAAAATAAATATCATTCTGTTGGAACATCTCGATCCTGGATTTTGGTTTGGGGATCGGAGAGGGAAAATGCTAATTTATCTTTGTATGTTGCACCCTGACCCCCTAGACAGGGGCGTAACAGACCAGTACAGTTATAGTACTTTGTACTTTGCCACATTTATCTTCTTCTTAGCAAGTGTCATGCATTCTGCTTCTCTAGCGTTTTTAAGAGCTGTTGATGATGTGAAATGCAGCTTACGGCCACACCGCTCTCTAAGCGTCCGATCTCGGCAGCCAAATTGGGCCGGGCCTGGTTAGTACTTGGTAGGAAGACCGCCTGGGAATACCAGGTGCTGTAAGCTTTTTTGCTTGGGTTTACGGGCAGCACAAGCTGGTGTTACTGCCTATTTATTCATAGAAATTGTTCTATATTTTCATCAAATTTTGTTCTTTCATTGCTGTTTTGTTACTTTATTGGTTTGCCAACCATCGTGCTTCATTACTAGTAGACCATGTTACGGTCCTGGCCATATGTGTTGTTTTTATTTTCTTGTTCTTATAGGTGCCCTGCCTGATTGGCCGGATTGGGGGGCAGTACAGGAAGCTGATTGGTCCATCCTACACTTCCTGGAGTTTTAAAAGTACGGTTCCCAACAGCTAGCGAGGCTCTTTCTGGCATCAGCACCTGTTTGCTGTTCTTGGTTTCCAAACCTTATTTAGCATTTTTGAATTGTTAGGTTTTGTGCCCTGGTTTTGTTTATAAATTGTATATTTTGTAAATAGTATTAAATCTGTAGGGGTGGACTGCCATTTTTCTTTTGATTGTTTTCTCTTGTTTTCACATTAGGGAGTTAGGGTTAGCGACTGTCTTTTGGTTTGTTTATTTCTATCAGGCTAGCTAGCACTTTCTGTGGGAAATGGCTTATTTTGTTTATTATGTTGGCCTTGGTTCGCCCTGAGTTGTAGTGTCATGTTTTGTTTGACACTTTCTTTCGTTTAAAATAAATATCATTCTGTTGGAACATCTCAATCCTGGATTTTGGTTTGGGGATCGGAGAGGGAACATGCAAATTTATCTTTGTATGTTTCACCCTGACCCCCTAGACAGGGGCGTAACAGACCAGTACAGTTATAGTACTTTGTACTTTGCCATATTTATCTTCTTCTTAGCAAGTGTCATGCATTCTGCTTCTCTAGCGTTTTTAAGAGTTGTTGATGATGTCAAATGCAGCTTACGGCCACACCGCTCTCTAAGCGCCCGATCTCGTCCGATCTCGGCAGCCAAATAGAGCCGGGCCTGGTTAGTACTTGGTAGGAAGACCGCCTGGGAATACCAGGTGTTGTAAGCTTTTTTGCTTGGGTTTACGGGCAGCACAAGCTGGTGTTACTGCCTATTTATTCATAGAAATTGTTCTATATTTTCATCAAATTTTGTTCTTTCATTGCTGTTTTGTTACTTTATTGGTTTGCCAACCATCGTGCTTCATTACTAGTAGACCATGTTACGGTCCTGGCCATATGTGTTGTTTTTATTTTCTTGTTCTTATAGGTGCCCTGCCTGATTGGCTGGATTGGGGGGCAGTACAGGAAGCTGATTGGTCCATCCTACACTTCCTGGAGTTTTAAAAGTACGGTTCCCAACAGCTAGCGAGGCTCTTTCTGGCATCAGCACCTGTTTGCTGTTCTTGGTTTCCAAACCTTATTTAGCATTTTTGAATTGTTAGGTTTTGTGCCGTGGTTTTGTTTATAAATTGTATATTTTGTAAATAGTATTAAATCTGTAGGGGTGGACTGCCATTTTTCTTTTGATTGTTTTCTCTTGTTTTCACATTAGGGAGTTAGGGTTAGCGACTGTCTTTTGGTTTGTTTCTTTCTATCAGGCTAGCTAGCACTTTCTGTGGGAAATGGCTTATTTTGTTTATTATGTTGGCCTTGGTTCGCCCTGAGTTGTAGTGTCATGTTTTGTTTGACACTTTCTTTCGTTTAAAATAAATATCATTCTGTTGGAACATCTCAATCCTGGATTTTGGTTTGGGGATCGGAGAGGGAACATGCAAATTTATCTTTGTATGTTTCACCCTGACCCCCTAGACAGGGGCGTAACAGACCAGTACAGTTATAGTACTTTGTACTTTGCCACATTTATCTTCTTCTTAGCAAGTGTCATGCATTCTGCTTCTCTAGCGTTTTTAAGAGCTGTTGATGATGTCAAATGCATGTTACGGCCACACCGCTCTCTAAGCGTCCGATCTCGGCAGCCAAATTGGGCCGGGCCTGGTTAGTACTTGGTAGGAAGACCGCCTGGGAATACCAGGTGCTGTAAGCTTTTTTGCTTGGGTTTACGGGCAGCACAAGCTGGTGTTACTGCCTATTTATTCATAGAAATTGTTCTATATTTTCATCAAATTTTGTTCTTTCATTGCTGTTTTGTTACTTTATTGGTTTGCCAACCATCGTGCTTCATTACTAGTAGACCATGATACGGTCCTGGCCATATGTGTTGTTTTTATTTTCTTGTTCTTATAGGTGCCCTGCCTGATTGGCCGGATTGGGGGGCAGTACAGGAGGCTGATTGGTCCATCCTACACTTGCTGGAGTTTTAAAAGTACGGTTCCCAACAGCTAGCGAGGCTCTTTCTGGCATCAGCACCTGTTTGCTGTTCTTGGTTTCCAAACCTTATTTAGCATTTTTGAATTGTTAGGTATTGTGCCCTGGTTTTGTTTATAAATTGTATATTTTGTAAATAGTATTAAATCTGTAGGGGTGGACTGCCATTTTTCTTTTGATTGTTTTCTCTTGTTTTCACATTAGGGAGTTAGGGTTAGCGACTGTCTTTTGGTTTGTTTCTTTCTATCAGGCTAGCTAGCACTTTCTGTGGGAAATGGCTTATTTTGTTTATTATGTTGGCCTTGGTTCGCCCTGAGTTGTAGTGTCATGTTTTGTTTGACACTTTCTTTCGTTTAAAATAAATATCATTCTGTTGGAACATCTCAATCCTGGATTTTGGTTTGGGGATCGGAGAGGGAACATGCAAATTTATCTTTGTATGTTTCACCCTGACCCCCTAGACAGGGGCGTAACAGACCAGTACAGTTATAGTACTTTGTACTTTGCCACATTTATCTTCTTCTTAGCAAGTGTCATGCATTCTGCTTCTCTAGCGTTTTTAAGAGCTGTTGATGATGTCAAATGCATGTTACGGCCACACTGCTCTCTAAGCGCCCGATCTCGTCCGATCTCGGCAGCCAAATAGGGCCGGGGCTGGTTAGTACTTCGTAGGAAGACCGCCTGGGAATACCAGGTGCTGTAAGCTTTTTTGCTTGGGTTTACGGGCAGCACAAGCTGGTGTTACTGCCTATTTATTCATAGAAATTGTTCTATATTTTCATCAAATTTTGTTCTTTCATTGCTGTTTTGCTACTTTATTGGTTTGCCAACCAACGTGCTTCATTACTAGTAGACCATGTTACGGTCCTGGCCATATGTGTTGTTTTTATTTTCTTGTTCTTATAGGTGCCCTGCCTGATTGACTGGATTGGGGGGCAGTACAGGAAGCTGATTGGTCCATCCTACACTTCCTGGAGTTTTAAAAGTACGGTTCCCAACAGCTAGCGAGGCTTTTTCTGGCATCAGCACCTGTTTGCTGTTCTTGGTTTCCAAACCTTATTTAGCATTTTTGAATTGTTAGGTTTTGTGCCGTGGTTTTGTTTATAAATTGTATATTTTGTAAATAGTATTAAATCTGTAGGGGTGAACTGCCATTTTCTTTGGACTGTTTTCACATTAGGGAGTTAGGGTTAGCGACTGTCTTTTGGTTTGTTTATTTCTATCAGGCTAGCTAGCACTTTCTGTGGGAAATGGCTTATTTTGTTTATTATGTTGGCCTTGGTTCGCCCTGAGTTGTAGTGTCATGTTTTGTTTGACACTTTCTTTCGTTTAAAATAAATATCATTCTGTTGGAACATCTCGATCCTGGATTTTGGTTTGGGGATCGGAGAGGGAAAATGCTAATTTATCTTTGTATGTTGCACCCTGACCCCCTAGACAGGGGCGTAACAGACCAGTACAGTTATAGTACTTTGTACTTTGACACATTTATCTTCTTCTTAGCAAGTGTCATGCATTCTGCTTCTCTAGCGTTTTTAAGAGCTGTTGATGATGTGAAATGCAGCTTACGGCCACACCGCTCTCTAAGCGCCCGATCTCGTCCGATCTCGGCAGCCAAATTGGGCCGGGCCTGGTTAGTACTTGGTAGGAAGACCGCCTGGGAATACCAGGTGCTGTAAGCTTTTTTGCTTGGGTTTACGGGCAGCACAAGCTGGTGTTACTGCCTATTTATTCATAGAAATTGTTCTATATTTTCATCAAATTTTGTTCTTTCATTGCTGTTTTGCTACTTTATTGGTTTGTCAACCATCGTGCTTCATTACTAATAGACCATGTTACGGTCCTGGCCATATGTGTTGTTTTTATTTTCTTGTTCTTATAGGTGCCCTGCCTGATTGGCCGGATTGGGGGGCAGTACAGGAGGCTGATTGGTCCATCCTACACTTGCTGGAGTTTTAAAAGTACGGTTCCCAACAGCTAGCGAGGCTCTTTCTGGCATCAGCACCTGTTTGCTGTTCTTGGTTTCCAAACCTTATTTAGCATTTTTGAATTGTTAGGTTTTGTGCCGTGGTTTTGTTTATAAATTGTATATTTTGTAAATAGTATTAAATCTGTAGGGGTGAACAGCCATTTTCTTTTGATTGTTTTCTCTTGTTTTCACATTAGGGAGTTAGGGTTAGCGACTGTCTTTTGGTTTGTTTATTTCTATCAGGCTAGCTAGCACTTTCTGTGGGAAATGGCTTATTTTGTTTATTATGTTGGCCTTGGTTCGCCCTGAGTTGTAGTGTCATGTTTTGCTTGACACTTTCTTTCGTTTAAAATAAATACCATTCTGTTGGAACATCTCAATCCTGGATTTTGTTTTCGGGATCGGAGAGGGAACATGCTAATTTATCTTTGTATGTTTCACCCTGACCCCCTAGACAGGGGCGTAACAGACCAGTACAGTTATAGTACTTTGTACTTTGCCACATTTATCTTCTTCTTAGCAAGTGTCATGCATTCTGCTTCTCCAGTGTTTTTAAGAGCTGTTGATGATGTCAAATGCAGCTTACGGCCACACCGCTCTCTAAGCGCCCGATCTCGTCCGATCTCGGCAGCCAAATAGAGCCGGGCCTGGTTAGTACTTGGTAGGAAGACCGCCTGGGAATACCAGGTGCTGTAAGCTTTTTTGCTTGGGTTTACGGGCAGCACAAGCTGGTGTTACTGCCTATTTATTCATAGAAATTGTTCTATATTTCCATCAAATTTTGTTCTTTCATTGCTGTTTTGCTACTTTATTGGTTTGTCAACCATCGTGCTTCATTACTAGTAGACCATGTTACGGTCCTGGCCATATGTGTTGTTTTTATTTTCTCGTTCTTATAGGTGCCCTTCCTGATTGGCCGGATTGAGGGGCAGTACAGGAAGCTGATTGGTCCATCCTACACTTCCTGGAGTTTTAAAAGTACGGTTCCCAACAGCTAGCGAGGCTCTTTCTGGCATCAGCACCTGTTTGCTGTTCTTGGTTTCCAAACCTTATTTAGCATTTTTGAATTGTTAGGTTTTGTGCCGTGGTTTTGTTTATAAATTGTATATTTTGTAAATAGTATTAAATCTGTAGGGGTGAACAGCCATTTTCTTTGGACTGTTTTCACATTAGGGAGTTAGGGTTAGCGACTGTCTTTTGGTTTGTTTATTTCTATCAGGCTAGCTAGCACTTTCTGTGGGAAATGGCTTATTTTGTTTATTATGTTGGCCTTGTTTCGCCCTGAGTTGTAGTGTCATGTTTTGTTTGACACTTTCTTTCGTTTAAAATAAATATCATTTTGTTGGAACATCTCGATCCTGGATTTTGGTTTGGGGATCGGAGAGGGAACATGCAAATTTATCTTTGTATGTTTCACCCTGACCCCCTAGACAGGGGCGTAACAGACCAGTACAGTTATAGTACTTTGTACTTTGCCACATTTATCTTCTTCTTAGCAAGTGTCATGCATTCTGCTTCTCCAGCGTTTTTAAGAGCTGTTGATGATATCAAATGCAGCTTACGGCCACACCGCTCTCTAAGCGCCCGATCTCGTCCGATCTCAGCAGCCAAATAGAGCCGGGCCTGGTTAGTACTTGGTAGGAAGACCGCCTGGGAATACCAGGTGCTGTAAGCTTTTTTGCTTGGGTTTACGGGCAGCACAAGCTGGTGTTACTGCCTATTTATTCATAGAAATTGTTCTATATTTTCATCAAATTTTGTTCTTTCATTGCTGTTTTGCTACTTTATTGGTTTGCCAACCATTGTGCTTCATTACTAGTAGACCATGTTACGGTCCTGGCCATATGTGTTGTTTTTATTTTCTTGTTCTTATAGGTGCCCTGCCTGATTGGCTGGATTGGGGGGCAGTACAGGAAGCTGATTGGTCCATCCTACACTTCCTGGAGTTTTAAAAGTATGGTTCCCAACAGCTAGCGAGGCTCTTTCTGGCATCAGCACCTGTTTGCTGTTCTTGGTTTCCAAACTTTATTTAGCATTTTTGAATTGTTAGGTTTTGTGCCGTGGTTTTGTTTATAAATTGTATATTTTGTAAATAGTATTAAATCTGTAGGGGTGGACTGCCATTTTTCTTTTGATTGTTTTCTCTTGTTTTCACATTAGGGAGTTAGGGTTAGCGACTGTCTTTTGGTTTGTTTCTTTCTATCAGGCTAGCTAGCACTTTCTGTGGGAAATGGCTTATTTTGTTTATTATGTTGGCCTTGGTTCGCCCTGAGTTGTAGTGTCATGTTTTGTTTGACACTTTCTTTCGTTTACAATAAATATCATTCTGTTGGAACATCTCAATCCTGGATTTTGGTTTGGGGATCGGAGAGGGAACATGCAAATTTATCTTTGTATGTTTCACCCTGACCCCCTAGACAGGGGCGTAACAGACCAGTACAGTTATAGTACTTTGTACTTTGCCACATTTATCTTCTTCTTAGCAAGTGTCATGCATTCTGCTTCTCTACCGTTTTTAAGAGCTGTTGATAATGTCAAATGCAGCTTACGGCCACACCGCTCTCTAAGCGTCCGATCTCGGCAGCCAAATAGAGCCGGGCCTGGTTAGTACTTGGTAGGAAGACCGCCTGGGAATACCAGGTGCTGTAAGCTTTTTTGCTTGGGTTTACGGGCAGCTCAAGCTGGTGTTACTGCCTATTTATTCATAGAAATTGTTCTATATTTTCATCAAATTTTGTTCTTTCATTGCTGTTTTGCTACTTTATTGGTTTGTCAACCATCGTGCTTCATTACTAGTAGACCATGTTACGGTCATGGCCATATGTGTTGTTTTTATTTTCTTGTTCTTATAGGTGCCCTGCCTGATTGGCCGGATTTGGGGGAAGTACAGGAAGCTGATTGGTCCATCCTACACTTCCTGGAGTTTTAAAAGTACGGTTCCCAACAGCTAGCGAGGCTCTTTCTGGCAGCAGCACCTGTTTGCTGTTCTTAGTTTCCAAATCTTATTTAGCATTTTTGAATTGTTAGGTTTTGTGCCGTGGTTTTGTTTATAAATTGTATATTTTGTAAATAGTATTAAATCTGTAGGGGTGGACTGCCATTTTTCTTTTGATTGTTTTCTCTTGTTTTCACATTAGGGAGTTAGGGTTAGCAACTATCTTTTGGTTTGTTTATTTCTATCAGGCTAGCTAGCACTTTCTGTGGGAAATGGCTTATTTTGTTTATTATGTTGGCCTTGGTTCGCCCTGAGTTGTAGTGTCATGTTTTGTTTGACACTTTCTTTCGTTTAAAATAAATATCATTCTGTTGGAACATCTCGATTCTGAATTTTGGTTTGGGGATCGGAGAGGGAACATGCTAATTTATCTTTGTATGTTGCACCCTGACCCCCTAGACAGGGGCGTAACAGACCAGTACAGTTATAGTACTTTGTACTTTGCCACATTTATCTTCTTCTTAGCAAGTGTCATGCATTCTGCTTCTCCAGCGTTTTTAAGAGCTGTTGATGATGTCAAATGCAGCTTACGGCCACACCGCTCTCTGAGCGCCCGATCTCGTCCGATCTCAGCAGCCAAATAGGGCCGGGCCTGGTTAGTACTTGGTAGGAAGACCGCCTGGGAATACCAGGTGCTGTAAGCTTTTTTGCTTGGGTTTACGGGCAGCACAAGCTGGTGTTACTGCCTATTTATTCATAGAAATTGTTCTATATTTTCATCAAATTTTGTTCTTTCATTGCTGTTTTGCTACTTTATTGGTTTGTCAACCATCGTGCTTCATTACTAGTAGACCATGTTACGGTCCTGGCCATATGTGTTGTTTTTATTTTCTTGTTCTTATAGGTGCCCTGCCTGATTGGCCGGATTTGGGGGAAGTACAGGAAGCTGATTGGTCCATCCTACACTTCCTGGAGTTTTAAAAGTACGGTTCCCAACAGCTAGCGAGGCTCTTTCTGGCAGCAGCACCTGTTTGCTGTTCTTGGTTTCCAAACCTTATTTAGCATTTTTGAATTGTTAGGTTTTGTGCCGTGGTTTTGTTTATAAATTGTATATTTTGTAAATAGTATTAAATCTGTAGGGGTGGACTGCCATTTTTCTTTTGATTGTTTTCTCTTGTTTTCGCATTAGGGAGTTAGGGTTAGCGACTGTCTTTTGGTTTGTTTCTTTCTATCAGGCTAGCTAGCACTTTCTGTGGGAAATGGCTTATTTTGTTTATTATGTTGGCCTTGGTTCGCCCTGAGTTGTAGTGTCATGTTTTGTTTGACACTTTCTTTCGTTTAAAATAAATATCATTCTGTTGGAACATCTCAATCCTGGATTTTGGTTTGGGGATCGGAGAGGGAACATGCAAATTTATCTTTGTATGTTTCACCCTGACCCCCTAGACAGGGGCGTAACAGACCAGTACAGTTATAGTACTTTGTACTTTGCCACATTTATCTTCTTCTTAGCAAGTGTCATGCATTCTGCTTCTCTAGCGTTTTTAAGAGCTGTTGATGATATCAAATGCATGTTACGGCCACACCGCTCTCTAAGCGCCCGATCTCGTCCGATCTCGGCAGCCAAATAGAGCCGGGCCTGGTTAGTACTTGGTAGGAAGACCGCCTGGGAATACCAGGTGCTGTAAGCTTTTTTGCTTGGGTTTACGGGCAGCTCAAGCTGGTGTTACTGCCTATTTATTCATAGAAATTGTTCTATATTTTCATCAAATTTTGTTCTTTCATTGCTGTTTTGCTACTTTATTGGTTTTTCAACCATCGTGCTTCATTACTAGTAGACCATGTTACGGTCCTGGCCATATGTGTTGTTTTTATTTTCTCGTTCCTATAGGTGCCCTTCCTGATTGGCCGGATTGAGGGGCAGTACAGGAAGCTGATTGGTCCATCCTACACTTCCTGGAGTTTTAAAAGTACGGTTCCCAACAGCTAGCGAGGCTCTTTCTGGCATCAGCACCTGTTTGCTGTTCTTGGTTTCCAAACCTTATTTAGCATTTTTGAATTGTTAGGTTTTGTGCCGTGGTTTTGTTTATAAATTGTATATTTTGTAAATAGTATTAAATCTGTAGGGGTGAACAGCCATTTTCTTTTGATTGTTTTCTCTTGTTTTCCCATTAGGGAGTTAGGGTTAGCGACTGTCTTTTGGTTTGTTTATTTCTATCAGGCTAGCTAGCACTTTCTGTGGGAAATGGCTTATTTTGTTTATTATGTTGGCCTTGGTTCGCCCTGAGTTGTAGTGTCATGTTTTGTTTGACACTTTCTTTCGTTTAAAATAAATATCATTCTGTTGGAACATCTCGATCCTGGATTTTGGTTTGGGGATCGGAGAGGGAACATGCTAATTTATCTTTGTATGTTGCACCCTGACCCCCTGGACAGGGGCGTAACAGACCACTACAGTTATAGTACTTTGTACTTTGCCACATTTATCTTCTTCTTAGCAAGTTTCATGCATTCTGCTTCTCCAACGTTTTTAAGAGCTGTTGATGATGTCAAATGCAGCTTACGGCCACACCGCTCTCTAAGCGCCCGATCTCGTCCGATCTCGGCAGCCAAATAGAGCCGGGCCTGGTTAGTACTTGGTAGGAAGACCGCGTGGGAATACCAGGTGCTGTAAGCTTTTTTGCTTGGGTTTACGGGCAGCACAAGCTGGTGTTACTGCCTATTTATTCACAGAAATTGTTCTATATTTTCATCAAATTGTGTTCTTTCATTGCTGTTTTGCTACTTTATTGGTTTGTCAACCATCGTGCTTCATTACTAGTAGACCATGTTACGGTCCTGGCCATATGTGTTGTTTTTATTTTCTTGTTCTTATAGGTGCCCTGCCTGATTGGCCGGATTGGGGGGCAGTACAGGAAGCTGATTGGTCCATCCTACACTTCCTGGAGTTTTAAAAGTACGGTTCCCAACAGCTAGCGAGGCTCTTTCTGGCAGCAGCACCTGTTTGCTGTTCTTGGTTTCCAAACCTTATTTAGCATTTTTGAATTGTAAGGTTTTGTGCCGTGGTTTTGTTTATAAATTGTATATTTTGTAATTCGTATTAAATCTGTAGGGGTGAACAGCCATTTTCTTTGGACTGTTTTCACATTAGGGAGTTAGGGTTAGCGACTGTCTTTTGGTTTGTTTATTTCTATCAGGCTAGCTAGCACTTTCTGTGGGAAATGGCTTATTTTGTTTATTATGTTGGCCTTGGTTCGCCCTGAGTTGTAGTGTCATGTTTTGTTTGACACTTTCTTTCGTTTAAAATAAATATCATTCTGTTGGAACATCTCGATACTGGATTTTGGTTTGGGGATCGGAGAGGGAACATGCTAATTTATCTTTGTATGTTGCACCCTGACCCCCTGGACAGGGGCGTAACAAACCAGTACAGTTATAGTACTTTGTACTTTGCCACATTTATCTTCTTCTTAGCAAGTGTCATGCATTCTGCTTCTCCAGCGTTTTTAAGAGCTGTTGATGATGTGAAATGCAGCTTACGGCCAAACAGCTCTCTAAGCCCCCGATCTCGTCCGATCTCGGCAGCCAAATAGAGCCGGGCCTGGTTAGTACTTGGTAGGAAGACCGCCTGGGAATACCAGGTGCTGTAAGCTTTTTTGCTTGGGTTTACGGGCAGCACAAGCTGGTGTTACTGCCTATTTATTCATAGAAATTGTTCTATATTTTCATCAAATTTTGTTCTTTCATTGCTGTTTTGCTACTTTATTGGTTTTTCAACCATCGTGCTTCATTACTAGTAGACCATGTTACGGTCCTGGCCATATGTGTTGTTTTTATTTTCTCGTTCTTATAGGTGCCCTTCCTGATTGGCCGGATTGATGGGCAGTACAGGAAGCTGATTGATCCATCCTACACTTCCTGGAGTTTTAAAAGTACGGTTCCCAACAGCTAGCGAGGCTCTTTCTGGCATCAGCACCTGTTTGCTGTTCTTGGTTTCCAAACCTTATTTAGCATTTTTGAATTGTTAGGTTTTGTGCCGTGGTTTTGTTTATAAATTGTATATTTCGTAAATAGTATTAAATCTGTAGGGGTGAACAGCCATTTTCTTTTGATTGTTTTCTCTTGTTTTCACATTAGGGAGTTAGGGTTAGCGACTGTCTTTTGGTTTGTTTATTTCTATCAGGCTAGCTAGCACTTTCTGTGGGAAATGGCTTATTTTGTTTATTATGTTGGCCTTGGTTCGCCCTGAGTTGTAGTGTCATGTTTTGTTTGACACTTTTTCGTTTAAAATAAATATCATTCTGTTGGAACATCTCGATCCTGGATTTTGGTTTGGGAATCGGAGAGGGAACATGCTAATTTATCTTTGTATGTTGCACCCTGAGCCCCTAGACAGGGGCGTAACAGACCAGTACAGTTATAGTACTTTGTACTTTGCCACATTTATCTTCTTCTTAGCAAGTGTCATGCATTCTGCTTCTCCAGCGTTTTTAAGAGCTGTTGATGATGTCAAATGCAGCTTACGGCCACACCGCTCTCTAAGCGCCCGATCTCGTCCGATCTCGGCAGCCAAATAGAGCCGGGCCTGGTTAGTACTTGGTAGGAAGACCGCCTGGGAATACCAGGTGCTGTAAGCTTTTTTGCTTGGGTTTACGGGCAGCACAAGCTGGTGTTACTGCCTATTTATTCATAGAAATTGTTCTATATTTCCATCAAATTTTGTTCTTTCATTGCTGTTTTGCTACTTTATTGGTTTGTCAACCATCGTGCTTCATTACTAGTAGACCATGTTACGGTCCTGGCCATATGTGTTGTTTTTATTTTCTCGTTCTTATAGGTGCCCTTCCTGATTGGCCGGATTGAGGGGCAGTACAGGAAGCTGATTGGTCCATCCTACACTTCCTGGAGTTTTAAAAGTACGGTTCCCAACAGCTAGCGAGGCTCTTTCTGGCATCAGCACCTGTTTGCTGTTCTTGGTTTCCAAACCTTATTTAGCATTTTTGAATTGTTAGGTTTTGTGCCGTGGTTTTGTTTATAAATTGTATATTTTGTAATTCGTATTAAATCTGTAGGGGTGAACAGCCATTTTCTTTGTACTGTTTTCACATTAGGGAGTTAGGGTTAGCGACTGTCTTTTGGTTTGTTTATTTCTATCAGGCTAGCTAGCACTTTCTGTGGGAAATGGCTTATTTTGTTTATTATGTTGGCCTTGGTTCGCCCTGAGTTGTAGTGTCATGTTTTGTTTGACACTTTCTTTCGTTTAAAATAAATATCATTTTGTTGGAACATCTCGATCCTGGATTTTGGTTTGGGGATCGGAGAGGGAACATGCAAATTTATCTTTGTATGTTTCACCCTGACCCCCTAGACAGGGGCGTAACAGACCAGTACAGTTATAGTACTTTGTACTTTGCCACATTTATCTTCTTCTTAGCAAGTGTCATGCATTCTGCTTCTCCAGCGTTTTTAAGAGCTGTTGATGATATCAAATGCAGCTTACGGCCACACCGCTCTCTAAGCGCCCGATCTCGTCCGATCTCGGCAGCCAAATAGAGCCGGGCCTGGTTAGTACTTGGTAGGAAGACCGCCTGGGAATACCAGGTGCTGTAAGCTTTTTTGCTTGGGTTTACGGGCAGCACAAGCTGGTGTTACTGCCTATTTATTCATAGAAATTGTTCTATATTTTCATCAAATTTTGTTCTTTCATTGCTGTTTTGCTACTTTATTGGTTTGCCAACCATTGTGCTTCATTACTAGTAGACCATGTTACGGTCCTGGCCATATGTGTTGTTTTTATTTTCTTGTTCTTATAGGTGCCCTGCCTGATTGGCTGGATTGGGGGGCAGTACAGGAAGCTGATTGGTCCATCCTACACTTCCTGGAGTTTTAAAAGTATGGTTCCCAACAGCTAGCGAGGCTCTTTCTGGCATCAGCACCTGTTTGCTGTTCTTGGTTTCCAAACTTTATTTAGCATTTTTGAATTGTTAGGTTTTGTGCCGTGGTTTTGTTTATAAATTGTATATTTTGTAAATAGTATTAAATCTGTAGGGGTGGACTGCCATTTTTCTTTTGATTGTTTTCTCTTGTTTTCACATTAGGGAGTTAGGGTTAGCGACTGTCTTTTGGTTTGTTTCTTTCTATCAGGCTAGCTAGCACTTTCTGTGGGAAATGGCTTATTTTGTTTATTATGTTGGCCTTGGATCGCCCTGAGTTGTAGTGTCATGTTTTGTTTGACACTTTCTTTCGTTTAAAATAAATATCATTCTGTTGGAACATATCAATCCTGGATTTTGGTTTGGGGATCGGAGAGGGAACATGCAAATTTATCTTTGTATGTTTCACCCTGACCCCCTAGACAGGGGCGTAACAGACCAGTACAGTTATAGTACTTTGTACTTTGCCACATTTATCTTCTTCTTAGCAAGTGTCATGCATTCTGCTTCTCTACCGTTTTTAAGAGCTGTTGATAATGTCAAATGCAGCTTACGGCCACACCGCTCTCTAAGCGTCCGATCTCGGCAGCCAAATAGAGCCGGGCCTGGTTAGTACTTGGTAGGAAGACCGCCTGGGAATACCAGGTGCTGTAAGCTTTTTTGCTTGGGTTTACGGGCAGCTCAAGCTGGTGTTACTGCCTATTTATTCATAGAAATTGTTCTATATTTTCATCAAATTTTGTTCTTTCATTGCTGTTTTGCTACTTTATTGGTTTGTCAACCATCGTGCTTCATTACTAGTAGACCATGTTACGGTCATGGCCATATGTGTTGTTTTTATTTTCTTGTTCTTATAGGTGCCCTGCCTGATTGGCCGGATTTGGGGGAAGTACAGGAAGCTGATTGGTCCATCCTACACTTCCTGGAGTTTTAAAAGTACGGTTCCCAACAGCTAGCGAGGCTCTTTCTGGCAGCAGCACCTGTTTGCTGTTCTTAGTTTCCAAATCTTATTTAGCATTTTTGAATTGTTAGGTTTTGTGCCGTGGTTTTGTTTATAAATTGTATATTTTGTAAATAGTATTAAATCTGTAGGGGTGGACTGCCATTTTTCTTTTGATTGTTTTCTCTTGTTTTCACATTAGGGAGTTAGGGTTAGCGACTATCTTTTGGTTTGTTTATTTCTATCAGGCTAGCTAGCACTTTCTGTGGGAAATGGCTTATTTTGTTTATTATGTTGGCCTTGGTTCGCCCTGAGTTGTAGTGTCATGTTTTGTTTGACACTTTCTTTCGTTTAAAATAAATATCATTCTGTTGGAACATCTCGATTCTGAATTTTGGTTTGGGGATCGGAGAGGGAACATGCTAATTTATCTTTGTATGTTGCACCCTGACCCCCTAGACAGGGGCGTAACAGACCAGTACAGTTATAGTACTTTGTACTTTGCCACATTTATCTTCTTCTTAGCAAGTGTCATGCATTCTGCTTCTCCAGCGTTTTTAAGAGCTGTTGATGATGTCAAATGCAGCTTACGGCCACACCGCTCTCTGAGCGCCCGATCTCGTCCGATCTCAGCAGCCAAATAGGGCCGGGCCTGGTTAGTACTTGGTAGGAAGACCGCCTGGGAATACCAGGTGCTGTAAGCTTTTTTGCTTGGGTTTACGGGCAGTACAAGCTGGTGTTACTGCCTATTTATTCATAGAAATTGTTCTATATTTTCATCAAATTTTGTTCTTTCATTGCTGTTTTGCTACTTTATTGGTTTGTCAACCATCGTGCTTCATTACTAGTAGACCATGTTACGGTCCTGGCCATATGTGTTGTTTTTATTTTCTTGTTCTTATAGGTGCCCTGCCTGATTGGCCGGATTTGGGGGAAGTACAGGAAGCTGATTGGTCCATCCTACACTTCCTGGAGTTTTAAAAGTACGGTTCCCAACAGCTAGCGAGGCTCTTTCTGGCAGCAGCACCTGTTTGCTGTTCTTGGTTTCCAAACCTTATTTAGCATTTTTGAATTGTTAGGTTTTGTGCCGTGGTTTTTTTTATAAATTGTATATTTTGTAAATAGTATTAAATCTGTAGGGGTGAACTGCCATTTTCTTTGGACTGTTTTCACATTAGGGAGTTAGGGTTAGCGACTGTCTTTTGGTTTGTTTCTTTCTATCAGGCTAGCTAGCACTTTCTGTGGGAAATGGCTTATTTTGTTTATTATGTTGGCCTTGGTTCGCCCTGAGTTGTAGTGTCATGTTTTGTTTGACACTTTCTTTCGTTTAAAATAAATATCATTCTGTTGGAACATGTCGATCCTGGATTTTGGTTTGGGGATCGGAGAGGGAACATGCAAATTTATCTTTGTATGTTTCACCCTGACCCCCTAGACAGGGGCGTAACAGACCAGTACAGTTATAGTACTTTGTACTTTGCCACATTTATCTTCTTCTTAGCAAGTGTCATGCATTCTGCTTCTCTAGCGTTTTTAAGAGCTGTTGATGATGTCAAATGCATGTTACGGCCACACCGCTCTCTAAGCGCCCGATCTCGTCCGATCTCGGCAGCCAAATAGGGCCGGGCCTGGTTAGTACTTGGTAGGAAGACCGCCTGGGAATACCAGGTGCTGTAAGCTTTTTTGCTTGGGTTTACGGGCAGCTCAAGCTGGTGTTACTGCCTATTTATTCATAGAAATTGTTCTATATTTTCATCAAATTTTGTTCTTTCATTGCTGTTTTGCTACTTTATTGGTTTGTCAACCATCGTGCTTCATTACTAGTAGACCATGTTACGGTCCTGGCCATATGTGTTGTTTTTATTTTCTTGTTCTTATAGGTGCCCTGCCTGATTGGCCGGATTTGGGGGAAGTACAGGATGCTGATTGGTCCATCCTACACTTCCTGGAGTTTTAAATGTACGGTTCCCAACAGCTAGCGAGGCTCTTTCTGGCAGCAGCACCTGTTTGCTGTTCTTGGTTTCCAAATATTATTTAGCATTTTTGAATTGTTAGGTTTTGTGCCGTGGTTTTGTTTATAAATTGTATATTTTGTAAATAGTATTAAATCTGTAGGGGTGAACTGCCATTTTCTTTGGACTGTTTTCACATTAGGGAGTTAGGGTTAGCGACTGTCTTTTGGTTTGTTTCTTTCTATCAGCCTAGCTAGCACTTTCTGTGGGAAATGGCTTATTTTGTTTATTATGTTGGCCTTGGTTCGCCCTGAGTTGTAGTGTCATGTTTTGTTTGACACTTTCTTTCGTTTAAAATAAATATCATTCTGTTGGAACATCTCGATCCTGGATTTTGGTTTGGGGATCGGAGAGGGAACATGCTAATTTATCTTTGTATGTTGCACCCTGACCCCCTAGAAAGGGGCGTAACAGACCAGTACAGTTATAGTACTTTGTACTTTGCCACATTTATCTTCTTCTTAGCAAGTGTCATGCATTCTGCTTCTCCAGCGTTTTTAAGAGCTGTTGATGATATCAAATGCAGCTTACGGCCACACCGCTCTCTAAGCGCCCGATCTCGTCCGATCTCGGCAGCCAAATAGAGCCGGGCCTGGTTAGTACTTGGTAGGAAGACCGCCTGGGAATACCAGGTGCTGTAAGCTTTTTTGCTTGGGTTTACGGGCAGCACAAGCTGGTGTTACTGCCTATTTATTCATAGAAATTGTTCTATATTTTCATCAAATTTTGTTCTTTCATTGCTGTTTTGCTACTTTATTGGTTTGCCAACCATCGTGCTTCATTACTAGTAGACCATGTTACGGTCCTGGCCATATGTGTTGTTTTTATTTTCTTGTTCTTATAGGTGCCCTTCCTGATTGGCTGGATTGGGGGGCAGTACAGGAAGCTGATTGGTCCATCCTACACTTCCTGGAGTTTTAAAAGTATGGTTCCCAACAGCTAGCGAGGCTCTTTCTGGCATCAGCACCTGTTTGCTGTTCTTGGTTTCCAAACCTTATTTAGCATTTTTGAATTGTTAGGTTTTGTGCCGTGGTTTTGTTTATAAATTGTATATTTTGTAAATAGTATTAAATCTGTAGGGGTGGACTGCCATTTTTCTTTTGATTGTTTTCTCTTGTTTTCACATTAGGGAGTTAGGGTTAGCGACTGTCTTTTGGTTTGTTTCTTTCTATCAGGCTAGCTAGCACTTTCTGTGGGAAATGGCTTATTTTGTTTATTATGTTGGCCTTGGTTCGCCCTGAGTTGTAGTGTCATGTTTTGTTTGACACTTTCTTTCGTTTAAAATAAATATCATTCTGTTGGAACATCTCAATCCTGGATTTTGGTTTGGGGATCGGAGAGGGAACATGCAAATTTATCTTTGTATGTTTCACCCTGACCCCCTAGACAGGGGCGTAACAGACCAGTACAGTTATAGTACTTTGTACTTTGCCACATTTATCTTCTTCTTAGCAAGTGTCATGCATTCTGCTTCTCCAGCGTTTTTAAGAGCTGTTGATGATGTCAAATGCATGTTACGGCCACACCGCTCTCTAAGCGTCCGATCTTGGCAGCCAAATAGGGCCGGGCCTGGTTAGTACTTGGTAGGAAGACCACCTGGGAATACCAGGTGCTGTAAGCTTTTTTGCTTGGGTTTACGGGCAGCTCAAGCTGGTGTTACTGCCTATTTATTCATAGAAATTGTTCTATATTTTCATCAAATTTTGTTCTTTCATTGCTGTTTTGCTACTTTATTGGTTTGTCAACCATCGTGCTTCATTACTAGTAGACCATGTTACGGTCCTGGCCATATGTGTTGTTTTTATTTTCTTGTTCTTATAGGTGCCCTGCCTGATTGGCCGGATTTGGGGGAAGTACAGGAAGCTGATTGGTCCATCCTACACTTCCTGGAGTTTTAAAAGTACGGTTCCCAACAGCTAGCGAGGCTCTTTCTGGCAGCAGCACCTGTTTGCTGTTCTTGGTTTCCAAATCTTATTTAACATTTTTGAATTGTTAGGTTTTGTGCCGTGGTTTTGTTTATAAATTGTATATTTTGTAAATAGTATTAAATCTGTAGGGGTGGACTGCCATTTTCTTTTGATTGTTTTCTCTTGTTTTCACATTAGGGAGTTAGGGTTAGCGACTATCTTTTGGTTTGTTTATTTCTATCAGGCTAGCTAGCACTTTCTGTGGGAAATGGCTTATTTTGTTTATTATGTTGGCCTTGGTTCGCCCTGAG
This sequence comes from Channa argus, assembly GCF_033026475.1. Taxonomy (NCBI): domain Eukaryota; kingdom Metazoa; phylum Chordata; class Actinopteri; order Anabantiformes; family Channidae; genus Channa; species Channa argus. The sequence continues at coordinate 162,646 of NW_027125230.1, read as the reverse complement.
TTGTAGTGTCATGTTTTGTTTGACACTTTCTTTCGTTTAAAATAAATATCATTCTGTTGGAACATCTCAATCCTGGATTTTGGTTTGAGGATCGGAGAGGGAACATGCAAATTTATCTTTGTATGTTTCACCCTGACCCCCTAGACAGGGGCGTAACAGACCAGTACAGTTATAGTACTTTGTACTTTGCCACATTTATCTTCTTCTTAGCAAGTGTCATGCATTCTGCTTCTCTAGCGTTTTTAAGAGCTGTTGATAATGTCAAATGCAGCTTACGGCCACACCGCTCTCTAAGCGCCCGATCTCGTCCGATCTCGGCAGCCAAATAGAGCCGGGCCTGGTTAGTACTTGGTAGGAAGACCGCCTGGGAATACCAGGTGCTGTAAGCTTTTTTGCTTGGGTTTACGGGCAGCTCAAGCTGGTGTTACTGCCTATTTATTCATAGAAATTGTTCTATATTTTCATCAAATTTTGTTCTTTCATTGCTGTTTTGCTACTTTATTGGTTTGTCAACCATCGTGCTTCATTACTAGTAGACCATGTTACGGTCATGGCCATATGTGTTGTTTTTATTTTCTTGTTCTTATAGGTGCCCTGCCTGATTGGCCGGATTTGGGGGAAGTACAGGAAGCTGATTGGTCCATCCTACACTTCCTGGAGTTTTAAAAGTACGGTTCCCAACAGCTAGCGAGGCTCTTTCTGGCAGCAGCACCTGTTTGCTGTTCTTAGTTTCCAAATCTTATTTAGCATTTTTGAATTGTTAGGTTTTGTGCCGTGGTTTTGTTTATAAATTGTATATTTTGTAAATAGTATTAAATCTGTAGGGGTGGACTGCCATTTTTCTTTTGATTGTTTTCTCTTGTTTTCACATTAGGGAGTTAGGGTTAGCGACTATCTTTTGGTTTGTTTATTTCTATCAGGCTAGCTAGCACTTTCTGTGGGAAATGGCTTATTTTGTTTATTATGTTGGCCTTGGTTCGCCCTGAGTTGTAGTGTCATGTTTTGTTTGACACTTTCTTTCGTTTAAAATAAATATCATTCTGTTGGAACATCTCGATTCTGGATTTTGGTTTGGGGATCGGAGAGGGAACATGCTAATTTATCTTTGTATGTTGCACCCTGACCCCCTAGACAGGGGCGTAACAGACCAGTACAGTTATAGTACTTTGTACTTTGCCACATTTATCTTCTTCTTAGCAAGTGTCATGCATTCTGCTTCTCCAGCGTTTTTAAGAGCTGTTGATGATGTCAAATGCAGCTTACGGCCACACCGCTCTCTGAGAGCCCGATCTCGTCCGATCTCAGCAGCCAAATAGGGCCGGGCCTGGTTAGTACTTGGTAGGAAGACCGCCTGGGAATACCAGGTGCTGTAAGCTTTTTTGCTTGGGTTTACGGGCAGCACAAGCTGGTGTTACTGCCTATTTATTCATAGAAATTGTTCTATATTTTCATCAAATTTTGTTCTTTCATTGCTGTTTTGCTACTTTATTGGTTTGTCAACCATCGTGCTTCATTACTAGTAGACCATGTTACGGTCCTGGCCATATGTGATGTTTTTATTTTCTTGTTCTTATAGGTGCCCTGCCTGATTGGCCGGATTTGGGGGAAGTACAGGAAGCTGATTGGTCCATCCTACACTTCCTGGAGTTTTAAAAGTACGGTTCCCAACAGCTAGCGAGGCTCTTTCTGGCAGCAGCACCTGTTTGCTGTTCTTGGTTTCCAAACCTTATTTAGCATTTTTGAATTGTTAGGTTTTGTGCCGTGGTTTTGTTTATAAATTGTATATTTTGTAAATAGTATTAAATCTGTAGGGGTGGACTGCCATTTTTCTTTTGATTGTTTTCTCTTGTTTTCACATTAGGGAGTTAGGGTTAGCGACTATCTTTTGGTTTGTTTATTTCTATCAGGCTAGCTAGCACTTTCTGTGGGAAATGGCTTATTTTGTTTATTATGTTGGCCTTGGTTCGCCCTGAGTTGTAGTGTCATGTTTTGTTTGACACTTTCTTTCGTTTAAAATAAATATCATTCTGTTGGAACATCTCGATTCTGGATTTTGGTTTGGGGATCGGAGAGGGAACATGCTAATTTATCTTTGTATGTTGCACCCTGACCCCCTAGACAGGGGCGTAACAGACCAGTACAGTTATAGTACTTTGTACTTTGCCACATTTATCTTCTTCTTAGCAAGTGTCATGCATTCTGCTTCTCTAGCGTTTTTAAGAGCTGTTGATGATATCAAATGCATGTTACGGCCACACCGCTCTCTAAGCGCCCGATCTCGTCCGATCTCGGCAGTCAAATAGGGCCGGGCCTGGTTAGTACTTGGTAGGAAGACCGCCTGGGAATACCAGGTGCTGTAAGCTTTTTTGCTTGGGTTTACGGGCAGCTCAAGCTGGTGTTACTGCCTATTTATTCATAGAAATTGTTCTATATTTTCATCAAATTTTGTTCTTTCATTGCTGTTTTGCTACTTTATTGGTTTGCCAACCATCGTGCTTCATTACTAGTAGACCATGTTACGGTCCTGGCCATATGTGTTGTTTTTATTTTCTTGTTCTTATAGGTGCCCTGCCTGATTGGCCGGATTGGGGGGCAGTACAGGAAGCTGATTGGTCCATCCTACACTTCCTGGAGTTTTAAAAGTACGGTTCCCAACAGCTAGCGAGGCTCTTTCTGGCATCAGCACCTGTTTGCTGTTCTTGGTTTCCAAACCTTATTTAGCATTTTTGAATTGTTAGGTTTTGTGCCGTGGTTTTGTTTATAAATTGTATATTTTGTAAATAGTATTAAATCTGTAGGGGTGAACTGCCATTTTCTTTGGACTGTTTTCACATTAGGGAGTTAGGGTTAGCGACTGTCTTTTGGTTTGTTTATTTCTATCAGGCTAGCTTGCACTTTCTGTGGGAAATGGCTTATTTTGTTTATTATGTTGGCCTTGGTTCGCCCTGAGTTGTAGTGTCATGTTTTGTTTGACACTTTCTTTCGTTTAAAATAAATATCATTCTGTTGGAACATCTCGATCCTGGATTTTGGTTTGGGGATCGGAGAGGGAACATGCTAATTTATCTTTGTATGTTGCACCCTGACCCCCTAGAAAGGGGCGTAACAGACCAGTACAGTTATAGTACTTTGTACTTTGACACATTTATCTTCTTCTTAGCAAGTGTCATGCATTCTGCTTCTCCAGCGTTTTTAAGAGCTGTTGATGATATCAAATGCATGTTACGGCCACACCGCTCTCTAAGCGCCCGATCTCGTCCGATCTCGGCAGCCAAATAGGGCCGGGCCTGGTTAGTACTTGGTAGGAAGACCGCCTGGGAATACCAGGTGCTGTAAGCTTTTTTGCTTGGGTTTACGGGCAGCTCAAGCTGGTGTTACTGCCTATTTATTCATAGAAATTGTTCTATATTTTCATCAAATTTTGTTCTTTCATTGCTGTTTTGCTACTTTATTGGTTTGTCAACCATCGTGCTTCATTACTAGTAGACCATGTTACGGTCCTGGCCATATGTGTTGTTTTTATTTTCTTGTTCTTATAGGTGCCCTGCCTGATTGGCCGGATTTGGGGGAAGTACAGGATGCTGATTGGTCCATCCTACACTTCCTGGAGTTTTAAATGTACGGTTCCCAACAGCTAGCGAGGCTCTCTCTGGCAGCAGCACCTGTTTGCTGTTCTTGGTTTCCAAATATTATTTAGCATTTTTGAATTGTTAGGTTTTGTGCCGTGGTTTTGTTTATAAATTGTATATTTTGTAAATAGTATTAAATCTGTAGGGGTGAACTGCCATTTTCTTTGGACTGTTTTCACATTAGGGAGTTAGGGTTAGCGACTGTCTTTTGGTTTGTTTCTTTCTATCAGCCTAGCTAGCACTTTCTGTGGGAAATGGCTTATTTTGTTTATTATGTTGGCCTTGGTTCGCCCTGAGTTGTAGTGTCATGTTTTGTTTGACACTTTCTTTCGTTTAAAATAAATATCATTCTGTTGGAACATCTCGATCCTGGATTTTGGTTTGGGGATCGGAGAGGGAACATGCTAATTTATCTTTGTATGTTGCACCCTGACCCCCTAGAAAGGGGCGTAACAGACCAGTACAGTTATAGTACTTTGTACTTTGCCACATTTATCTTCTTCTTAGCAAGTGTCATGCATTCTGCTTCTCCAGCGTTTTTAAGAGCTGTTGATGATATCAAATGCAGCTTACGGCCACACCGCTCTCTAAGCGCCCGATCTCGTCCGATCTCGGCAGCCAAATAGAGCCGGGCCTGGTTAGTACTTGGTAGGAAGACCGCCTGGGAATACCAGGTGCTGTAAGCTTTTTTGCTTGGGTTTACGGGCAGCACAAGCTGGTGTTACTGCCTATTTATTCATAGAAATTGTTCTATATTTTCATCAAATTTTGTTCTTTCATTGCTGTTTTGCTACTTTATTGGTTTGTCAACCATCGTGCTTCATTACTAGTAGACCATGTTACGGTCCTGGCCATATGTGTTGTTTTTATTTTCTTGTTCTTATAGGTGCCCTGCCTGATTGGCCGGATTTGGGGGAAGTACAGGAAGCTGATTGGTCCATCCTACACTTCCTGGAGTTTTAAAAGTACGGTTCCCAACAGCTAGCGAGGCTCTTTCTGGCAGCAGCACCTGTTTGCTGTTCTTGGTTTCCAAATCTTATTTAACATTTTTGAATTGTTAGGTTTTGTGCCGTGGTTTTGTTTATAAATTGTATATTTTGTAAATAGTATTAAATCTGTAGGGGTGGACTGCCATTTTCTTTTGATTGTTTTCTCTTGTTTTCACATTAGGGAGTTAGGGTTAGCGACTATCTTTTGGTTTGTTTATTTCTATCAGGCTAGCTAGCACTTTCTGTGGGAAATGGCTTATTTTGTTTATTATGTTGGCCTTGGTTCGCCCTGAGTTGTAGTGTCATGTTTTGTTTGACACTTTCTTTCGTTTAAAATAAATATCATTCTGTTGGAACATCTCAATCCTGGATTTTGGTTTGAGGATCGGAGAGGGAACATGCAAATTTATCTTTGTATGTTTCACCCTGACCCCCTAGACAGGGGCGTAACAGACCAGTACAGTTATAGTACTTTGTACTTTGCCACATTTATCTTCTTCTTAGCAAGTGTCATGCATTCTGCTTCTCTAGCGTTTTTAAGAGCTGTTGATAATGTCAAATGCAGCTTACGGCCACACCGCTCTCTAAGCGCCCGATCTCGTCCGATCTCGGCAGCCAAATAGAGCCGGGCCTGGTTAGTACTTGGTAGGAAGACCGCCTGGGAATACCAGGTGCTGTAAGCTTTTTTGCTTGGGTTTACGGGCAGCTCAAGCTGGTGTTACTGCCTATTTATTCATAGAAATTGTTCTATATTTTCATCAAATTTTGTTCTTTCATTGCTGTTTTGCTACTTTATTGGTTTGTCAACCATCGTGCTTCATTACTAGTAGACCATGTTACGGTCATGGCCATATGTGTTGTTTTTATTTTCTTGTTCTTATAGGTGCCCTGCCTGATTGGCCGGATTTGGGGGAAGTACAGGAAGCTGATTGGTCCATCCTACACTTCCTGGAGTTTTAAAAGTACGGTTCCCAACAGCTAGCGAGGCTCTTTCTGGCAGCAGCACCTGTTTGCTGTTCTTAGTTTCCAAATCTTATTTAGCATTTTTGAATTGTTAGGTTTTGTGCCGTGGTTTTGTTTATAAATTGTATATTTTGTAAATAGTATTAAATCTGTAGGGGTGAACTGCCATTTTCTTTGGACTGTTTTCACATTAGGGAGTTAGGGTTAGCGACTGTCTTTTGGTTTGTTTCTTTCTATCAGGCTAGCTAGCACTTTCTGTGGGAAATGGCTTATTTTGTTTATTATGTTGGCCTTGGTTCGCCCTGAGTTGTAGTGTCATGTTTTGTTTGACACTTTCTTTCGTTTAAAATAAATATCATTCTGTTGGAACATGTCGATCCTGGATTTTGGTTTGGGGATCGGAGAGGGAACATGCAAATTTATCTTTGTATGTTTCACCCTGACCCCCTAGACAGGGGCGTAACAGACCAGTACAGTTATAGTACTTTGTACTTTGCCACATTTATCTTCTTCTTAGCAAGTGTCATGCATTCTGCTTCTCCAGCGTTTTTAAGAGCTGTTGATGATGTCAAATGCAGCTTACGGCCACACCGCTCTTTAAGCGCCCGATCTCGTCCGATCTCGGCAGCCAAATAGGGCCGGGCCTGGTTAGTACTTGGTAGGAAGACCGCCTGGGAATACCAGGTGCTGTAAGCTTTTTTGCTTGGGTTTACGGGCAGCTCAAGCTGGTGTTACTGCCTATTTATTCATAGAAATTGTTCTATATTTTCATCAAATTTTGTTCTTTCATTGCTGTTTTGCTACTTTATTGGTTTGTCAACCATCGTGCGTCATTACTAGTAGACCATGTTACGGTCCTGGCCATATGTGTTGTTTTTATTTTCTTGTTCTTATAGGTGCCCTGCCTGATTGGCCGGATTTGGGGGAAGTACAGGAAGCTGATTGGTCCATCCTACACTTCCTGGAGTTTTAAAAGTACGGTTCCCAACAGCTAGCGAGGCTCTTTCTGGCAGCAGCACCTGTTTGCTGTTCTTGGTTTCCAAATCTTATTTAGCATTTTTGAATTGTTAGGTTTTGTGCCGTGGTTTTGTTTATAAATTGTATATTTTGTAAATAGTATTAAATCTGTAGGGGTGGACTGCCATTTTTCTTTTGATTGTTTTCTCTTGTTTTCACATTAGGGAGTTAGGGTTAGCGACTATCTTTTGGTTTGTTTATTTCTATCAGGCTAGCTAGCACTTTCTGTGGGAAATGGCTTATTTTGTTTATTATGTTGGCCTTGGTTCGCCCTGAGTTGTAGTGTCATGTTTTGTTTGACACTTTCTTTCGTTTAAAATAAATATCATTCTGTTGGAACATCTCGATTCTGGATTTTGGTTTGGGGATCGGAGAGGGAACATGCTAATTTATCTTTGTATGTTGCACCCTGACCCCCTAGACAGGGGCGTAACAGACCAGTACAGTTATAGTACTTTGTACTTTGCCACATTTATCTTCTTCTTAGCAAGTGTCATGCATTCTGCTTCTCCAGCGTTTTTAAGAGCTGTTGATGATGTCAAATGCAGCTTACGGCCACACCGCTCTCTGAGCGCCCGATCTCGTCCGATCTCAGCAGCCAAATAGGGCCGGGCCTGGTTAGTACTTGGTAGGAAGACCGCCTGGGAATACCAGGTGCTGTAAGCTTTTTTGCTTGGGTTTACGGGCAGCACAAGCTGGTGTTACTGCCTATTTATTCATAGAAATTGTTCTATATTTTCATCAAATTTTGTTCTTTCATTGCTGTTTTGCTACTTTATTGGTTTGTCAACCATCGTGCTTCATTACTAGTAGACCATGTTACGGTCCTGGCCATATGTGTTGTTTTTATTTTCTTGTTCTTATAGGTGCCCTGCCTGATTGGCCGGATTTGGGGGAAGTACAGGAAGCTGATTGGTCCATCCTACACTTCCTGGAGTTTTAAAAGTACGGTTCCCAACAGCTAGCGAGGCTCTTTCTGGCAGCAGCACCTGTTTGCTGTTCTTGGTTTCCAAACCTTATTTAGCATTTTTGAATTGTTAGGTTTTGTGCCGTGGTTTTGTTTATAAATTGTATATTTTGTAAATAGTATTAAATCTGTAGGGGTGGACTGCCATTTTTCTTTTGATTGTTTTCTCTTGTTTTCGCATTAGGGAGTTAGGGTTAGCGACTGTCTTTTGGTTTGTTTCTTTCTATCAGGCTAGCTAGCACTTTCTGTGGGAAATGGCTTATTTTGTTTATTATGTTGGCCTTGGTTCGCCCTGAGTTGTAGTGTCATGTTTTGTTTGACACTTTCTTTCGTTTAAAATAAATATCATTCTGTTGGAACATCTCAATCCTGGATTTTGGTTTGGGGATCGGAGAGGGAACATGCAAATTTATCTTTGTATGTTTCACCCTGACCCCCTAGACAGGGGCGTAACAGACCAGTACAGTTATAGTACTTTGTACTTTGCCACATTTATCTTCTTCTTAGCAAGTGTCATGCATTCTGCTTCTCTAGCGTTTTTAAGAGCTGTTGATGATATCAAATGCATGTTACGGCCACACCGCTCTCTAAGCGCCCGATCTCGTCCGATCTCGGCAGTCAAATAGGGCCGGGCCTGGTTAGTACTTGGTAGGAAGACCGCCTGGGAATACCAGGTGCTGTAAGCTTTTTTGCTTGGGTTTACGGGCAGCTCAAGCTGGTGTTACTGCCTATTTATTCATAGAAATTGTTCTATATTTTCATCAAATTTTGTTCTTTCATTGCTGTTTTGCTACTTTATTGGTTTGCCAACCATCGTGCTTCATTACTAGTAGACCATGTTACGGTCCTGGCCATATGTGTTGTTTTTATTTTCTTGTTCTTATAGGTGCCCTGCCTGATTGGCCGGATTGGGGGGCAGTACAGGAAGCTGATTGGTCCATCCTACACTTCCTGGAGTTTTAAAAGTACGGTTCCCAACAGCTAGCGAGGCTCTTTCTGGCATCAGCACCTGTTTGCTGTTCTTGGTTTCCAAACCTTATTTAGCATTTTTGAATTGTTAGGTTTTGTGCCGTGGTTTTGTTTATAAATTGTATATTTTGTAAATAGTATTAAATCTGTAGGGGTGAACTGCCATTTTCTTTGGACTGTTTTCACATTAGGGAGTTAGGGTTAGCGACTGTCTTTTGGTTTGTTTATTTCTATCAGGCTAGCTTGCACTTTCTGTGGGAAATGGCTTATTTTGTTTATTATGTTGGCCTTGGTTCGCCCTGAGTTGTAGTGTCATGTTTTGTTTGACACTTTCTTTCGTTTAAAATAAATATCATTCTGTTGGAACATCTCGATCCTGGATTTTGGTTTGGGGATCGGAGAGGGAACATGCTAATTTATCTTTGTATGTTGCACCCTGACCCCCTAGAAAGGGGCGTAACAGACCAGTACAGTTATAGTACTTTGTACTTTGACACATTTATCTTCTTCTTAGCAAGTGTCATGCATTCTGCTTCTCCAGCGTTTTTAAGAGCTGTTGATGATATTAAATGCATGTTACGGCCACACCGCTCTTTAAGCGCCCGATCTCGTCCGATCTCGGCAGCCAAATAGGGCCGGGCCTGGTTAGTACTTGGTAGGAAGACCGCCTGGGAATACCAGGTGCTGTAAGCTTTTTTGCTTGGGTTTACGGGCAGCTCAAGCTGGTGTTACTGCCTATTTATTCATAGAAATTGTTCTATATTTTCATCAAATTTTGTTCTTTCATTGCTGTTTTGCTACTTTATTGGTTTGTCAACCATCGTGCTTCATTACTAGTAGACCATGTTACGGTCCTGGCCATATGTGTTGTTTTTATTTTCTTGTTCTTATAGGTGCCCTGCCTGATTGGCCGGATTTGGGGGAAGTACAGGATGCTGATTGGTCCATCCTACACTTCCTGGAGTTTTAAATGTACGGTTCCCAACAGCTAGCGAGGCTCTTTCTGGCAGCAGCACCTGTTTGCTGTTCTTGGTTTCCAAATATTATTTAGCATTTTTGAATTGTTAGGTTTTGTGCCGTGGTTTTGTTTATAAATTGTATATTTTGTAAATAGTATTAAATCTGTAGGGGTGAACTGCCATTTTCTTTGGACTGTTTTCACATTAGGGAGTTAGGGTTAGCGACTGTCTTTTGGTTTGTTTCTTTCTATCAGCCTAGCTAGCACTTTCTGTGGGAAATGGCTTATTTTGTTTATTATGTTGGCCTTGGTTCGCCCTGAGTTGTAGTGTCATGTTTTGTTTGACACTTTCTTTCGTTTAAAATAAATATCATTCTGTTGGAACATCTCGATCCTGGATTTTGGTTTGGGGATCGGAGAGGGAACATGCTAATTTATCTTTGTATGTTGCACCCTGACCCCCTAGAAAGGGGCGTAACAGACCAGTACAGTTATAGTACTTTGTACTTTGCCACATTTATCTTCTTCTTAGCAAGTGTCATGCATTCTGCTTCTCCAGCGTTTTTAAGAGCTGTTGATGATATCAAATGCAGCTTACGGCCACACCGCTCTCTAAGCGCCCGATCTCGTCCGATCTCGGCAGCCAAATAGAGCCGGGCCTGGTTAGTACTTGGTAGGAAGACCGCCTGGGAATACCAGGTGCTGTAAGCTTTTTTGCTTGGGTTTACGGGCAGCACAAGCTGGTGTTACTGCCTATTTATTCATAGAAATTGTTCTATATTTTCATCAAATTTTGTTCTTTCATTGCTGTTTTGCTACTTTATTGGTTTGCCAACCATCGTGCTTCATTACTAGTAGACCATGTTACGGTCCTGGCCATATGTGTTGTTTTTATTTTCTTGTTCTTATAGGTGCCCTTCCTGATTGGCTGGATTGGGGGGCAGTACAGGAAGCTGATTGGTCCAACCTACACTTCCTGGAGTTTTAAAAGTATGGTTCCCAACAGCTAGCGAGGCTCTTTCTGGCATCAGCACCTGTTTGCTGTTCTTGGTTTCCAAACCTTATTTAGCATTTTTGAATTGTTAGGTTTTGTGCCGTGGTTTTGTTTATAAATTGTATATTTTGTAAATAGTATTAAATCTGTAGGGGTGGACTGCCATTTTTCTTTTGATTGTTTTCTCTTGTTTTCACATTAGGGAGTTAGGGTTAGCGACTGTCTTTTGGTTTGTTTCTTTCTATCAGGCTAGCTAGCACTTTCTGTGGGAAATGGCTTATTTTGTTTATTATGTTGGCCTTGGTTCGCCCTGAGTTGTAGTGTCATGTTTTGTTTGACACTTTCTTTCGTTTAAAATAAATATCATTCTGTTGGAACATCTCAATCCTGGATTTTGGTTTGGGGATCGGAGAGGGAACATGCAAATTTATCTTTGTATGTTTCACCCTGACCCCCTAGACAGGGGCGTAACAGACCAGTACAGTTATAGTACTTTGTACTTTGCCACATTTATCTTCTTCTTAGCAAGTGTCATGCATTCTGCTTCTCCAGCGTTTTTAAGAGCTGTTGATGATGTCAAATGCATGTTACGGCCACACCGCTCTCTAAGCGTCCGATCTCGGCAGCCAAATAGGGCCGGGCCTGGTTAGTACTTGGTAGGAAGACCGCCTGGGAATACCAGGTGCTGTAAGCTTTTTTGCTTGGGTTTACGGGCAGCTCAAGCTGGTGTTACTGCCTATTTATTCATAGAAATTGTTCTATATTTTCATCAAATTTTGTTCTTTCATTGCTGTTTTGCTACTTTATTGGTTTGTCAACCATCGTGCTTCATTACTAGTAGACCATGTTACGGTCCTGGCCATATGTGTTGTTTTTATTTTCTTGTTCTTATAGGTGCCCTGCCTGATTAGCCGGATTTGGGGGAAGTACAGGAAGCTGATTGGTCCATCCTACACTTCCTGGAGTTTTAAAAGTACGGTTCCCAACAGCTAGCGAGGCTCTTTCTGGCAGCAGCACCTGTTTGCTGTTCTTGGTTTCCAAATCTTATTTAACATTTTTGAATTGTTAGGTTTTGTGCCGTGGTTTTGTTTATAAATTGTATATTTTGTAAATAGTATTAAATCTGTAGGGGTGGACTGCCATTTTCTTTTGATTGTTTTCTCTTGTTTTCACATTAGGGAGTTAGGGTTAGCGACTATCTTTTGGTTTGTTTATTTCTATCAGGCTAGCTAGCACTTTCTGTGGGAAATGGCTTATTTTGTTTATTATGTTGGCCTTGGTTCGCCCTGAGTTGTAGTGTCATGTTTTGTTTGACACTTTCTTTCGTTTAAAATAAATATCATTCTGTTGGAACATCTCAATCCTGGATTTTGGTTTGAGGATCGGAGAGGGAACATGCAAATTTATCTTTGTATGTTTCACCCTGACCCCCTAGACAGGGGCGTAACAGACCAGTACAGTTATAGTACTTTGTACTTTGCCACATTTATCTTCTTCTTAGCAAGTGTCATGCATTCTGCTTCTCTAGCGTTTTTAAGAGCTGTTGATAATGTCAAATGCAGCTTACGGCCACACCGCTCTCTAAGCGCCCGATCTCGTCCGATCTCGGCAGCCAAATAGAGCCGGGCCTGGTTAGTACTTGGTAGGAAGACCGCCTGGGAATACCAGGTGCTGTAAGCTTTTTTGCTTGGGTTTACGGGCAGCTCAAGCTGGTGTTACTGCCTATTTATTCATAGAAATTGTTCTATATTTTCATCAAATTTTGTTCTTTCATTGCTGTTTTGCTACTTTATTGGTTTGTCAACCATCGTGCTTCATTACTAGTAGACCATGTTACGGTCATGGCCATATGTGTTGTTTTTATTTTCTTGTTCTTATAGGTGCCCTGCCTGATTGGCCGGATTTGGGGGAAGTACAGGAAGCTGATTGGTCCATCCTACACTTCCTGGAGTTTTAAAAGTACGGTTCCCAACAGCTAGCGAGGCTCTTTCTGGCAGCAGCACCTGTTTGCTGTTCTTAGTTTCCAAATCTTATTTAGCATTTTTGAATTGTTAGGTTTTGTGCCGTGGTTTTGTTTATAAATTGTATATTTTGTAAATAGTATTAAATCTGTAGGGGTGGACTGCCATTTTTCTTTTGATTGTTTTCTCTTGTTTTCGCATTAGGGAGTTAGGGTTAGCGACTGTCTTTTGGTTTGTTTCTTTCTATCAGGCTAGCTAGCACTTTCTGTGGGAAATGGCTTATTTTGTTTATTATGTTGGCCTTGGTTCGCCCTGAGTTGTAGTGTCATGTTTTGTTTGACACTTTCTTTCGTTTAAAATAAATATCATTCTGTTGGAACATCTCAATCCTGGATTTTGGTTTGGGGATCGGAGAGGGAACATGCAAATTTATCTTTGTATGTTTCACCCTGACCCCCTAGACAGGGGCGTAACAGACCAGTACAGTTATAGTACTTTGTACTTTGCCACATTTATCTTCTTCTTAGCAAGTGTCATGCATTCTGCTTCTCTAGCGTTTTTAAGAGCTGTTGATGATATCAAACGCATGTTACGGCCACACCGCTCTCTAAGCGCCCGATCTCGTCCGATCTCGGCAGCCAAATAGGGCCGGGCCTGGTTAGTACTTGGTAGGAAGACCGCCTGGGAATACCAGGTGCTGTAAGCTTTTTTGCTTGGGTTTACGGGCAGCTCAAGCTGGTGTTACTGCCTATTTATTCATAGAAATTGTTCTATATTTTCATCAAATTTTGTTCTTTCATTGCTGTTTTGCTACTTTATTGGTTTGTCAACCATCGTGCTTCATTACTAGTAGACCATGTTACGGTCCTGGCCATATGTGTTGTTTTCATTTTCTTGTTCTTATAGGTGCCCTGCCTGATTGGCCGGATTGGGGGGCAGTACAGGAAGCTGATTGGTCCATCCTACACTTCCTGGAGTTTTAAAAGTACGGTTCCCAACAGCTAGCGAGGCTCTTTCTGGCATCAGCATCTGTTTGCTGTTCTTGGTTTCCAAACCTTATTTAGCATTTTTGAATTGTTAGGTTTTGTGCCGTGGTTTTGTTTATAAATTGTATATTTTGTAAATAGTATTAAATCTTTAGGGGTGGACTGCCATTTTCTTTTGATTGTTTTCTCTTGTTTTCACATTAGGGAGTTAGGGTTAGCGACTGTCTTTTGGTTTGTTTATTTCTATCAGGCTAGCTAGCACTTTCTGTGGGAAATGGCTTATTTTGTTTATTATGTTGGCCTTGGTTCGCCCTGAGTTGTAGTGTCATGTTTTATTTGACACTTTCTTTTGTTTGAAATAAATATCATTCTGTTGGAACATCTCGATCCTGGATTTTGGTTTGGGGATCGGAGAGGGAACATGCTAATTTATCTTTGTATGTTTCACCCTGACCCCCTAGACAGGGGCGTAACAGACCAGTACAGTTATAGTACTTTGTACTTTGCCACATTTATCTTCTTCTTAGCAAGTGTCATGCATTCTGCTTCTCCAGCGTTTTTAAGAGCTGTTGATGATGTCAAATGCAGCTTACGGCCACACCGCTCTCTAAGCGCCCGATCTCGTCCGATCTCGGCAGCCAAATAGAGCTGGGCCTGGTTAGTACTTGGTAGGAAGACCGCCTGGGAATACCAGGTGCTGTAAGCTTTTTTGCTTGGGTTTACGGGCAGCACAAGCTGGTGTTACTGCCTATTTATTCATAGAAATTGTTCTATATTTTCATCAAATTTTGTTCTTTCATTGCTGTTTTGCTACTTTATTGGTTTGCCAACCATCGTGCTTCATTACTAGTAGACCATGTTACGGTCCTGGCCATATGTGTTGTTTTTATTTTGTTGTTCTTATAGGTGCCCTGCCTGATTGGCTGGATTGGGGGGCAGTACAGGAAGCTGATTGGTCCATCCTACACTTCCTGGAGTTTTAAAAGTATGGTTCCCAACAGCTAGCGAGGCTCTTTCTGGCATCAGCACCTGTTTGCTGTTCTTGGTTTCCAAACCTTATTTAGCATTTTTGAATTGTTAGGTTTTGTGCCGTGGTTTTGTTTATAAATTGTATATTTTGTAAATAGTATTAAATCTGTAGGGGTGGACTGCCATTTTTCTTTTGATTGTTTTCTCTTGTTTTCGCATTAGGGAGTTAGGGTTAGCGACTGTCTTTTGGTTTGTTTCTTTCTATCAGGCTAGCTAGCACTTTCTGTGGGAAATGGCTTATTTTGTTTATTATGTTGGCCTTGGTTCGCCCTGAGTTGTAGTGTCATGTTTTGTTTGACACTTTCTTTCGTTTAAAATAAATATCATTCTGTTGGAACATCTCAATCCTGGATTTTGGTTTGGGGATCGGAGAGGGAACATGCAAATTTATCTTTGTATGTTTCACCCTGACCCCCTAGACAGGGGCGTAACAGACCAGTACAGTTATAGTACTTTGTACTTTGCCACATTTATCTTCTTCTTAGCAAGTGTCATGCATTCTGCTTCTCTAGCGTTTTTAAGAGCTGTTGATGATATCAAATGCATGTTACGGCCACACCGCTCTCTAAGCGCCCGATCTCGTCCGATCTCGGCAGCCAAATAGGGCCGGGCCTGGTTAGTACTTGGTAGGAAGACCGCCTGGGAATACCAGGTGCTGTAAGCTTTTTTGCTTGGGTTTACGGGCAGCTCAAGCTGGTGTTACTGCCTATTTATTCATAGAAATTGTTCTATATTTTCATCAAATTTTGTTCTTTCATTGCTGTTTTGCTACTTTATTGGTTTGTCAACCATCGTGCTTCATTACTAGTAGACCATGTTACGGTCCTGGCCATATGTGTTGTTTTCATTTTCTTGTTCTTATAGGTGCCCTGCCTGATTGGCCGGATTGGGGGGCAGTACAGGAAGCTGATTGGTCCATCCTACACTTCCTGGAGTTTTAAAAGTACGGTTCCCAACAGCTAGCGAGGCTCTTTCTGGCATCAGCATCTGTTTGCTGTTCTTGGTTTCCAAACCTTATTTAGCATTTTTGAATTGTTAGGTTTTGTGCCGTGGTTTTGTTTATAAATTGTATATTTTGTAAATAGTATTAAATCTGTAGGGGTGGACTGCCATTTTCTTTTGATTGTTTTCTCTTGTTTTCACATTAGGGAGTTAGGGTTAGCGACTGTCTTTTGGTTTGTTTATTTCTATCAGGCTAGCTAGCACTTTCTGTGGGAAATGGCTTATTTTGTTTATTATGTTGGCCTTGGTTCGCCCTGAGTTGTAGTGTCATGTTTTATTTGACACTTTCTTTTGTTTGAAATAAATATCATTCTGTTGGAACATCTCGATCCTGGATTTTGGTTTGGGGATCGGAGAGGGAACATGCTAATTTATCTTTGTATGTTGCACCCTGACCCCCTAGACAGGGGCGTAACAGACCAGTACAGTTATAGTACTTTGTACTTTGCCACATTTATCTTCTTCTTAGCAAGTGTCATGCATTCTGCTTCTCTAGCGTTTTTAAGAGCTGTTGATAATGTCAAATGCAGCTTACGGCCACACCGCTCTCTGAGCGCCCGATCTCGTCCGATCTCGGCAGCCAAATAAGGCCGGGCCTGGTTAGTACTTGGTAGGAAGACCGCCTGGGAATACCAGGTGCTGTAAGCTTTTTTGCTTGGGTTTACGGGCAGCACAAGCTGGTGTTACTGCCTATTTATTCATAGAAATTGTTCTATATTTTCATCAAATTTTGTTCTTTCATTGCTGTTTTGCTACTTTATTGGTTTGCCAACCATCGTGCTTCATTACTAGTAGACCATGTTACGGTCCTGGCCATATGTGTTGTTTTTATTTTCTTGTTCTTATAGGTGCCCTGCCTGATTGGCCGGATTGGGGGGCAGTACAGGAAGCTGATTGGTCCATCCTACACTTCCTGGAGTTTTAAAAGTACGGTTCCCAACAGCTAGCGAGGCTCTTTCTGGCATCAGCACCTGTTTGCTGTTCTTGGTTTCCAAACCTTATTTAGCATTTTTGAATTGTTAGGTTTTGTGCCGTGGTTTTGTTTATAAATTGTATATTTTGTAAATAGTATTAAATCTGTAGGGGTGAACTGCCATTTTCTTTGGACTGTTTTCACATTAGGGAGTTAGGGTTAGCGACTGTCTTTTGGTTTGTTTCTTTCTATCAGGCTAGCTAGCACTTTCTGTGGGAAATGGCTTATTTTGTTTATTATGTTGGCCTTGGTTCGCCCTGAGTTGTAGTGTCATGTTTTATTTGACACTTTCTTTTGTTTGAAATAAATATCATTCTGTTGGAACATCTCGATCCTGGATTTTGGTTTGGGGATCGGAGAGGGAACATGCTAATTTATCTTTGTATGTTGCACCCTGACCCCCTAGACAGGGGCGTAACAGACCAGTACAGTTATAGTACTTTGTACTTTGCCACATTTATCTTCTTCTTAGCAAGTGTCATGCATTCTGCTTCTCCAGCGTTTTTAAGAGCTGTTGATGATGTCAAATGCAGCTTACGGCCACACCGCTCTCTAAGCGCCCGATCTCGTCCGATCTCGGCAGCCAAATAGAGCTGGGCCTGGTTAGTACTTGGTAGGAAGACCGCCTGGGAATACCAGGTGCTGTAAGCTTTTTTGCTTGGGTTTACGGGCAGCACAAGCTGGTGTTACTGCCTATTTATTCATAGAAATTGTTCTAGATTTTCAGCAAATTTTGTTCTTTCATTGCTGTTTTGCTACTTTATTGGTTTGTCAACCATCGTGCTTCATTACTAGTAGACCATGTTACGGTCCTGGCCATATGTGTTGTTTTTATTTTGTTGTTCTTATAGGTGCCCTGCCTGATTGGCTGGATTTGGGGGAAGTACAGGAAGCTGATTGGTCCATCCTACACTTCCTGGAGTTTTAAAAGTATGGTTACCAACAGCTAGCGAGGCTCTTTCTGGCAGCAGCACCTGTTTGCTGTTCTTGGTTTCCTAAACTTATTTAGCATTTTTGAATTGTTAGGTTTTGTGCCGTGGTTTTGTTTATAAATTGTATATTTTGTAAATAGTATTAAATCTGTAGGGGTGAACAGCCATTTTCTTTTGATTGTTTTCTCTTGTTTTCACATTAGGGAGTTAGGGTTAGCGACTATCTTTTGGTTTGATTATTTCTATCAGGCTAGCTAGCACTTTCTGTGGGAAATGGCTTATTTTGTTTATTATGTTGGCCTTGGTTCGCCCTGAGTTGTAGTGTCATGTTTTGTTTGACACTTTCTTTCGTTTAAAATAAATATCATTCTGTTGGAACATCTCGATCCTGGATTTTGGTTTGGGGATTGGAGAGGGAACATGCTAATTTATCTTTGT
The DNA here is from genome assembly GCF_033026475.1 of Channa argus. Lineage (NCBI taxonomy): Eukaryota > Metazoa > Chordata > Actinopteri > Anabantiformes > Channidae > Channa > Channa argus. The sequence goes on along the minus strand of NW_027125230.1, from coordinate 144,839 downwards.
ATGTTGCACCCTGACCCCCTAGACAGGGGCGTAACAGACCAGTACAGTTATAGTACTTTGTACTTTGCCACATTTATCTTCTTCTTAGCAAGTGTTATGCATTCTGCTTCTCCAGCGTTTTTAAGAGCTGTTGATGATGTCAAATCCAGCTTACGGCCACACCGCTCTCTAAGCGCCCGATCTCGTCCGATCTCGGCAGCCAAATAGAGCCGGGCCTGGTTAGTACTTGGTAGGAAGACCGCCTGGGAATACCAGGTGCTGTAAGCTATTTTGCTTGGGTTTACGGGCAGCACAAGCTGGTGTTACTGCCTATTTATTCATAGAAATTGTTCTATATTTTCATCAAATTTTGTTCTTTCATTGCTGTTTTGCTACTTTATTGGTTTGCCAACCATCGTGCTTCATTACTAGTAGACCATGTTACGGTCCTGGCCATATGTGTTGTTTTTATTTTCTTGTTCTTATAGGTGCCCTGCCTGATTGGCCGGATTGGGGGGCAGTACAGGAAGCTGATTGGTCCATCCTACACTTCCTGGAGTTTTAAAAGTACGGTTCCCAACAGCTAGCGAGGCTCTTTCTGGCATCAGCACCTGTTTGCTGTTCTTGGTTTCCAAACCTTATTTAGCATTTTTGAATTGTTAGGTTTTGTGCCGTGGTTTTGTTTATAAATTGTATATTTTGTAAATAGTATTAAATCTGTAGGGGTGAACTGCCATTTTCTTTGGACTGTTTTCACATTAGGGAGTTAGGGTTAGCGACTGTCTTTTGGTTTGTTTCTTTCTATCAGGCTAGCTAGCACTTTCTGTGGGAAATGGCTTATTTTGTTTATTATGTTGGCCTTGGTTCGCCCTGAGTTGTAGTGTCATGTTTTGTTTGACACTTTCTTTCGTTTAAAATAAATATCATTCTGTTGGAACATGTCGATCCTGGATTTTGGTTTGGGGATCGGAGAGGGAACATGCAAATTTATCTTTGTATGTTTCACCCTGACCCCCTAGACAGGGGCGTAACAGACCAGTACAGTTATAGTACTTTGTACTTTGCCACATTTATCTTCTTCTTAGCAAGTGTCATGCATTCTGCTTCTCTAGCGTTTTTAAGAGCTGTTGATGATGTCAAACGCATGTTACGGCCACACCGCTCTCTAAGCGCCCGATCTCGTCCGATCTCGGCAGCCAAATAGGGCCGGGCCTGGTTAGTACTTGGTAGGAAGACCGCCTGGGAATACCAGGTGCTGTAAGCTTTTTTGCTTGGGTTTACGGGCAGCTCAAGCTGGTGTTACTGCCTATTTATTCATAGAAATTGTTCTATATTTTCATCAAATTTTGTTCTTTCATTGCTGTTTTGCTACTTTATTGGTTTGTCAACCATCGTGCGTCATTACTAGTAGACCATGTTACGGTCCTGGCCATATGTGTTGTTTTTATTTTCTTGTTCTTATAGGTGCCCTGCCTGATTGGCCGGATTTGGGGGAAGTACAGGAAGCTGATTGGTCCATCCTACACTTCCTGGAGTTTTAAAAGTACGGTTCCCAACAGCTAGCGAGGCTCTTTCTGGCAGCAGCACCTGTTTGCTGTTCTTGGTTTCCAAATCTTATTTAGCATTTTTGAATTGTTAGGTTTTGTGCCGTGGTTTTGTTTATAAATTGTATATTTTGTAAATAGTATTAAATCTGTAGGGGTGGACTGCCATTTTCTTTTGATTGTTTTCTCTTGTTTTCACATTAGGGAGTTAGGGTTAGCGACTATCTTTTGGTTTGTTTATTTCTATCAGGCTAGCTAGCACTTTCTGTGGGAAATGGCTTATTTTGTTTATTATGTTGGCCTTGGTTCGCCCTGAGTTGTAGTGTCATGTTTTGTTTGACACTTTCTTTCGTTTAAAATAAATATCATTCTGTTGGAACATCTCAATCCTGGATTTTGGTTTGAGGATCGGAGAGGGAACATGCAAATTTATCTTTGTATGTTTCACCCTGACCCCCTAGACAGGGGCGTAACAGACCAGTACAGTTATAGTACTTTGTACTTTGCCACATTTATCTTCTTCTTAGCAAGTGTCATGCATTCTGCTTCTCTAGCGTTTTTAAGAGCTGTTGATAATGTCAAATGCAGCTTACGGCCACACCGCTCTCTAAGCGCCCGATCTCGTCCGATCTCGGCAGCCAAATAGAGCCGGGCCTGGTTAGTACTTGGTAGGAAGACCGCCTGGGAATACCAGGTGCTGTAAGCTTTTTTGCTTGGGTTTACGGGCAGCTCAAGCTGGTGTTACTGCCTATTTATTCATAGAAATTGTTCTATATTTTCATCAAATTTTGTTCTTTCATTGCTGTTTTGCTACTTTATTGGTTTGTCAACCATCGTGCTTCATTACTAGTAGACCATGTTACGGTCATGGCCATATGTGTTGTTTTTATTTTCTTGTTCTTATAGGTGCCCTGCCTGATTGGCCGGATTTGGGGGAAGTACAGGAAGCTGATTGGTCCATCCTACACTTCCTGGAGTTTTAAAAGTACGGTTCCCAACAGCTAGCGAGGCTCTTTCTGGCAGCAGCACCTGTTTGCTGTTCTTAGTTTCCAAATCTTATTTAGCATTTTTGAATTGTTAGGTTTTGTGCCGTGGTTTTGTTTATAAATTGTATATTTTGTAAATAGTATTAAATCTGTAGGGGTGGACTGCCATTTTTCTTTTGATTGTTTTCTCTTGTTTTCACATTAGGGAGTTAGGGTTAGCGACTATCTTTTGGTTTGTTTATTTCTATCAGGCTAGCTAGCACTTTCTGTGGGAAATGGCTTATTTTGTTTATTATGTTGGCCTTGGTTCGCCCTGAGTTGTAGTGTCATGTTTTGTTTGACACTTTCTTTCGTTTAAAATAAATATCATTCTGTTGGAACATCTCGATTCTGGATTTTGGTTTGGGGATCGGAGAGGGAACATGCTAATTTATCTTTGTATGTTGCACCCTGACCCCCTAGACAGGGGCGTAACAGACCAGTACAGTTATAGTACTTTGTACTTTGCCACATTTATCTTCTTCTTAGCAAGTGTCATGCATTCTGCTTCTCCAGCGTTTTTAAGAGCTGTTGATGATGTCAAATGCATGTTACGGCCACACCGCTCTCTGAGAGCCCGATCTCGTCCGATCTCAGCAGCCAAATAGGGCCGGGCCTGGTTAGTACTCGGTAGGAAGACCGCCTGGGAATACCAGGTGCTGTAAGCTTTTTTGCTTGGGTTTACGGGCAGCACAAGCTGGTGTTACTGCCTATTTATTCATAGAAATTGTTCTATATTTTCATCAAATTTTGTTCTTTCATTGCTGTTTTGCTACTTTATTGGTTTGTCAACCATCGTGCTTCATTACTAGTAGACCATGTTACGGTCCTGGCCATATGTGTTGTTTTTATTTTCTTGTTCTTATAGGTGCCCTGCCTGATTGGCCGGATTTGGGGGAAGTACAGGAAGCTGATTGGTCCATCCTACACTTCCTGGAGTTTTAAAAGTACGGTTCCCAACAGCTAGCGAGGCTCTTTCTGGCAGCAGCACCTGTTTGCTGTTCTTGGTTTCCAAACCTTATTTAGCATTTTTGAATTGTTAGGTTTTGTGCCGTGGTTTTGTTTATAAATTGTTTATTTTGTAAATAGTATTAAATCTGTAGGGGTGGACTGCCATTTTTCTTTTGATTGTTTTCTCTTGTTTTCGCATTAGGGAGTTAGGGTTAGCGACTGTCTTTTGGTTTGTTTCTTTCTATCAGGCTAGCTAGCACTTTCTGTGGGAAATGGCTTATTTTGTTTATTATGTTGGCCTTGGTTCGCCCTGAGTTGTAGTGTCATGTTTTGTTTGACACTTTCTTTCGTTTAAAATAAATATCATTCTGTTGGAACATCTCAATCCTGGATTTTGGTTTGGGGATCGGAGAGGGAACATGCAAATTTATCTTTATATGTTTCACCCTGACCCCCTAGACAGGGGCGTAACAGACCAGTACAGTTATAGTACTTTGTACTTTGCCACATTTATCTTCTTCTTAGCAAGTGTCATGCATTCTGCTTCTCTAGCGTTTTTAAGAGCTGTTGATGATATCAAATGCATGTTACGGCCACACCGCTCTCTAAGCGCCCGATCTCGTCCGATCTCGGCAGTCAAATAGGGCCGGGCCTGGTTAGTACTTGGTAGGAAGACCGCCTGGGAATACCAGGTGCTGTAAGCTTTTTTGCTTGGGTTTACGGGCAGCTCAAGCTGGTGTTACTGCCTATTTATTCATAGAAATTGTTCTATATTTTCATCAAATTTTGTTCTTTCATTGCTGTTTTGCTACTTTATTGGTTTGTCAACCATCGTGCTTCATTACTAGTAGACCATGTTACGGTCCTGGCCATATGTGTTGTTTTTATTTTCTTGTTCTTATAGGTGCCCTGCCTGATTGGCCGGATTGGGGGGCAGTACAGGAAGCTGATTGGTCCATCCTACACTTCCTGGAGTTTTAAAAGTACGGTTCCCAACAGCTAGCGAGGCTCTTTCTGGCATCAGCACCTGTTTGCTGTTCTTGGTTTCCAAACCTTATTTAGCATTTTTGAATTGTTAGGTTTTGTGCCGTGGTTTTGTTTATAAATTGTATATTTTGTAAATAGTATTAAATCTGTAGGGGTGGACTGCCATTTTCTTTTGATTGTTTTCTCTTGTTTTCACATTAGGGAGTTAGGGTTAGCGACTGTCTTTTGGTTTGTTTATTTCTATCAGGCTAGCTAGCACTTTCTGTGGGAAATGGCTTATTTTGTTTATTATGTTGGCCTTGGTTCGCCCTGAGTTGTAGTGTCATGTTTTATTTGACACTTTCTTTTGTTTAAAATAAATATCATTCTGTTGGAACATCTCGATCCTGGATTTTGGTTTGGGGATCGGAGAGGGAACATGCTAATTTATCTTTGTATGTTGCACCCTGACCCCCTAGACAGGGGCGTAACAGACCAGTACAGTTATAGTACTTTGTACTTTGCCACATTTATCTTCTTCTTAGCAAGTGTCATGCATTCTGCTTCTCCAGCGTTTTTAAGAGCTGTTGATGATGTCAAATGCAGCTTACGGCCACACCGCTCTCTAAGCGCCCGATCTCGTCCGATCTCGGCAGCCAAATAGGGCCGGGCCTGGTTAGTACTTGGTAGGAAGACCGCCTGGGAATACCAGGTGCTGTAAGCTTTTTTGCTTGGGTTTACGGGCAGCTCAAGCTGGTGTTACTGCCTATTTATTCATAGAAATTGTTCTATATTTTCATCAAATTTTGTTCTTTCATTGCTGTTTTGCTACTTTATTGGTTTGTCAACCATCGTGCTTCATTACTAGTAGACCATGTTACGGTCCTGGCCATATGTGTTGTTTTTATTTTCTTGTTCTTATAGGTGCCCTGCCTGATTGGCCGGATTTGGGGGAAGTACAGGATGCTGATTGGTCCATCCTACACTTCCTGGAGTTTTAAATGTACGGTTCCCAACAGCTAGCGAGGCTCTTTCTGGCAGCAGCACCTGTTTGCTGTTCTTGGTTTCCAAATATTATTTAGCATTTTTGAATTGTTAGGTTTTGTGCCGTGGTTTTGTTTATAAATTGTATATTTTGTAAATAGTATTAAATCTGTAGGGGTGAACTGCCATTTTCTTTGGACTGTTTTCACATTAGGGAGTTAGGGTTAGCGACTGTCTTTTGGTTTGTTTCTTTCTATCAGCCTAGCTAGCACTTTCTGTGGGAAATGGCTTATTTTGTTTATTATGTTGGCCTTGGTTCGCCCTGAGTTGTAGTGTCATGTTTTGTTTGACACTTTCTTTCGTTTAAAATAAATATCATTCTGTTGGAACATCTCGATCCTGGATTTTGGTTTGGGGATCGGAGAGGGAACATGCTAATTTATCTTTGTATGTTGCACCCTGACCCCCTAGAAAGGGGCGTAACAGACCAGTACAGTTATAGTACTTTGTACTTTGCCACATTTATCTTCTTCTTAGCAAGTGTCATGCATTCTGCTTCTCCAGCGTTTTTAAGAGCTGTTGATGATATCAAATGCAGCTTACGGCCACACCGCTCTCTAAGCGCCCGATCTCGTCCGATCTCGGCAGCCAAATAGAGCCGGGCCTGGTTAGTACTTGGTAGGAAGACCGCCTGGGAATACCAGGTGCTGTAAGCTTTTTTGCTTGGGTTTACGGGCAGCACAAGCTGGTGTTACTGCCTATTTATTCATAGAAATTGTTCTATATTTTCATCAAATTTTGTTCTTTCATTGCTGTTTTGCTACTTTATTGGTTTGCCAACCATCGTGCTTCATTACTAGTAGACCATGTTACGGTCCTGGCCATATGTGTTGTTTTTATTTTCTTGTTCTTATAGGTGCCCTTCCTGATTGGCTGGATTGGGGGGCAGTACAGGAAGCTGATTGGTCCATCCTACACTTCCTGGAGTTTTAAAAGTATGGTTCCCAACAGCTAGCGAGGCTCTTTCTGGCATCAGCACCTGTTTGCTGTTCTTGGTTTCCAAACCTTATTTAGCATTTTTGAATTGTTAGGTTTTGTGCCGTGGTTTTGTTTATAAATTGTATATTTTGTAAATAGTATTAAATCTGTAGGGGTGGACTGCCATTTTTCTTTTGATTGTTTTCTCTTGTTTTCACATTAGGGAGTTAGGGTTAGCGACTGTCTTTTGGTTTGTTTCTTTCTATCAGGCTAGCTAGCACTTTCTGTGGGAAATGGCTTATTTTGTTTATTATGTTGGCCTTGGTTCGCCCTGAGTTGTAGTGTCATGTTTTGTTTGACACTTTCTTTCGTTTAAAATAAATATCATTCTGTTGGAACATCTCAATCCTGGATTTTGGTTTGGGGATCGGAGAGGGAACATGCAAATTTATCTTTGTATGTTTCACCCTGACCCCCTAGACAGGGGCGTAACAGACCAGTACAGTTATAGTACTTTGTACTTTGCCACATTTATCTTCTTCTTAGCAAGTGTCATGCATTCTGCTTCTCCAGCGTTTTTAAGAGCTGTTGATGATGTCAAATGCATGTTACGGCCACACCGCTCTCTAAGCGTCCGATCTCGGCAGCCAAATAGGGCCGGGCCTGGTTAGTACTTGGTAGGAAGACCACCTGGGAATACCAGGTGCTGTAAGCTTTTTTGCTTGGGTTTACGGGCAGCTCAAGCTGGTGTTACTGCCTATTTATTCATAGAAATTGTTCTATATTTTCATCAAATTTTGTTCTTTCATTGCTGTTTTGCTACTTTATTGGTTTGTCAACCATCGTGCTTCATTACTAGTAGACCATGTTACGGTCCTGGCCATATGTGTTGTTTTTATTTTCTTGTTCTTATAGGTGCCCTGCCTGATTGGCCGGATTTGGGGGAAGTACAGGAAGCTGATTGGTCCATCCTACACTTCCTGGAGTTTTAAAAGTACGGTTCCCAACAGCTAGCGAGGCTCTTTCTGGCAGCAGCACCTGTTTGCTGTTCTTGGTTTCCAAATCTTATTTAACATTTTTGAATTGTTAGGTTTTGTGCCGTGGTTTTGTTTATAAATTGTATATTTTGTAAATAGTATTAAATCTGTAGGGGTGGACTGCCATTTTCTTTTGATTGTTTTCTCTTGTTTTCACATTAGGGAGTTAGGGTTAGCGACTATCTTTTGGTTTGTTTATTTCTATCAGGCTAGCTAGCACTTTCTGTGGGAAATGGCTTATTTTGTTTATTATGTTGGCCTTGGTTCGCCCTGAGTTGTAGTGTCATGTTTTGTTTGACACTTTCTTTCGTTTAAAATAAATATCATTCTGTTGGAACATCTCAATCCTGGATTTTGGTTTGAGGATCGGAGAGGGAACATGCAAATTTATCTTTGTATGTTTCACCCTGACCCCCTAGACAGGGGCGTAACAGACCAGTACAGTTATAGTACTTTGTACTTTGCCACATTTATCTTCTTCTTAGCAAGTGTCATGCATTCTGCTTCTCTAGCGTTTTTAAGAGCTGTTGATAATGTCAAATGCAGCTTACGGCCACACCGCTCTCTAAGCGCCCGATCTCGTCCGATCTCGGCAGCCAAATAGAGCCGGGCCTGGTTAGTACTTGGTAGGAAGACCGCCTGGGAATACCAGGTGCTGTAAGCTTTTTTGCTTGGGTTTACGGGCAGCTCAAGCTGGTGTTACTGCCTATTTATTCATAGAAATTGTTCTATATTTTCATCAAATTTTGTTCTTTCATTGCTGTTTTGCTACTTTATTGGTTTGCCAACCATCGTGCTTCATTACTAGTAGACCATGTTACGGTCATGGCCATATGTGTTGTTTTTATTTTCTTGTTCTTATAGGTGCCCTGCCTGATTGGCCGGATTTGGGGGAAGTACAGGAAGCTGATTGGTCCATCCTACACTTCCTGGAGTTTTAAAAGTACGGTTCCCAACAGCTAGCGAGGCTCTTTCTGGCAGCAGCACCTGTTTGCTGTTCTTAGTTTCCAAATCTTATTTAGCATTTTTGAATTGTTAGGTTTTGTGCCGTGGTTTTGTTTATAAATTGTATATTTTGTAAATAGTATTAAATCTGTAGGGGTGGACTGCCATTTTTCTTTTGATTGTTTTCTCTTGTTTTCACATTAGGGAGTTAGGGTTAGCGACTATCTTTTGGTTTGTTTATTTCTATCAGGCTAGCTAGCACTTTCTGTGGGAAATGGCTTATTTTGTTTATTATGTTGGCCTTGGTTCGCCCTGAGTTGTAGTGTCATGTTTTGTTTGACACTTTCTTTCGTTTAAAATAAATATCATTCTGTTGGAACATCTCGATTCTGGATTTTGGTTTGGGGATCGGAGAGGGAACATGCTAATTTATCTTTGTATGTTGCACCCTGACCCCCTAGACAGGGGCGTAACAGACCAGTACAGTTATAGTACTTTGTACTTTGCCACATTTATCTTCTTCTTAGCAAGTGTCATGCATTCTGCTTCTCCAGCGTTTTTAAGAGCTGTTGATGATGTCAAATGCAGCTTACGGCCACACCGCTCTCTGAGAGCCCGATCTCGTCCGATCTCAGCAGCCAAATAGGGCCGGGCCTGGTTAGTACTTGGTAGGAAGACCGCCTGGGAATACCAGGTGCTGTAAGCTTTTTTGCTTGGGTTTACGGGCAGCACAAGCTGGTGTTACTGCCTATTTATTCATAGAAATTGTTCTATATTTTCATCAAATTTTGTTCTTTCATTGCTGTTTTGCTACTTTATTGGTTTGTCAACCATCGTGCTTCATTACTAGTAGACCATGTTACGGTCCTGGCCATATGTGATGTTTTTATTTTCTTGTTCTTATAGGTGCCCTGCCTGATTGGCCGGATTTGGGGGAAGTACAGGAAGCTGATTGGTCCATCCTACACTTCCTGGAGTTTTAAAAGTACGGTTCCCAACAGCTAGCGAGGCTCTTTCTGGCAGCAGCACCTGTTTGCTGTTCTTGGTTTCCAAACCTTATTTAGCATTTTTGAATTGTTAGGTTTTGTGCCGTGGTTTTTTTTATAAATTGTATATTTTGTAAATAGTATTAAATCTGTAGGGGTGAACTGCCATTTTCTTTGGACTGTTTTCACATTAGGGAGTTAGGGTTAGCGACTGTCTTTTGGTTTGTTTCTTTCTATCAGGCTAGCTAGCACTTTCTGTGGGAAATGGCTTATTTTGTTTATTATGTTGGCCTTGGTTCGCCCTGAGTTGTAGTGTCATGTTTTGTTTGACACTTTCTTTCGTTTAAAATAAATATCATTCTGTTGGAACATGTCGATCCTGGATTTTGGTTTGGGGATCGGAGAGGGAACATGCAAATTTATCTTTGTATGTTTCACCCTGACCCCCTAGACAGGGGCGTAACAGACCAGTACAGTTATAGTACTTTGTACTTTGCCACATTTATCTTCTTCTTAGCAAGTGTCATGCATTCTGCTTCTCTAGCGTTTTTAAGAGCTGTTGATGATGTCAAATGCATGTTACGGCCACACCGCTCTCTAAGCGCCCGATCTCGTCCGATCTCGGCAGCCAAATAGGGCCGGGCCTGGTTAGTACTTGGTAGGAAGACCGCCTGGGAATACCAGGTGCTGTAAGCTTTTTTGCTTGGGTTTACGGGCAGCTCAAGCTGGTGTTACTGCCTATTTATTCATAGAAATTGTTCTATATTTTCATCAAATTTTGTTCTTTCATTGCTGTTTTGCTACTTTATTGGTTTGTCAACCATCGTGCGTCATTACTAGTAGACCATGTTACGGTCCTGGCCATATGTGTTGTTTTTATTTTCTTGTTCTTATAGGTGCCCTGCCTGATTGGCCGGATTTGGGGGAAGTACAGGAAGCTGATTGGTCCATCCTACACTTCCTGGAGTTTTAAAAGTACGGTTCCCAACAGCTAGCGAGGCTCTTTCTGGCAGCAGCACCTGTTTGCTGTTCTTAGTTTCCAAATCTTATTTAGCATTTTTGAATTGTTAGGTTTTGTGCCGTGGTTTTGTTTATAAATTGTATATTTTGTAAATAGTATTAAATCTGTAGGGGTGAACTGCCATTTTCTTTGGACTGTTTTCACATTAGGGAGTTAGGGTTAGCGACTGTCTTTTGGTTTGTTTCTTTCTATCAGGCTAGCTAGCACTTTCTGTGGGAAATGGCTTATTTTGTTTATTATGTTGGCCTTGGTTCGCCCTGAGTTGTAGTGTCATGTTTTGTTTGACACTTTCTTTCGTTTAAAATAAATATCATTCTGTTGGAACATCTCGATTCTGGATTTTGGTTTGGGGATCGGAGAGGGAACATGCTAATTTATCTTTGTATGTTGCACCCTGACCCCCTAGACAGGGGCGTAACAGACCAGTACAGTTATAGTACTTTGTACTTTGCCACATTTATCTTCTTCTTAGCAAGTGTCATGCATTCTGCTTCTCTAGCGTTTTTAAGAGCTGTTGATGATATCAAATGCATGTTACGGCCACACCGCTCTCTAAGCGCCCGATCTCGTCCGATCTCGGCAGTCAAATAGGGCCGGGCCTGGTTAGTACTTGGTAGGAAGACCGCCTGGGAATACCAGGTGCTGTAAGCTTTTTTGCTTGGGTTTACGGGCAGCTCAAGCTGGTGTTACTGCCTATTTATTCATAGAAATTGTTCTATATTTTCATCAAATTTTGTTCTTTCATTGCTGTTTTGCTACTTTATTGGTTTGCCAACCATCGTGCTTCATTACTAGTAGACCATGTTACGGTCCTGGCCATATGTGTTGTTTTTATTTTCTTGTTCTTATAGGTGCCCTGCCTGATTGGCCGGATTGGGGGGCAGTACAGGAAGCTGATTGGTCCATCCTACACTTCCTGGAGTTTTAAAAGTACGGTTCCCAACAGCTAGCGAGGCTCTTTCTGGCATCAGCACCTGTTTGCTGTTCTTGGTTTCCAAACCTTATTTAGCATTTTTGAATTGTTAGGTTTTGTGCCGTGGTTTTGTTTATAAATTGTATATTTTGTAAATAGTATTAAATCTGTAGGGGTGAACTGCCATTTTCTTTGGACTGTTTTCACATTAGGGAGTTAGGGTTAGCGACTGTCTTTTGGTTTGTTTATTTCTATCAGGCTAGCTTGCACTTTCTGTGGGAAATGGCTTATTTTGTTTATTATGTTGGCCTTGGTTCGCCCTGAGTTGTAGTGTCATGTTTTGTTTGACACTTTCTTTCGTTTAAAATAAATATCATTCTGTTGGAACATCTCGATCCTGGATTTTGGTTTGGGGATCGGAGAGGGAACATGCTAATTTATCTTTGTATGTTGCACCCTGACCCCCTAGAAAGGGGCGTAACAGACCAGTACAGTTATAGTACTTTGTACTTTGACACATTTATCTTCTTCTTAGCAAGTGTCATGCATTCTGCTTCTCCAGCGTTTTTAAGAGCTGTTGATGATATCAAATGCATGTTACGGCCACACCGCTCTCTAAGCGCCCGATCTCGTCCGATCTCGGCAGCCAAATAGGGCCGGGCCTGGTTAGTACTTGGTAGGAAGACCGCCTGGGAATACCAGGTGCTGTAAGCTTTTTTGCTTGGGTTTACGGGCAGCTCAAGCTGGTGTTACTGCCTATTTATTCATAGAAATTGTTCTATATTTTCATCAAATTTTGTTCTTTCATTGCTGTTTTGCTACTTTATTGGTTTGTCAACCATCGTGCTTCATTACTAGTAGACCATGTTACGGTCCTGGCCATATGTGTTGTTTTTATTTTCTTGTTCTTATAGGTGCCCTGCCTGATTGGCCGGATTTGGGGGAAGTACAGGATGCTGATTGGTCCATCCTACACTTCCTGGAGTTTTAAATGTACGGTTCCCAACAGCTAGCGAGGCTCTTTCTGGCAGAAGCACCTGTTTGCTGTTCTTGGTTTCCAAATATTATTTAGCATTTTTGAATTGTTAGGTTTTGTGCCGTGGTTTTGTTTATAAATTGTATATTTTGTAAATAGTATTAAATCTGTAGGGGTGAACTGCCATTTTCTTTGGACTGTTTTCACATTAGGGAGTTAGGGTTAGCGACTGTCTTTTGGTTTGTTTCTTTCTATCAGCCTAGCTAGCACTTTCTGTGGGAAATGGCTTATTTTGTTTATTATGTTGGCCTTGGTTCGCCCTGAGTTGTAGTGTCATGTTTTGTTTGACACTTTCTTTCGTTTAAAATAAATATCATTCTGTTGGAACATCTCGATCCTGGATTTTGGTTTGGGGATCGGAGAGGGAACATGCTAATTTATCTTTGTATGTTGCACCCTGACCCCCTAGAAAGGGGCGTAACAGACCAGTACAGTTATAGTACTTTGTACTTTGCCACATTTATCTTCTTCTTAGCAAGTGTCATGCATTCTGCTTCTCCAGCGTTTTTAAGAGCTGTTGATGATATCAAATGCAGCTTACGGCCACACCGCTCTCTAAGCGCCCGATCTCGTCCGATCTCGGCAGCCAAATAGAGCCGGGCCTGGTTAGTACTTGGTAGGAAGACCGCCTGGGAATACCAGGTGCTGTAAGCTTTTTTGCTTGGGTTTACGGGCAGCACAAGCTGGTGTTACTGCCTATTTATTCATAGAAATTGTTCTATATTTTCATCAAATTTTGTTCTTTCATTGCTGTTTTGCTACTTTATTGGTTTGCCAACCATCGTGCTTCATTACTAGTAGACCATGTTACGGTCCTGGCCATATGTGTTGTTTTTATTTTCTTGTTCTTATAGGTGCCCTTCCTGATTGGCTGGATTGGGGGGCAGTACAGGAAGCTGATTGGTCCAACCTACACTTCCTGGAGTTTTAAAAGTATGGTTCCCAACAGCTAGCGAGGCTCTTTCTGGCATCAGCACCTGTTTGCTGTTCTTGGTTTCCAAACCTTATTTAGCATTTTTGAATTGTTAGGTTTTGTGCCGTGGTTTTGTTTATAAATTGTATATTTTGTAAATAGTATTAAATCTGTAGGGGTGGACTGCCATTTTTCTTTTGATTGTTTTCTCTTGTTTTCACATTAGGGAGTTAGGGTTAGCGACTGTCTTTTGGTTTGTTTCTTTCTATCAGGCTAGCTAGCACTTTCTGTGGGAAATGGCTTATTTTGTTTATTATGTTGGCCTTGGTTCGCCCTGAGTTGTAGTGTCATGTTTTGTTTGACACTTTCTTTCGTTTAAAATAAATATCATTCTGTTGGAACATCTCAATCCTGGATTTTGGTTTGGGGATCGGAGAGGGAACATGCAAATTTATCTTTGTATGTTTCACCCTGACCCCCTAGACAGGGGCGTAACAGACCAGTACAGTTATAGTACTTTGTACTTTGCCACATTTATCTTCTTCTTAGCAAGTGTCATGCATTCTGCTTCTCCAGCGTTTTTAAGAGCTGTTGATGATGTCAAATGCATGTTACGGCCACACCGCTCTCTAAGCGTCCGATCTCGGCAGCCAAATAGGGCCGGGCCTGGTTAGTACTTGGTAGGAAGACCGCCTGGGAATACCAGGTGCTGTAAGCTTTTTTGCTTGGGTTTACGGGCAGCTCAAGCTGGTGTTACTGCCTATTTATTCATAGAAATTGTTCTATATTTTCATCAAATTTTGTTCTTTCATTGCTGTTTTGCTACTTTATTGGTTTGTCAACCATCGTGCTTCATTACTAGTAGACCATGTTACGGTCCTGGCCATATGTGTTGTTTTTATTTTCTTGTTCTTATAGGTGCCCTGCCTGATTGGCCGGATTTGGGGGAAGTACAGGAAGCTGATTGGTCCATCCTACACTTCCTGGAGTTTTAAAAGTACGGTTCCCAACAGCTAGCGAGGCTCTTTCTGGCAGCAGCACCTGTTTGCTGTTCTTGGTTTCCAAATCTTATTTAACATTTTTGAATTGTTAGGTTTTGTGCCGTGGTTTTGTTTATAAATTGTATATTTTGTAAATAGTATTAAATCTGTAGGGGTGGACTGCCATTTTCTTTTGATTGTTTTCTCTTGTTTTCACATTAGGGAGTTAGGGTTAGCGACTATCTTTTAGTTTGTTTATTTTATCAGGCTAGCTAGCACTTTCTGTGGGAAATGGCTTATTTTGTTTATTATGTTGGCCTTGGTTCGCCCTGAGTTGTAGTGTCATGTTTTGTTTGACACTTTCTTTCGTTTAAAATAAATATCATTCTGTTGGAACATCTCAATCCTGGATTTTGGTTTGAGGATCGGAGAGGGAACATGCAAATTTATCTTTGTATGTTTCACCCTGACCCCCTAGACAGGGGCGTAACAGACCAGTACAGTTATAGTACTTTGTACTTTGCCACATTTATCTTCTTCTTAGCAAGTGTCATGCATTCTGCTTCTCTAGCGTTTTTAAGAGCTGTTGATAATGTCAAATGCAGCTTACGGCCACACCGCTCTCTAAGCGCCCGATCTCGTCCGATCTCGGCAGCCAAATAGAGCCGGGCCTGGTTAGTACTTGGTAGGAAGACCGCCTGGGAATACCAGGTGCTGTAAGCTTTTTTGCTTGGGTTTACGGGCAGCTCAAGCTGGTGTTACTGCCTATTTATTCATAGAAATTGTTCTATATTTTCATCAAATTTTGTTCTTTCATTGCTGTTTTGCTACTTTATTGGTTTGTCAACCATCGTGCTTCATTACTAGTAGACCATGTTACGGTCCTGGCCATATGTGTTGTTTTTATTTTCTTGTTCTTATAGGTGCCCTGCCTGATTGGCCGGATTTGGGGGAAGTACAGGAAGCTGATTGGTCCATCCTACACTTCCTGGAGTTTTAAAAGTACGGTTCCCAACAGCTAGCGAGGCTCTTTCTGGCAGCAGCACCTGTTTGCTGTTCTTAGTTTCCAAATCTTATTTAGCATTTTTGAATTGTTAGGTTTTGTGCCGTGGTTTTGTTTATAAATTGTATATTTTGTAAATAGTATTAAATCTGTAGGGGTGAACTGCCATTTTCTTTGGACTGTTTTCACATTAGGGAGTTAGGGTTAGCGACTGTCTTTTGGTTTGTTTCTTTCTATCAGGCTAGCTAGCACTTTCTGTGGGAAATGGCTTATTTTGTTTATTATGTTGGCCTTGGTTCGCCCTGAGTTGTAGTGTCATGTTTTGTTTGACACTTTCTTTCGTTTAAAATAAATATCATTCTGTTGGAACATGTCGATCCTGGATTTTGGTTTGGGGATCGGAGAGGGAACATGCAAATTTATCTTTGTATGTTTCACCCTGACCCCCTAGACAGGGGCGTAACAGACCAGTACAGTTATAGTACTTTGTACTTTGCCACATTTATCTTCTTCTTAGCAAGTGTCATGCATTCTGCTTCTCCAGCGTTTTTAAGAGCTGTTGATGATGTCAAATGCAGCTTACGGCCACACCGCTCTTTAAGCGCCCGATCTCGTCCGATCTCGGCAGCCAAATAGGGCCGGGCCTGGTTAGTACTTGGTAGGAAGACCGCCTGGGAATACCAGGTGCTGTAAGCTTTTTTGCTTGGGTTTACGGGCAGCTCAAGCTGGTGTTACTGCCTATTTATTCATAGAAATTGTTCTATATTTTCATCAAATTTTGTTCTTTCATTGCTGTTTTGCTACTTTATTGGTTTGTCAACCATCGTGCGTCATTACTAGTAGACCATGTTACGGTCCTGGCCATATGTGTTGTTTTTATTTTCTTGTTCTTATAGGTGCCCTGCCTGATTGGCCGGATTTGGGGGAAGTACAGGAAGCTGATTGGTCCATCCTACACTTCCTGGAGTTTTAAAAGTACGGTTCCCAACAGCTAGCGAGGCTCTTTCTGGCAGCAGCACCTGTTTGCTGTTCTTGGTTTCCAAATCTTATTTAGCATTTTTGAATTGTTAGGTTTTGTGCCGTGGTTTTGTTTATAAATTGTATATTTTGTAAATACTATTAAATCTGTAGGGGTGGACTGCCATTTTTCTTTTGATTGTTTTCTCTTGTTTTCACATTAGGGAGTTAGGGTTAGCGACTATCTTTTGGTTTGTTTATTTCTATCAGGCTAGCTAGCACTTTCTGTGGGAAATGGCTTATTTTGTTTATTATGTTGGCCTTGGTTCGCCCTGAGTTGTAGTGTCATGTTTTGTTTGACACTTTCTTTCGTTTAAAATAAATATCATTCTGTTGGAACATCTCGATTCTGGATTTTGGTTTGGGGATCGGAGAGGGAACATGCTAATTTATCTTTGTATGTTGCACCCTGACCCCCTAGACAGGGGCGTAACAGACCAGTACAGTTATAGTACTTTGTACTTTGCCACATTTATCTTCTTCTTAGCAAGTGTCATGCATTCTGCTTCTCCAGCGTTTTTAAGAGCTGTTGATGATGTCAAATGCAGCTTAGGGCCACACCGCTCTCTGAGCGCCCGATCTCGTCCGATCTCAGCAGCCAAATAGGGCCGGGCCTGGTTAGTACTTGGTAGGAAGACCGCCTGGGAATACCAGGTGCTGTAAGCTTTTTTGCTTGGGTTTACGGGCAGCACAAGCTGGTGTTACTGCCTATTTATTCATAGAAATTGTTCTATATTTTCATCAAATTTTGTTCTTTCATTGCTGTTTTGCTACTTTATTGGTTTGTCAACCATCGTGCTTCATTACTAGTAGACCATGTTACGGTCCTGGCCATATGTGTTGTTTTTATTTTCTTGTTCTTATAGGTGCCCTGCCTGATTGGCCGGATTTGGGGGAAGTACAGGAAGCTGATTGGTCCATCCTACACTTCCTGGAGTTTTAAAAGTACGGTTCCCAACAGCTAGCGAGGCTCTTTCTGGCAGCAGCACCTGTTTGCTGTTCTTGGTTTCCAAACCTTATTTAGCATTTTTGAATTGTTAGGTTTTGTGCCGTGGTTTTGTTTATAAATTGTATATTTTGTAAATAGTATTAAATCTGTAGGGGTGGACTGCCATTTTTCTTTTGATTGTTTTCTCTTGTTTTCGCATTAGGGAGTTAGGGTTAGCGACTGTCTTTTGGTTTGTTTCTTTCTATCAGGCTAGCTAGCACTTTCTGTGGGAAATGGCTTATTTTGTTTATTATGTTGGCCTTGGTTCGCCCTGAGTTGTAGTGTCATGTTTTGTTTGACACTTTCTTTCGTTTAAAATAAATATCATTCTGTTGGAACATCTCAATCCTGGATTTTGGTTTGGGGATCGGAGAGGGAACATGCAAATTTATCTTTGTATGTTTCACCCTGACCCCCTAGACAGGGGCGTAACAGACCAGTACAGTTATAGTACTTTGTACTTTGCCACATTTATCTTCTTCTTAGCAAGTGTCATGCATTCTGCTTCTCTAGCGTTTTTAAGAGCTGTTGATGATATCAAATGCATGTTACGGCCACACCGCTCTCTAAGCGCCCGATCTCGTCCGATCTCGGCAGTCAAATAGGGCCGGGCCTGGTTAGTACTTGGTAGGAAGACCGCCTGGGAATACCAGGTGCTGTAAGCTTTTTTGCTTGGGTTTACGGGCAGCTCAAGCTGGTGTTACTGCCTATTTATTCATAGAAATTGTTCTATATTTTCATCAAATTTTGTTCTTTCATTGCTGTTTTGCTACTTTATTGGTTTGCCAACCATCGTGCTTCATTACTAGTAGACCATGTTACGGTCCTGGCCATATGTGTTGTTTTTATTTTCTTGTTCTTATAGGTGCCCTGCCTGATTGGCCGGATTGGGGGGCAGTACAGGAAGCTGATTGGTCCATCCTACACTTCCTGGAGTTTTAAAAGTACGGTTCCCAACAGCTAGCGAGGCTCTTTCTGGCATCAGCACCTGTTTGCTGTTCTTGGTTTCCAAACCTTATTTAGCATTTTTGAATTGTTAGGTTTTGTGCCGTGGTTTTGTTTATAAATTGTATATTTTGTAAATAGTATTAAATCTGTAGGGGTGAACTGCCATTTTCTTTGGACTGTTTTCACATTAGGGAGTTAGGGTTAGCGACTGTCTTTTGGTTTGTTTATTTCTATCAGGCTAGCTTGCACTTTCTGTGGGAAATGGCTTATTTTGTTTATTATGTTGGCCTTGGTTCGCCCTGAGTTGTAGTGTCATGTTTTGTTTGACACTTTCTTTCGTTTAAAATAAATATCATTCTGTTGGAACATCTCGATCCTGGATTTTGGTTTGGGGATCGGAGAGGGAACATGCTAATTTATCTTTGTATGTTGCACCCTGACCCCCTAGAAAGGGGCGTAACAGACCAGTACAGTTATAGTACTTTGTACTTTGACACATTTATCTTCTTCTTAGCAAGTGTCATGCATTCTGCTTCTCCAGCGTTTTTAAGAGCTGTTGATGATATCAAATGCATGTTACGGCCACACCGCTCTCTAAGCGCCCGATCTCGTCCGATCTCGGCAGCCAAATAGGGCCGGGCCTGGTTAGTACTTGGTAGGAAGACCGCCTGGGAATACCAGGTGCTGTAAGCTTTTTTGCTTGGGTTTACGGGCAGCTCAAGCTGGTGTTACTGCCTATTTATTCATAGAAATTGTTCTATATTTTCATCAAATTTTGTTCTTTCATTGCTGTTTTGCTACTTTATTGGTTTGTCAACCATCGTGCTTCATTACTAGTAGACCATGTTACGGTCCTGGCCATATGTGTTGTTTTTATTTTCTTGTTCTTATAGGTGCCCTGCCTGATTGGCCGGATTTGGGGGAAGTACAGGATGCTGATTGGTCCATCCTACACTTCCTGGAGTTTTAAATGTACGGTTCCCAACAGCTAGCGAGGCTCTTTCTGGCAGCAGCACCTGTTTGCTGTTCTTGGTTTCCAAATATTATTTAGCATTTTTGAATTGTTAGGTTTTGTGCCGTGGTTTTGTTTATAAATTGTATATTTTGTAAATAGTATTAAATCTGTAGGGGTGAACTGCCATTTTCTTTGGACTGTTTTCACATTAGGGAGTTAGGGTTAGCGACTGTCTTTTGGTTTGTTTCTTTCTATCAGCCTAGCTAGCACTTTCTGTGGGAAATGGCTTATTTTGTTTATTATGTTGGCCTTGGTTCGCCCTGAGTTGTAGTGTCATGTTTTGTTTGACACTTTCTTTCGTTTAAAATAAATATCATTCTGTTGGAACATCTCGATCCTGGATTTTGGTTTGGGGATCGGAGAGGGAACATGCTAATTTATCTTTGTATGTTGCACCCTGACCCCCTAGAAAGGGGCGTAACAGACCAGTACAGTTATAGTACTTTGTACTTTGCCACATTTATCTTCTTCTTAGCAAGTGTCATGCATTCTGCTTCTCCAGCGTTTTTAAGAGCTGTTGATGATATCAAATGCAGCTTACGGCCACACCGCTCTCTAAGCGCCCGATCTCGTCCGATCTCGGCAGCCAAATAGAGCCGGGCCTGGTTAGTACTTGGTAGGAAGACCGCCTGGGAATACCAGGTGCTGTAAGCTTTTTTGCTTGGGTTTACGGGCAGCACAAGCTGGTGTTACTGCCTATTTATTCATAGAAATTGTTCTATATTTTCATCAAATTTTGTTCTTTCATTGCTGTTTTGCTACTTTATTGGTTTGCCAACCATCGTGCTTCATTACTAGTAGACCATGTTACGGTCCTGGCCATATGTGTTGTTTTTATTTTCTTGTTCTTATAGGTGCCCTTCCTGATTGGCTGGATTGGGGGGCAGTACAGGAAGCTGATTGGTCCAACCTACACTTCCTGGAGTTTTAAAAGTACGGTTCCCAACAGCTAGCGAGGCTCTTTCTGGCATCAGCACCTGTTTGCTGTGCTTGGTTTCCAAACCTTATTTAGCATTTTTGAATTGTTAGGTTTTGTGCCGTGGTTTTGTTTATAAATTGTATATTTTGTAAATAGTATTAAATCTGTAGGGGTGGACTGCCATTTTTCTTTTGATTGTTTTCTCTTGTTTTCACATTAGGGAGTTAGGGTTAGCGACTGTCTTTTGGTTTGTTTCTTTCTATCAGGCTAGCTAGCACTTTCTGTGGGAAATGGCTTATTTTGTTTATTATGTTGGCCTTGGTTCGCCCTGAGTTGTAGTGTCATGTTTTGTTTGACACTTTCTTTCGTTTAAAATAAATATCATTCTGTTGGAACATCTCAATCCTGGATTTTGGTTTGGGGATCGGAGAGGGAACATGCAAATTTATCTTTGTATGTTTCACCCTGACCCCCTAGACAGGGGCGTAACAGACCAGTACAGTTATAGTACTTTGTACTTTGCCACATTTATCTTCTTCTTAGCAAGTGTCATGCATTCTGCTTCTCCAGCGTTTTTAAGAGCTGTTGATGATGTCAAATGCATGTTACGGCCACACCGCTCTCTAAGCGTCCGATCTCGGCAGCCAAATAGGGCCGGGCCTGGTTAGTACTTGGTAGGAAGACCGCCTGGGAATACCAGGTGCTGTAAGCTTTTTTGCTTGGGTTTACGGGCAGCTCAAGCTGGTGTTACTGCCTATTTATTCATAGAAATTGTTCTATATTTTCATCAAATTTTGTTCTTTCATTGCTGTTTTGCTACTTTATTGGTTTGTCAACCATCGTGCTTCATTACTAGTAGACCATGTTACGGTCCTGGCCATATGTGTTGTTTTTATTTTCTTGTTCTTATAGGTGCCCTGCCTGATTGGCCGGATTTGGGGGAAGTACAGGAAGCTGATTGGTCCATCCTACACTTCCTGGAGTTTTAAAAGTACGGTTCCCAACAGCTAGCGAGGCTCTTTCTGGCAGCAGCACCTGTTTGCTGTTCTTAGTTTCCAAATCTTATTTAGCATTTTTGAATTGTTAGGTTTTGTGCCGTGGTTTTGTTTATAAATTGTATATTTTGTAAATAGTATTAAATCTGTAGGGGTGAACTGCCATTTTCTTTGGACTGTTTTCACATTAGGGAGTTAGGGTTAGCGACTGTCTTTTGGTTTGTTTCTTTCTATCAGGCTAGCTAGCACTTTCTGTGGGAAATGGCTTATTTTGTTTATTATGTTGGCCTTGGTTCGCCCTGAGTTGTAGTGTCATGTTTTGTTTGACACTTTCTTTCGTTTAAAATAAATATCATTCTGTTGGAACATGTCGATCCTGGATTTTGGTTTGGGGATCGGAGAGGGAACATGCAAATTTATCTTTGTATGTTTCACCCTGACCCCCTAGACAGGGGCGTAACAGACCAGTACAGTTATAGTACTTTGTACTTTGCCACATTTATCTTCTTCTTAGCAAGTGTCATGCATTCTGCTTCTCCAGCGTTTTTAAGAGCTGTTGATGATGTCAAATGCAGCTTACGGCCACACCGCTCTTTAAGCGCCCGATCTCGTCCGATCTCGGCAGCCAAATAGGGCCGGGCCTGGTTAGTACTTGGTAGGAAGACCGCCTGGGAATACCAGGTGCTGTAAGCTTTTTTGCTTGGGTTTACGGGCAGCTCAAGCTGGTGTTACTGCCTATTTATTCATAGAAATTGTTCTATATTTTCATCAAATTTTGTTCTTTCATTGCTGTTTTGCTACTTTATTGGTTTGTCAACCATCGTGCGTCATTACTAGTAGACCATGTTACGGTCCTGGCCATATGTGTTGTTTTTATTTTCTTGTTCTTATAGGTGCCCTGCCTGATTGGCCGGATTTGGGGGAAGTACAGGAAGCTGATTGGTCCATCCTACACTTCCTGGAGTTTTAAAAGTACGGTTCCCAACAGCTAGCGAGGCTCTTTCTGGCAGCAGCACCTGTTTGCTGTTCTTGGTTTCCAAATCTTATTTAGCATTTTTGAATTGTTAGGTTTTGTGCCGTGGTTTTGTTTATAAATTGTATATTTTGTAAATAGTATTAAATCTGTAGGGGTGGACTGCCATTTTTCTTTTGATTGTTTTCTCTTGTTTTCACATTAGGGAGTTAGGGTTAGCGACTATCTTTTGGTTTGTTTATTTCTATCAGGCTAGCTAGCACTTTCTGTGGGAAATGGCTTATTTTGTTTATTATGTTGGCCTTGGTTCGCCCTGAGTTGTAGTGTCATGTTTTGTTTGACACTTTCTTTCGTTTAAAATAAATATCATTCTGTTGGAACATCTCGATTCTGGATTTTGGTTTGGGGATCGGAGAGGGAACATGCTAATTTATCTTTGTATGTTGCACCCTGACCCCCTAGACAGGGGCGTAACAGACCAGTACAGTTATAGTACTTTGTACTTTGCCACATTTATCTTCTTCTTAGCAAGTGTCATGCATTCTGCTTCTCCAGCGTTTTTAAGAGCTGTTGATGATGTCAAATGCAGCTTACGGCCACACCGCTCTCTGAGCGCCCGATCTCGTCCGATCTCAGCAGCCAAATAGGGCCGGGCCTGGTTAGTACTTGGTAGGAAGACCGCCTGGGAATACCAGGTGCTGTAAGCTTTTTTGCTTGGGTTTACGGGCAGCACAAGCTGGTGTTACTGCCTATTTATTCATAGAAATTGTTCTATATTTTCATCAAATTTTGTTCTTTCATTGCTGTTTTGCTACTTTATTGGTTTGTCAACCATCGTGCTTCATTACTAGTAGACCATGTTACGGTCCTGGCCATATGTGTTGTTTTTATTTTCTTGTTCTTATAGGTGCCCTGCCTGATTGGCCGGATTTGGGGGAAGTACAGGAAGCTGATTGGTCCATCCTACACTTCCTGGAGTTTTAAAAGTACGGTTCCCAACAGCTAGCGAGGCTCTTTCTGGCAGCAGCACCTGTTTGCTGTTCTTGGTTTCCAAACCTTATTTAGCATTTTTGAATTGTTAGGTTTTGTGCCGTGGTTTTGTTTATAAATTGTATATTTTGTAAATAGTATTAAATCTGTAGGGGTGAACTGCCATTTTCTTTGGACTGTTTTCACATTAGGGAGTTAGGGTTAGCGACTGTCTTTTGGTTTGTTTATTTCTATCAGGCTAGCTTGCACTTTCTGTGGGAAATGGCTTATTTTGTTTATTATGTTGGCCTTGGTTCGCCCTGAGTTGTAGTGTCATGTTTTGTTTGACACTTTCTTTCGTTTAAAATAAATATCATTCTGTTGGAACATCTCGATCCTGGATTTTGGTTTGGGGATCGGAGAGGGAACATGCTAATTTATCTTTGTATGTTGCACCCTGACCCCCTAGAAAGGGGCGTAACAGACCAGTACAGTTATAGTACTTTGTACTTTGACACATTTATCTTCTTCTTAGCAAGTGTCATGCATTCTGCTTCTCCAGCGTTTTTAAGAGCTGTTGATGATATCAAATGCATGTTACGGCCACACCGCTCTCTAAGCGCCCGATCTCGTCCGATCTCGGCAGCCAAATAGGGCCGGGCCTGGTTAGTACTTGGTAGGAAGACCGCCTGGGAATACCAGGTGCTGTAAGCTTTTTTGCTTGGGTTTACGGGCAGCTCAAGCTGGTGTTACTGCCTATTTATTCATAGAAATTGTTCTATATTTTCATCAAATTTTGTTCTTTCATTGCTGTTTTGCTACTTTATTGGTTTGTCAACCATCGTGCTTCATTACTAGTAGACCATGTTACGGTCCTGGCCATATGTGTTGTTTTTATTTTCTTGTTCTTATAGGTGCCCTGCCTGATTGGCCGGATTTGGGGGAAGTACAGGATGCTGATTGGTCCATCCTACACTTCCTGGAGTTTTAAATGTACGGTTCCCAACAGCTAGCGAGGCTCTTTCTGGCAGCAGCACCTGTTTGCTGTTCTTGGTTTCCAAATATTATTTAGCATTTTTGAATTGTTAGGTTTTGTGCCGTGGTTTTGTTTATAAATTGTATATTTTGTAAATAGTATTAAATCTGTAGGGGTGAACTGCCATTTTCTTTGGACTGTTTTCACATTAGGGAGTTAGGGTTAGCGACTGTCTTTTGGTTTGTTTCTTTCTATCAGCCTAGCTAGCACTTTCTGTGGGAAATGGCTTATTTTGTTTATTATGTTGGCCTTGGTTCGCCCTGAGTTGTAGTGTCATGTTTTGTTTGACACTTTCTTTCGTTTAAAATAAATATCATTCTGTTGGAACATCTCGATCCTGGATTTTGGTTTGGGGATCGGAGAGGGAACATGCTAATTTATCTTTGTATGTTGCACCCTGACCCCCTAGAAAGGGGCGTAACAGACCAGTACAGTTATAGTACTTTGTACTTTGCCACATTTATCTTCTTCTTAGCAAGTGTCATGCATTCTGCTTCTCCAGCGTTTTTAAGAGCTGTTGATGATATCAAATGCAGCTTACGGCCACACCGCTCTCTAAGCGCCCGATCTCGTCCGATCTCGGCAGCCAAATAGAGCCGGGCCTGGTTAGTACTTGGTAGGAAGACCGCCTGGGAATACCAGGTGCTGTAAGCTTTTTTGCTTGGGTTTACGGGCAGCACAAGCTGGTGTTACTGCCTATTTATTCATAGAAATTGTTCTATATTTTCATCAAATTTTGTTCTTTCATTGCTGTTTTGCTACTTTATTGGTTTGCCAACCATCGTGCTTCATTACTAGTAGACCATGTTACGGTCCTGGCCATATGTGTTGTTTTTATTTTCTTGTTCTTATAGGTGCCCTTCCTGATTGGCTGGATTGGGGGGCAGTACAGGAAGCTGATTGGTCCAACCTACACTTCCTGGAGTTTTAAAAGTACGGTTCCCAACAGCTAGCGAGGCTCTTTCTGGCATCAGCACCTGTTTGCTGTTCTTGGTTTCCAAACCTTATTTAGCATTTTTGAATTGTTAGGTTTTGTGCCGTGGTTTTGTTTATAAATTGTATATTTTGTAAATAGTATTAAATCTGTAGGGGTGGACTGCCATTTTTCTTTTGATTGTTTTCTCTTGTTTTCACATTAGGGAGTTAGGGTTAGCGACTGTCTTTTGGTTTGTTTCTTTCTATCAGGCTAGCTAGCACTTTCTGTGGGAAATGGCTTATTTTGTTTATTATGTTGGCCTTGGTTCGCCCTGAGTTGTAGTGTCATGTTTTGTTTGACACTTTCTTTCGTTTAAAATAAATATCATTCTGTTGGAACATCTCAATCCTGGATTTTGGTTTGGGGATCGGAGAGGGAACATGCAAATTTATCTTTGTATGTTTCACCCTGACCCCCTAGACAGGGGCGTAACAGACCAGTACAGTTATAGTACTTTGTACTTTGCCACATTTATCTTCTTCTTAGCAAGTGTCATGCATTCTGCTTCTCCAGCGTTTTTAAGAGCTGTTGATGATGTCAAATGCATGTTACGGCCACACCGCTCTCTAAGCGTCCGATCTCGGCAGCCAAATAGGGCCGGGCCTGGTTAGTACTTGGTAGGAAGACCGCCTGGGAATACCAGGTGCTATAAGCTTTTTTGCTTGGGTTTACGGGCAGCTCAAGCTGGTGTTACTGCCTATTTATTCATAGAAATTGTTCTATATTTTCATCAAATTTTGTTCTTTCATTGCTGTTTTGCTACTTTATTGGTTTGTCAACCATCGTGCTTCATTACTAGTAGACCATGTTACGGTCCTGGCCATATGTGTTGTTTTTATTTTCTTGTTCTTATAGGTGCCCTGCCTGATTGGCCGGATTTGGGGGAAGTACAGGAAGCTGATTGGTCCATCCTACACTTCCTGGAGTTTTAAAAGTACGGTTCCCAACAGCTAGCGAGGCTCTTTCTGGCAGCAGCACCTGTTTGCTGTTCTTAGTTTCCAAATCTTATTTAGCATTTTTGAATTGTTAGGTTTTGTGCCGTGGTTTTGTTTATAAATTGTATATTTTGTAAATAGTATTAAATCTGTAGGGGTGAACTGCCATTTTCTTTGGACTGTTTTCACATTAGGGAGTTAGGGTTAGCGACTGTCTTTTGGTTTGTTTCTTTCTATCAGGCTAGCTAGCACTTTCTGTGGGAAATGGCTTATTTTGTTTATTATGTTGGCCTTGGTTCGCCCTGAGTTGTAGTGTCATGTTTTGTTTGACACTTTCTTTCGTTTAAAATAAATATCATTCTGTTGGAACATGTCGATCCTGGATTTTGGTTTGGGGATCGGAGAGGGAACATGCAAATTTATCTTTGTATGTTTCACCCTGACCCCCTAGACAGGGGCGTAAAAGACCAGTACAGTTATAGTACTTTGTACTTTGCCACATTTATCTTCTTCTTAGCAAGTGTCATGCATTCTGCTTCTCCAGCGTTTTTAAGAGCTGTTGATGATGTCAAATGCAGCTTACGGCCACACCGCTCTTTAAGCGCCCGATCTCGTCCGATCTCGGCAGCCAAATAGGGCCGGGCCTGGTTAGTACTTGGTAGGAAGACCGCCTGGGAATACCAGGTGCTGTAAGCTTTTTTGCTTGGGTTTACGGGCAGCTCAAGCTGGTGTTACTGCCTATTTATTCATAGAAATTGTTCTATATTTTCATCAAATTTTGTTCTTTCATTGCTGTTTTGCTACTTTATTGGTTTGTCAACCATCGTGCGTCATTACTAGTAGACCATGTTACGGTCCTGGCCATATGTGTTGTTTTTATTTTCTTGTTCTTATAGGTGCCCTGCCTGATTGGCCGGATTTGGGGGAAGTACAGGAAGCTGATTGGTCCATCCTACACTTCCTGGAGTTTTAAAAGTACGGTTCCCAACAGCTAGCGAGGCTCTTTCTGGCAGCAGCACCTGTTTGCTGTTCTTGGTTTCCAAATCTTATTTAGCATTTTTGAATTGTTAGGTTTTGTGCCGTGGTTTTGTTTATAAATTGTATATTTTGTAAATAGTATTAAATCTGTAGGGGTGGACTGCCATTTTTCTTTTGATTGTTTTCTCTTGTTTTCACATTAGGGAGTTAGGGTTAGCGACTATCTTTTGGTTTGTTTATTTCTATCAGGCTAGCTAGCACTTTCTGTGGGAAATGGCTTATTTTGTTTATTATGTTGGCCTTGGTTCGCCCTGAGTTGTAGTGTCATGTTTTGTTTGACACTTTCTTTCGTTTAAAATAAATATCATTCTGTTGGAACATCACGATTCTGGATTTTGGTTTGGGGATCGGAGAGGGAACATGCTAATTTATCTTTGTATGTTGCACCCTGACCCCCTAGACAGGGGCGTAACAGACCAGTACAGTTATAGTACTTTGTACTTTGCCACATTTATCTTCTTCTTAGCAAGTGTCATGCATTCTGCTTCTCCAGCGTTTTTAAGAGCTGTTGATGATGTCAAATGCAGCTTACGGCCACACCGCTCTCTGAGCGCCCGATCTCGTCCGATCTCAGCAGCCAAATAGGGCCGGGCCTGGTTAGTACTTGGTAGGAAGACCGCCTGGGAATACCAGGTGCTGTAAGCTTTTTTGCTTGGGTTTACGGGCAGCACAAGCTGGTGTTACTGCCTATTTATTCATAGAAATTGTTCTATATTTTCATCAAATTTTGTTCTTTCATTGCTGTTTTGCTACTTTATTGGTTTGTCAACCATCGTGCTTCATTACTAGTAGACCATGTTACGGTCCTGGCCATATGTGTTGTTTTTATTTTCTTGTTCTTATAGGTGCCCTGCCTGATTGGCCGGATTTGGGGGAAGTACAGGAAGCTGATTGGTCCATCCTACACTTCCTGGAGTTTTAAAAGTACGGTTCCCAACAGCTAGCGAGGCTCTTTCTGGCAGCAGCACCTGTTTGCTGTTCTTGGTTTCCAAACCTTATTTAGCATTTTTGAATTGTTAGGTTTTGTGCCGTGGTTTTGTTTATAAATTGTATATTTTGTAAATAGTATTAAATCTGTAGGGGTGGACTGCCATTTTTCTTTTGATTGTTTTCTCTTGTTTTCGCATTAGGGAGTTAGGGTTAGCGACTGTCTTTTGGTTTGTTTCTTTCTATCAGGCTAGCTAGCACTTTCTGTGGGAAATGGCTTATTTTGTTTATTATGTTGGCCTTGGTTCGCCCTGAGTTGTAGTGTCATGTTTTGTTTGACACTTTCTTTCGTTTAAAATAAATATCATTCTGTTGGAACATCTCAATCCTGGATTTTGGTTTGGGGATCGGAGAGGGAACATGCAAATTTATCTTTGTATGTTTCACCCTGACCCCCTAGACAGGGGCGTAACAGACCAGTACAGTTATAGTAGTTTGTACTTTGCCACATTTATCTTCTTCTTAGCAAGTGTCATGCATTCTGCTTCTCTAGCGTTTTTAAGAGCTGTTGATGATATCAAATGCATGTTACGGCCACACCGCTCTCTAAGCGCCCGATCTCGTCCGATCTCGGCAGCCAAATAGGGCCGGGCCTGGTTAGTACTTGGTAGGAAGACCGCCTGGGAATACCAGGTGCTGTAAGCTTTTTTGCTTGGGTTTACGGGCAGCTCAAGCTGGTGTTACTGCCTATTTATTCATAGAAATTGTTCTATATTTTCATCAAATTTTGTTCTTTCATTGCTGTTTTGCTACTTTATTGGTTTGTCAACCATCGTGCTTCATTACTAGTAGACCATGTTACGGTCCTGGCCATATGTGTTGTTTTCATTTTCTTGTTCTTATAGGTGCCCTGCCTGATTGGCCGGATTGGGGGGCAGTACAGGAAGCTGATTGGTCCATCCTATACTTCCTGGAGTTTTAAAAGTACGGTTCCCAACAGCTAGCGAGGCTCTTTCTGGCATCAGCATCTGTTTGCTGTTCTTGGTTTCCAAACCTTATTTAGCATTTTTGAATTGTTAGGTTTTGTGCCGTGGTTTTGTTTATAAATTGTATATTTTGTAAATAGTATTAAATCTGTAGGGGTGGACTGCCATTTTCTTTTGATTGTTTTCTCTTGTTTTCACATTAGGGAGTTAGGGTTAGCGACTGTCTTTTGGTTTGTTTATTTCTATCAGGCTAGCTAGCACTTTCTGTGGGAAATGGCTTATTTTGTTTATTATGTTGGCCTTGGTTCGCCCTGAGTTGTAGTGTCATGTTTTATTTGACACTTTCTTTTGTTTGAAATAAATATCATTCTGTTGGAACATCTCGATCCTGGATTTTGGTTTGGGGATCGGAGAGGGAACATGCTAATTTATCTTTGTATGTTTCACCCTGACCCCCTAGACAGGGGCGTAACAGACCAGTACAGTTATAGTACTTTGTACTTTGCCACATTTATCTTCTTCTTAGCAAGTGTCATGCATTCTGCTTCTCCAGCGTTTTTAAGAGCTGTTGATGATGTCAAATGCAGCTTACGGCCACACCGCTCTCTAAGCGCCCGATCTCGTCCGATCTCGGCAGCCAAATAGAGCTGGGCCTGGTTAGTACTTGGTAGGAAGACCGCCTGGGAATACCAGGTGCTGTAAGCTTTTTTGCTTGGGTTTACGGGCAGCACAAGCTGGTGTTACTGCCTATTTATTCATAGAAATTGTTCTAGATTTTCAGCAAATGTTGTTCTTTCATTGCTGTTTTGCTACTTTATTGGTTTGTCAACCATCGTGCTTCATTACTAGTAGACCATGTTACGGTCCTGGCCATATGTGTTGTTTTTATTTTGTTGTTCTTATAGGTGCCCTGCCTGATTGGCTGGATTTGGGGGAAGTACAGGAAGCTGATTGGTCCATCCTACACTTCCTGGAGTTTTAAAAGTACGGTTCCCAACAGCTAGCGAGGCTCTTTCTGGCAGCAGCACCTGTTTGCTGTTCTTGGTTTCCAAACCTTATTTAGCATTTTTGAATTGTTAGGTTTTGTGCCGTGGTTTTGTTTATAAATTGTATATTTTGTAAATAGTATTAAATCTGTAGGGGTGGACTGCCATTTTCTTTTGATTGTTTTCTCTTGTTTTCACATTAGGGAGTTAGGGTTAGCGACTGTCTTTTGGTTTGTTTATTTCTATCAGGCTAGCTAGCACTTTCTGTGGGAAATGGCTTAATTTGTTTATTATGTTGGCCTTGGTTCGCCCTGAGTTGTAGTGTCATGTTTTGTTTGACACTTTCTTTCGTTTAAAATAAATATCATTCTGTTGGAACATCTCGATCCTGGATTTTGGTTTGGGGATCGGAGAGGGAACATGCTAATTTATCTTTGTATGTTGCACCCTGACCCCCTAGACATGGGCGTTCCAGACCAATACAGTTCTAGTACTTTGTACTTTGCCACATTTATCTTCTTCTTAGCAAGTGTCATGCATTCGGCTTCTCCAGCGTTTTTAAGAGCTGTTGATGATGTCAAATGCAGCTTACGGCCACACTGCTCTCTAAGCGCCCGATCCCGTCCGATCTCGGCAGCCAAATAAGGCCGGGCGTTGTTAGTACTTGGTAGGAAGACCGCCTGGGAATACCAGGTGCTGTAAGCTTTTTTGCTTGGGTATACGGGCAGCACAAGCTGGTGTTACTGCCTATTTATTCATAGAAATTGTTCTATATTTTCAGCAAATTTTGTTCTTTCATTGCTGTTTTGCTACTTTATTGGTTTGCCAACCATCGTGCTTCATTACTAGTAGACCATGTTACGGTCCTGGCCATATGTGTTGTTTTTATTTTCTTGTTCTTATAGGTGCCCTGCCTGATTGGCCGGATTGGGGGGCAGTACAGGAAGCTGATTGGTCCATCCTACACTTCCTGGAGTTTTAAAAGTACGGTTCCCAACAGCTAGCGAGGCTCTTTCTGGCATCAGCACCTGTTTGCTGTTCTTGGTTTCCTAAACTTATTTAGCATTTTTGAATTGTTAGGTTTTGTGCCGTGGTTTTGTTTATAAATTGTATATTTTGTAAATAGTATTAAATCTGTAGGGGTGAACAGCCATTTTCTTTTGATTGTTTTCTCTTGTTTTCACATTAGGGAGTTAGGGTTAGCGACTATCTTTTGGTTTGATTATTTCTATCAGGCTAGCTAGCACTTTCTGTGGGAAATGGCTTATTTTGTTTATTATGTTGGCCTTGGTTCGCCCTGAGTTGTAGTGTCATGTTTTGTTTGACACTTTCTTTCGTTTAAAATAAATATCATTCTGTTGGAACATCTCGATCCTGGATTTTGGTTTGGGGATTGGAGAGGGAACATGCTAATTTATCTTTGTATGTTGCACCCTGACCCCCTAGACAGGGGCGTAACAGACCAGTACAGTTATAGTACTTTGTACTTTGCCACATTTATCTTCTTCTTAGCAAGTGTCATGCATTCTGCTTCTCCAGCGTTTTTAAGAGCTGTTGATGATGTCAAATGCAGCTTACGGCCACACCGCTCTCTAAGCGCCCGATCTCGTCCGATCTCGGCAGCCAAATAGAGCCGGGCCTGGTTAGTACTTGGTAGGAAGACCGCCTGGGAATACCAGGTGCTGTAAGCTTTTTTGCTTGGGTTTACGGGCAGCACAAGCTGGTGTTACTGCCTATTTATTCATAGAAATTGTTCTATATTTTCATCAAATTTTGTTCTTTCATTGCTGTTTTGCTACTTTATTGGTTTGCCAACCATCGTGCTTCATTACTAGTAGACCATGTTACGGTCCTGGCCATATGTGTTGTTTTTATTTTCTTGTTCTTATAGGTGCCCTGCCTGATTGGCCGGATTGGGGGGCAGTACAGGAAGCTGATTGGTCCATCCTACACTTCCTGGAGTTTTAAAAGTACGGTTCCCAACAGCTAGCGAGGCTCTTTCTGGCATCAGCACCTGTTTGCTGTTCTTGGTTTCCAAACCTTATTTAGCATTTTTGAATTGTTAGGTTTTGTGCCGTGGTTTTGTTTATAAATTGTATATTTTGTAAATAGTATTAAATCTGTAGGGGTGAACTGCCATTTTCTTTGGACTGTTTTCACATTAGGGAGTTAGGGTTAGCGACTGTCTTTTGGTTTGTTTCTTTCTATCAGGCTAGCTAGCACTTTCTGTGGGAAATGGCTTATTTTGTTTATTATGTTGGCCTTGGTTCGCCCTGAGTTGTAGTGTCATGTTTTATTTGACACTTTCTTTTGTTTGAAATAAATATCATTCTGTTGGAACATCTCGATCCTGGATTTTGGTTTGGGGATCGGAGAGGGAACATGCTAATTTATCTTTGTATGTTGCACCCTGACCCCCTAGACAGGGGCGTAACAGACCAGTACAGTTATAGTACTTTGTACTTTGCCACATTTATCTTCTTCTTAGCAAGTGTCATGCATTCTGCTTCTCCAGCGTTTTTAAGAGCTGTTGATGATGTCAAATGCAGCTTACGGCCACACCGCTCTCTAAGCGCCCGATCTCGTCCGATCTCGGCAGCCAAATAGAGCTGGGCCTGGTTAGTACTTGGTAGGAAGACCGCCTGGGAATACCAGGTGCTGTAAGCTTTTTTGCTTGGGTTTACGGGCAGCACAAGCTGGTGTTACTGCCTATTTATTCATAGAAATTGTTCTAGATTTTCAGCAAATTTTGTTCTTTCATTGCTGTTTTGCTACTTTATTGGTTTGTCAACCATCGTGCTTCATTACTAGTAGACCATGTTACGGTCCTGGCCATATGTGTTGTTTTTATTTTGTTGTTCTTATAGGTGCCCTGCCTGATTGGCTGGATTTGGGGGAAGTACAGGAAGCTGATTGGTCCATCCTACACTTCCTGGAGTTTTAAAAGTACGGTTCCCAACAGCTAGCGAGGCTCTTTCTGGCAGCAGCACCTGTTTGCTGTTCTTGGTTTCCAAACCTTATTTAGCATTTTTGAATTGTTAGGTTTTGTGCCGTGGTTTTGTTTATAAATTGTATATTTTGTAAATAGTATTAAATCTGTAGGGGTGGACTGCCATTTTCTTTTGATTGTTTTCTCTTGTTTTCACATTAGGGAGTTAGGGTTAGCGACTGTCTTTTGGTTTGTTTATTTCTATCAGGCTAGCTAGCACTTTCTGTGGGAAATGGCTTAATTTGTTTATTATGTTGGCCTTGGTTCGCCCTGAGTTGTAGTGTCATGTTTTGTTTGACACTTTCTTTCGTTTAAAATAAATATCATTCTGTTGGAACATCTCGATCCTGGATTTTGGTTTGGGGATCGGAGAGGGAACATGCTAATTTATCTTTGTATGTTGCACCCTGACCCCCTAGACATGGGCGTTCCAGACCAATACAGTTCTAGTACTTTGTACTTTGCCACATTTATCTTCTTCTTAGCAAGTGTCATGCATTCGGCTTCTCCAGCGTTTTTAAGAGCTGTTGATGATGTCAAATGCAGCTTACGGCCACACTGCTCTCTAAGCGCCCGATCCCGTCCGATCTCGGCAGCCAAATAAGGCCGGGCGTTGTTAGTACTTGGTAGGAAGACCGCCTGGGAATACCAGGTGCTGTAAGCTTTTTTGCTTGGGTATACGGGCAGCACAAGCTGGTGTTACTGCCTATTTATTCATAGAAATTGTTCTATATTTTCAGCAAATTTTGTTCTTTCATTGCTGTTTTGCTACTTTATTGGTTTGCCAACCATCGTGCTTCATTACTAGTAGACCATGTTACGGTCCTGGCCATATGTGTTGTTTTTATTTTCTTGTTCTTATAGGTGCCCTGCCTGATTGGCCGGATTGGGGGGCAGTACAGGAAGCTGATTGGTCCATCCTACACTTCCTGGAGTTTTAAAAGTACGGTTCCCAACAGCTAGCGAGGCTCTTTCTGGCATCAGCACCTGTTTGCTGTTCTTGGTTTCCTAAACTTATTTAGCATTTTTGAATTGTTAGGTTTTGTGCCGTGGTTTTGTTTATAAATTGTATATTTTGTAAATAGTATTAAATCTGTAGGGGTGAACAGCCATTTTCTTTTGATTGTTTTCTCTTGTTTTCACATTAGGGAGTTAGGGTTAGCGACTATCTTTTGGTTTGATTATTTCTATCAGGCTAGCTAGCACTTTCTGTGGGAAATGGCTTATTTTGTTTATTATGTTGGCCTTGGTTCGCCCTGAGTTGTAGTGTCATGTTTTGTTTGACACTTTCTTTCGTTTAAAATAAATATCATTCTGTTGGAACATCTCGATCCTGGATTTTGGTTTGGGGATTGGAGAGGGAACATGCTAATTTATCTTTGTATGTTGCACCCTGACCCCCTAGACAGGGGCGTAACAGACCAGTACAGTTATAGTACTTTGTACTTTGCCACATTTATCTTCTTCTTAGCAAGTGTTATGCATTCTGCTTCTCCAGCGTTTTTAAGAGCTGTTGATGATGTCAAATCCAGCTTACGGCCACACCGCTCTCTAAGCGCCCGATCTCGTCCGATCTCGGCAGCCAAATAGAGCCGGGCCTGGTTAGTACTTGGTAGGAAGACCGCCTGGGAATACCAGGTGCTGTAAGCTATTTTGCTTGGGTTTACGGGCAGCACAAGCTGGTGTTACTGCCTATTTATTCATAGAAATTGTTCTATATTTTCATCAAATTTTGTTCTTTCATTGCTGTTTTGCTACTTTATTGGTTTGCCAACCATCGTGCTTCATTACTAGTAGACCATGTTACGGTCCTGGCCATATGTGTTGTTTTTATTTTCTTGTTCTTATAGGTGCCCTGCCTGATTGGCCGGATTGGGGGGCAGTACAGGAAGCTGATTGGTCCATCCTACACTTCCTGGAGTTTTAAAAGTACGGTTCCCAACAGCTAGCGAGGCTCTTTCTGGCATCAGCACCTGTTTGCTGTTCTTGGTTTCCAAACCTTATTTAGCATTTTTGAATTGTTAGGTTTTGTGCCGTGGTTTTGTTTATAAATTGTATATTTTGTAAATAGTATTAAATCTGTAGGGGTGAACTGCCATTTTCTTTGGACTGTTTTCACATTAGGGAGTTAGGGTTAGCGACTGTCTTTTGGTTTGTTTCTTTCTATCAGGCTAGCTAGCACTTTCTGTGGGAAATGGCTTATTTTGTTTATTATGTTGGCCTTGGTTCGCCCTGAGTTGTAGTGTCATGTTTTGTTTGACACTTTCTTTCGTTTAAAATAAATATCATTCTGTTGGAACATCTCAATCCTGGATTTTGGTTTGGGGATCGGAGAGGGAACATGCTAATTTATCTTTGTATGTTGCACCCTGACCCCCTAGACAGGGGCGTAACAGACCAGTACAGTTATAGTACTTTGTACTTTGCCACATTTATCTTCTTCTTAGCAAGTGTCATGCATTCTGCTTCTCCAGCGTTTTTAAGAGCTGTTGATGATGTCAAATGCAGCTTACGGCCACACCGCTCTCTAAGCGCCCGATCTCGTCCGATCTCGGCAGCCAAATAGAGCTGGGCCTGGTTAGTACTTGGTAGGAAGACCGCCTGGGAATACCAGGTGCTGTAAGCTTTTTTGCTTGGGTTTACGGGCAGCACAAGCTGGTGTTACTGCCTATTTATTCATAGAAATTGTTCTAGATTTTCAGCAAATTTTGTTCTTTCATTGCTGTTTTGCTACTTTATTGGTTTGTCAACCATCGTGCTTCATTACTAGTAGACCATGTTACGGTCCTGGCCATATGTGTTGTTTTTATTTTGTTGTTCTTATAGGTGCCCTGCCTGATTGGCTGGATTTGGGGGAAGTACAGGAAGCTGATTGGTCCATCCTACACTTCCTGGAGTTTTAAAAGTACGGTTCCCAACAGCTAGCGAGGCTCTTTCTGGCAGCAGCACCTGTTTGCTGTTCTTGGTTTCCAAACCTTATTTAGCATTTTTGAATTGTTAGGTTTTGTGCCGTGGTTTTGTTTATAAATTGTATATTTTGTAAATAGTATTAAATCTGTAGGGGTGGACTGCCATTTTCTTTTGATTGTTTTCTCTTGTTTTCACATTAGGGAGTTAGGGTTAGCGACTGTCTTTTGGTTTGTTTATTTCTATCAGGCTAGCTAGCACTTTCTGTGGGAAATGGCTTAATTTGTTTATTATGTTGGCCTTGGTTCGCCCTGAGTTGTAGTGTCATGTTTTGTTTGACACTTTCTTTCGTTTAAAATAAATATCATTCTGTTGGAACATCTCGATCCTGGATTTTGGTTTGGGGATCGGAGAGGGAACATGCTAATTTATCTTTGTATGTTGCACCCTGACCCCCTAGACATGGGCGTTCCAGACCAATACAGTTCTAGTACTTTGTACTTTGCCACATTTATCTTCTTCTTAGCAAGTGTCATGCATTCGGCTTCTCCAGCGTTTTTAAGAGCTGTTGATGATGTCAAATGCAGCTTACGGCCACACTGCTCTCTAAGCGCCCGATCCCGTCCGATCTCGGCAGCCAAATAAGGCCGGGCGTTGTTAGTACTTGGTAGGAAGACCGCCTGGGAATACCAGGTGCTGTAAGCTTTTTTGCTTGGGTATACGGGCAGCACAAGCTGGTGTTACTGCCTATTTATTCATAGAAATTGTTCTATATTTTCAGCAAATTTTGTTCTTTCATTGCTGTTTTGCTACTTTATTGGTTTGCCAACCATCGTGCTTCATTACTAGTAGACCATGTTACGGTCCTGGCCATATGTGTTGTTTTTATTTTCTTGTTCTTATAGGTGCCCTGCCTGATTGGCCGGATTGGGGGGCAGTACAGGAAGCTGATTGGTCCATCCTACACTTCCTGGAGTTTTAAAAGTACGGTTCCCAACAGCTAGCGAGGCTCTTTCTGGCATCAGCACCTGTTTGCTGTTCTTGGTTTCCTAAACTTATTTAGCATTTTTGAATTGTTAGGTTTTGTGCCGTGGTTTTGTTTATAAATTGTATATTTTGTAAATAGTATTAAATCTGTAGGGGTGAACAGCCATTTTCTTTTGATTGTTTTCTCTTGTTTTCACATTAGGGAGTTAGGGTTAGCGACTATCTTTTGGTTTGATTATTTCTATCAGGCTAGCTAGCACTTTCTGTGGGAAATGGCTTATTTTGTTTATTATGTTGGCCTTGGTTCGCCCTGAGTTGTAGTGTCATGTTTTGTTTGACACTTTCTTTCGTTTAAAATAAATATCATTCTGTTGGAACATCTCGATCCTGGATTTTGGTTTGGGGATTGGAGAGGGAACATGCTAATTTATCTTTGTATGTTGCACCCTGACCCCCTAGACAGGGGCGTAACAGACCAGTACAGTTATAGTACTTTGTACTTTGCCACATTTATCTTCTTCTTAGCAAGTGTTATGCATTCTGCTTCTCCAGCGTTTTTAAGAGCTGTTGATGATGTCAAATCCAGCTTACGGCCACACCGCTCTCTAAGCGCCCGATCTCGTCCGATCTCGGCAGCCAAATAGAGCCGGGCCTGGTTAGTACTTGGTAGGAAGACCGCCTGGGAATACCAGGTGCTGTAAGCTATTTTGCTTGGGTTTACGGGCAGCACAAGCTGGTGTTACTGCCTATTTATTCATAGAAATTGTTCTATATTTTCATCAAATTTTGTTCTTTCATTGCTGTTTTGCTACTTTATTGGTTTGCCAACCATCGTGCTTCATTACTAGTAGACCATGTTACGGTCCTGGCCATATGTGTTGTTTTTATTTTCTTGTTCTTATAGGTGCCCTGCCTGATTGGCCGGATTGGGGGGCAGTACAGGAAGCTGATTGGTCCATCCTACACTTCCTGGAGTTTTAAAAGTACGGTTCCCAACAGCTAGCGAGGCTCTTTCTGGCATCAGCACCTGTTTGCTGTTCTTGGTTTCCAAACCTTATTTAGCATTTTTGAATTGTTAGGTTTTGTGCCGTGGTTTTGTTTATAAATTGTATATTTTGTAAATAGTATTAAATCTGTAGGGGTGAACTGCCATTTTCTTTGGACTGTTTTCACATTAGGGAGTTAGGGTTAGCGACTGTCTTTTGGTTTGTTTCTTTCTATCAGGCTAGCTAGCACTTTCTGTGGGAAATGGCTTATTTTGTTTATTATGTTGGCCTTGGTTCGCCCTGAGTTGTAGTGTCATGTTTTGTTTGACACTTTCTTTCGTTTAAAATAAATATCATTCTGTTGGAACATGTCGATCCTGGATTTTGGTTTGGGGATCGGAGAGGGAACATGCAAATTTATCTTTGTATGTTTCACCCTGACCCCCTAGACAGGGGCGTAACAGACCAGTACAGTTATAGTACTTTGTACTTTGCCACATTTATCTTCTTCTTAGCAAGTGTCATGCATTCTGCTTCTCTAGCGTTTTTAAGAGCTGTTGATGATGTCAAACGCATGTTACGGCCACACCGCTCTCTAAGCGCCCGATCTCGTCCGATCTCGGCAGCCAAATAGGGCCGGGCCTGGTTAGTACTTGGTAGGAAGACCGCCTGGGAATACCAGGTGCTGTAAGCTTTTTTGCTTGGGTTTACGGGCAGCTCAAGCTGGTGTTACTGCCTATTTATTCATAGAAATTGTTCTATATTTTCATCAAATTTTGTTCTTTCATTGCTGTTTTGCTACTTTATTGGTTTGTCAACCATCGTGCGTCATTACTAGTAGACCATGTTACGGTCCTGGCCATATGTGTTGTTTTTATTTTCTTGTTCTTATAGGTGCCCTGCCTGATTGGCCGGATTTGGGGGAAGTACAGGAAGCTGATTGGTCCATCCTACACTTCCTGGAGTTTTAAAAGTACGGTTCCCAACAGCTAGCGAGGCTCTTTCTGGCAGCAGCACCTGTTTGCTGTTCTTGGTTTCCAAATCTTATTTAGCATTTTTGAATTGTTAGGTTTTGTGCCGTGGTTTTGTTTATAAATTGTATATTTTGTAAATAGTATTAAATCTGTAGGGGTGGACTGCCATTTTCTTTTGATTGTTTTCTCTTGTTTTCACATTAGGGAGTTAGGGTTAGCGACTATCTTTTGGTTTGTTTATTTCTATCAGGCTAGCTAGCACTTTCTGTGGGAAATGGCTTATTTTGTTTATTATGTTGGCCTTGGTTCGCCCTGAGTTGTAGTGTCATGTTTTGTTTGACACTTTCTTTCGTTTAAAATAAATATCATTCTGTTGGAACATCTCAATCCTGGATTTTGGTTTGAGGATCGGAGAGGGAACATGCAAATTTATCTTTGTATGTTTCACCCTGACCCCCTAGACAGGGGCGTAACAGACCAGTACAGTTATAGTACTTTGTACTTTGCCACATTTATCTTCTTCTTAGCAAGTGT
The DNA here is from genome assembly GCF_033026475.1 of Channa argus. NCBI lineage: Eukaryota > Metazoa > Chordata > Actinopteri > Anabantiformes > Channidae > Channa > Channa argus. The sequence goes on along the minus strand of NW_027125230.1, from coordinate 105,493 downwards.
CATGCATTCTGCTTCTCTAGCGTTTTTAAGAGCTGTTGATAATGTCAAATGCAGCTTACGGCCACACCGCTCTCTAAGCGCCCGATCTCGTCCGATCTCGGCAGCCAAATAGAGCCGGGCCTGGTTAGTACTTGGTAGGAAGACCGCCTGGGAATACCAGGTGCTGTAAGCTTTTTTGCTTGGGTTTACGGGCAGCTCAAGCTGGTGTTACTGCCTATTTATTCATAGAAATTGTTCTATATTTTCATCAAATTTTGTTCTTTCATTGCTGTTTTGCTACTTTATTGGTTTGTCAACCATCGTGCTTCATTACTAGTAGACCATGTTACGGTCATGGCCATATGTGTTGTTTTTATTTTCTTGTTCTTATAGGTGCCCTGCCTGATTGGCCGGATTTGGGGGAAGTACAGGAAGCTGATTGGTCCATCCTACACTTCCTGGAGTTTTAAAAGTACGGTTCCCAACAGCTAGCGAGGCTCTTTCTGGCAGCAGCACCTGTTTGCTGTTCTTAGTTTCCAAATCTTATTTAGCATTTTTGAATTGTTAGGTTTTGTGCCGTGGTTTTGTTTATAAATTGTATATTTTGTAAATAGTATTAAATCTGTAGGGGTGGACTGCCATTTTTCTTTTGATTGTTTTCTCTTGTTTTCACATTAGGGAGTTAGGGTTAGCGACTATCTTTTGGTTTGTTTATTTCTATCAGGCTAGCTAGCACTTTCTGTGGGAAATGGCTTATTTTGTTTATTATGTTGGCCTTGGTTCGCCCTGAGTTGTAGTGTCATGTTTTGTTTGACACTTTCTTTCGTTTAAAATAAATATCATTCTGTTGGAACATCTCGATTCTGGATTTTGGTTTGGGGATCGGAGAGGGAACATGCTAATTTATCTTTGTATGTTGCACCCTGACCCCCTAGACAGGGGCGTAACAGACCAGTACAGTTATAGTACTTTGTACTTTGCCACATTTATCTTCTTCTTAGCAAGTGTCATGCATTCTGCTTCTCCAGCGTTTTTAAGAGCTGTTGATGATGTCAAATGCAGCTTACGGCCACACCGCTCTCTGAGAGCCCGATCTCGTCCGATCTCAGCAGCCAAATAGGGCCGGGCCTGGTTAGTACTTGGTAGGAAGACCGCCTGGGAATACCAGGTGCTGTAAGCTTTTTTGCTTGGGTTTACGGGCAGCACAAGCTGGTGTTACTGCCTATTTATTCATAGAAATTGTTCTATATTTTCATCAAATTTTGTTCTTTCATTGCTGTTTTGCTACTTTATTGGTTTGTCAACCATCGTGCTTCATTACTAGTAGACCATGTTACGGTCCTGGCCATATGTGTTGTTTTTATTTTCTTGTTCTTATAGGTGCCCTGCCTGATTGGCCGGATTTGGGGGAAGTACAGGAAGCTGATTGGTCCATCCTACACTTCCTGGAGTTTTAAAAGTACGGTTCCCAACAGCTAGCGAGGCTCTTTCTGGCAGCAGCACCTGTTTGCTGTTCTTGGTTTCCAAACCTTATTTAGCATTTTTGAATTGTTAGGTTTTGTGCCGTGGTTTTGTTTATAAATTGTATATTTTGTAAATAGTATTAAATCTGTAGGGGTGGACTGCCATTTTTCTTTTGATTGTTTTCTCTTGTTTTCGCATTAGGGAGTTAGGGTTAGCGACTGTCTTTTGGTTTGTTTCTTTCTATCAGGCTAGCTAGCACTTTCTGTGGGAAATGGCTTATTTTGTTTATTATGTTGGCCTTGGTTCGCCCTGAGTTGTAGTGTCATGTTTTGTTTGACACTTTCTTTCGTTTAAAATAAATATCATTCTGTTGGAACATCTCAATCCTGGATTTTGGTTTGGGGATCGGAGAGGGAACATGCAAATTTATCTTTATATGTTTCACCCTGACCCCCTAGACAGGGGCGTAACAGACCAGTACAGTTATAGTACTTTGTACTTTGCCACATTTATCTTCTTCTTAGCAAGTGTCATGCATTCTGCTTCTCTAGCGTTTTTAAGAGCTGTTGATGATATCAAATGCATGTTACGGCCACACCGCTCTCTAAGCGCCCGATCTCGTCCGATCTCGGCAGTCAAATAGGGCCGGGCCTGGTTAGTACTTGGTAGGAAGACCGCCTGGGAATACCAGGTGCTGTAAGCTTTTTTGCTTGGGTTTACGGGCAGCTCAAGCTGGTGTTACTGCCTATTTATTCATAGAAATTGTTCTATATTTTCATCAAATTTTGTTCTTTCATTGCTGTTTTGCTACTTTATTGGTTTGTCAACCATCGTGCTTCATTACTAGTAGATCATGTTACGGTCCTGGCCATATGTGTTGTTTTTATTTTCTTGTTCTTATAGGTGCCCTGCCTGATTGGCCGGATTGGGGGGCAGTACAGGAAGCTGATTGGTCCATCCTACACTTCCTGGAGTTTTAAAAGTACGGTTCCCAACAGCTAGCGAGGCTCTTTCTGGCATCAGCACCTGTTTGCTGTTCTTGGTTTCCAAACCTTATTTAGCATTTTTGAATTGTTAGGTTTTGTGCCGTGGTTTTGTTTATAAATTGTATATTTTGTAAATAGTATTAAATCTGTAGGGGTGGACTGCCATTTTCTTTTGATTGTTTTCTCTTGTTTTCACATTAGGGAGTTAGGGTTAGCGACTGTCTTTTGGTTTGTTTATTTCTATCAGGCTAGCTAGCACTTTCTGTGGGAAATGGCTTATTTTGTTTATTATGTTGGCCTTGGTTCGCCCTGAGTTGTAGTGTCATGTTTTATTTGACACTTTCTTTTGTTTAAAATAAATATCATTCTGTTGGAACATCTCGATCCTGGATTTTGGTTTGGGGATCGGAGAGGGAACATGCTAATTTATCTTTGTATGTTGCACCCTGACCCCCTAGACAGGGGCGTAACAGACCAGTACAGTTATAGTACTTTGTACTTTGCCACATTTATCTTCTTCTTAGCAAGTGTCATGCATTCTGCTTCTCCAGCGTTTTTAAGAGCTGTTGATGATGTCAAATGCAGCTTACGGCCACACCGCTCTCTAAGCGCCCGATCTCGTCCGATCTCGGCAGCCAAATAGAGCTGGGCCTGGTTAGTACTTGGTAGGAAGACCGCCTGGGAATACCAGGTGCTGTAAGCTTTTTTGCTTGGGTTTACGGGCAGCACAAGCCGGTGTTACTGCCTATTTATTCATAGAAATTGTTCTATATTTTCATCAAATTTTGTTCTTTCATTGCTGTTTTGCTAATTTATTGGTTTGTCAACCATCGTGCTTCATTACTAGTAGACCATGTTACGGTCCTGGCCATATGTGTTGTTTTTATTTTCTTGTTCTTATAGGTGCCCTGCCTGATTGGCCGGATTGGGGGGAAGTACAGGAAGCTGATTGGTCCATCCTACACTTCCTGGAGTTTTAAAAGTACGGTTCCCAACAGCTAGCGAGGCTCTTTCTGGCAGCAGCACCTGTTTGCTGTTCTTGGTTTCCAAACCTTATTTAGCATTTTTGAATTGTTAGGTTTTGTGCCGTGGTTTTGTTTATAAATTGTATATTTTGTAAATAGTATTAAATCTGTAGGGGTGGACTGCCATTTTTCTTTTGATTGTTTTCTCTTGTTTTCACATTAGGGAGTTAGGGTTAGCGACTGTCTTTTGGTTTGTTTCTTTCTATGAGGCTAGCTAGCACTTTCTGTGGGAAATGGCTTATTTTGTTTATTATGTTGGCCTTGGTTCGCCCTGAGTTGTAGTGTCATGTTTTGTTAGACACTTTCTTTCGTTTAAAATAAATATCATTCTGTTGGAACATCTCAATCCTGGATTTTGGTTTGGGGATCGGAGAGGGAACATGCAAATTTATCTTTGTATGTTTCACCCTGACCCCCTAGACAGGGGCGTAACAGACCAGTACAGTTATAGTACTTTGTACTTTGCCACATTTATCTTCTTCTTAGCAAGTGTCATGCATTCTGCTTCTCCAGCGTTTTTAAGAGCTGTTGATGATGTCAAATGCAGCTTACGGCCACACCGCTCTCTAAGCGCCCGATCTCGTCCGATCTCGGCAGCCAAATAGAGCCGGGCCTGGTTAGTACTTGGTAGGAAGACCGCCTGGGAATACCAGGTGCTGTAAGCTTTTTTGCTTGGGTTTACGGGCAGCACAAGCTGGTGTTACTGCCTATTTATTCATAGAAATTGTTCTATATTTTCATCAAATTTTGTTCTTTCATTGCTGTTTTGCTACTTTATTGGTTTGCCAACCATCGTGCTTCATTACTAGTAGACCATGTTACGGTCCTGGCCATATGTGTTGTTTTTATTTTCTTGTTCTTATAGGTGCCCTGCCTGATTGGCCGGATTGGGGGGCAGTACAGGAAGCTGATTGGTCCATCCTACACTTCCTGGAGTTTTAAAAGTACGGTTCCCAACAGCTAGCGAGGCTCTTTCTGGCATCAGCACCTGTTTGCTGTTCTTGGTTTCCAAACCTTATTTAGCATTTTTGAATTGTTAGGTTTTGTGCCGTGGTTTTGTTTATAAATTGTATATTTTGTAAATAGTATTAAATCTGTAGGGGTGGACTGCCATTTTCTTTGGACTGTTTTCACATTAGGGAGTTAGGGTTAGCGACTGTCTTTTGGTTTGTTTATTTCTATCAGGCTAGCTAGCACTTTCTGTGGGAAATGGCTTATTTTGTTTATTATGTTGGCCTTGGTTCGCCCTGAGTTGTAGTGTCATGTTTTATTTGACACTTTCTTTTGTTTAAAATAAATATCATTCTGTTGGAACATCTCGATCCTGGATTTTGGTTTGGGGATCGGAGAGGGAACATGCTAATTTATCTTTGTATGTTGCACCCTGAGCCCCTAGACAGGGGCGTAACAGACCAGTACAGTTATAGTACTTTGTACTTTGCCACATTTATCTTCTTCTTAGCAAGTGTCATGCATTCTGCTTCTCCAGCGTTTTTAAGAGCTGTTGATGATGTCAAATGCAGCTTACGGCCACACCGCTCTCTAAGCGCCCGATCTCGTCCGATCTCGGCAGCCAAATAGAGTCGGGCCTGGTTAGTACTTGGTAGGAAGACCGCCTGGGAATACCAGGTGCTGTAAGCTATTTTGCTTGGGTTTACGGGCAGCACAAGCTGGTGTTACTGCCTATTTATTCATAGAAATTGTTCTATATTTTCATCAAATTTTGTTCTTTCATTGCTGTTTTGCTACTTTATTGGTTTGCCAACCATCGTGCTTTATTACTAGTAGACCATGTTACGGTCCTGGCCATATGTGTTGTTTTTATTTTCTTGTTCTTATAGGTGCCCTGCCTGATTGGCCGGATTGGGGGGCAGTACAGGAAGCTGATTGGTCCATCCTACACTTCCTGGAGTTTTAAAAGTACGGTTCCCAACAGCTAGCGAGGCTCTTTCTGGCATCAGCACCTGTTTGCTGTTCTTGGTTTCCAAACCTTATTTAGCATTTTTGAATTGTTAGGTTTTGTGCCGTGGTTTTGTTTATAAATTGTATATTTTGTAAATAGTATTAAATCTGTAGGGGTGGACTGCCATTTTTCTTTTGATTGTTTTCTCTTGTTTTCACATTAGGGAGTTAGGGTTAGCGACTGTCTTTTGGTTTGTTTCTTTCTATGAGGCTAGCTAGCACTTTCTGTGGGAAATGGCTTATTTTGTTTATTATGTTGGCCTTGGTTCGCCCTGAGTTGTAGTGTCATGTTTTGTTAGACACTTTCTTTCGTTTAAAATAAATATCATTCTGTTGGAACATCTCAATCCTGGATTTTGGTTTTGGGATCGGAGAGGGAACATGCTAATTTATCTTTGTATGTTGCACCCTGACCCCCTAGACAGGGCCGTAACAGACCAGTACAGTTATAGTACTTTGTACTTTGCCACATTTATCTTCTTCTTAGCAAGTGTCATGCATTCTGCTTCTCCAGCGTTTTTAAGAGCTGTTGATGATGTCAAATGCAGCTTACGGCCACACCGCTCTCTAAGCGCCCGATCTCGTCCGATCTCGGCAGCCAAATAGAGCCGGGCCTGGTTAGTACTTGGTAGGAAGACCGCCTGGGAATACCAGGTGCTGTAAGCTTTTTTGCTTGGGTTTACGGGCAGCACAAGCTGGTGTTACTGCCTATTTATTCATAGAAATTGTTCTATATTTTCATCAAATTTTGTTCTTTCATTGCTGTTTTGCTACTTTATTGGTTTGCCAACCATCGTGCTTCATTACTAGTAGACCATGTTACGGTCCTGGCCATATGTGTTGTTTTTATTTTCTTGTTCTTATAGGTGCCCTGCCTGATTGGCCGGATTGGGGGGCAGTACAGGAAGCTGATTGGTCCATCCTACACTTCCTGGAGTTTTAAAAGTACGGTTCCCAACAGCTAGCGAGGCTCTTTCTGGCATCAGCACCTGTTTGCTGTTCTTGGTTTCCAAACCTTATTTAGCATTTTTGAATTGTTAGGTTTTGTGCCGTGGTTTTGTTTATAAATTGTATATTTTGTAAATAGTATTAAATCTGTAGGGGTGAACTGCCATTTTCTTTGGACTGTTTTCACATTAGGGAGTTAGGGTTAGCGACTATCTTTTGGTTTGTTTATTTCTATCAGGCTAGCTAGCACTTTCTGTGGGAAATGGCTTATTTTGTTTATTATGTTGGCCTTGGTTCGCCCTGAGTTGTAGTGTCATGTTTTGTTTGACACTTTCTTTCGTTTAAAATAAATATCATTCTGTTGGAACATCTCGATCCTGGATTTTGGTTTGGGGATCGGAGAGGGAACATGCTAATTTATCTTTGTATGTTGCACCCTGACCCCCTAGACAGGGGCGTAACAGACCAGTACAGTTATAGTACTTTGTACTTTGCCACATTTATCTTCTTCTTAGCAAGTGTCATGCATTCTGCTTCTCCAGCGTTTTTAAGAGCTGTTGATGATGTCAAATGCAGCTTACGGCCACACCGCTCTCTAAGCGCCCGATCTCGTCCGATCTCGGCAGCCAAATAGAGCTGGGCCTGGTTAGTACTTGGTAGGAAGACCGCCTGGGAATACCAGGTGCTGTAAGCTTTTTTGCTTGGGTTTACGGGCAGCACAAGCTGGTGTTACTGCCTATTTATTCATAGAAATTGTTCTATATTTTCATCAAATTTTGTTCTTTCATTGCTGTTTTGCTACTTTATTGGTTTGCCAACCATCGTGCTTCATTACTAGTAGACCATGTTACGGTCCTGGCCATATGTGTTGTTTTTATTTTGTTGTTCTTATAGGTGCCCTGCCTGATTGGCTGGATTTGGGGGAAGTACAGGAAGCTGATTGGTCCATCCTACACTTCCTGGAGTTTTAAAAGTACGGTTCCCAACAGCTAGCGAGGCTCTTTCTGGCAGCAGCACCTGTTTGCTGTTCTTGGTTTCCAAACCTTATTTAGCATTTTTGAATTGTTAGGTTTTGTGCCGTGGTTTTGTTTATAAATTGTATATTTTGTAAATAGTATTAAATCTGTAGGGGTGGACTGCCATTTTCTTTTGATTGTTTTCTCTTGTTTTCACATTAGGGAGTTAGGGTTAGCGACTGTCTTTTGGTTTGTTTATTTCTATCAGGCTAGCTAGCACTTTCTGTGGGAAATGGCTTATTTTGTTTATTATGTTGGCCTTGGTTCGCCCTGAGTTGTAGTGTCATGTTTTGTTTGACACTTTCTTTCGTTTAAAATAAATATCATTCTGTTGGAACATCTCGATCCTGGATTTTGGTTTGGGGATCGGAGAGGGAACATGCTAATTTATCTTTGTATGTTGCACCCTGACCCCCTAGACAGGGGCGTAACAGACCAGTACAGTTATAGTACTTTGTACTTTGCCACATTTATCTTCTTCTTAGCAAGTGTCATGCATTCTGCTTCTCCAGCGTTTTTAAGAGCTGTTGATGATGTCAAATGCAGCTTACGGCCACACTGCTCTCAAAGCGCCCGATCCCGTCCGATCTCGGCAGCCAAATAAGGCCGGGCGTTGTTAGTACTTGGTAGGAAGACCGCCTGGGAATACCAGGTGCTGTAAGCTTTTTTGCTTGGGTTTACGGGCAGCACAAGCCGGTGTTACTGCCTATTTATTCATAGAAATTGTTCTATATTTTCATCAAATTTTGTTCTTTCATTGCTGTTTTGCTAATTTATTGGTTTGTCAACCATCGTGCTTCATTACTAGTAGACCATGTTACGGTCCTGGCCATATGTGTTGTTTTTATTTTCTTGTTCTTATAGGTGCCCTGCCTGATTGGCCGGATTGGGGGGAAGTACAGGAAGCTGATTGGTCCATCCTACACTTCCTGGAGTTTTAAAAGTACGGTTCCCAACAGCTAGCGAGGCTCTTTCTGGCAGCAGCACCTGTTTGCTGTTCTTGGTTTCCAAACCTTATTTAGCATTTTTGAATTGTTAGGTTTTGTGCCGTGGTTTTGTTTATAAATTGTATATTTTGTAAATAGTATTAAATCTGTAGGGGTGGACTGCCATTTTTCTTTTGATTGTTTTCTCTTGTTTTCACATTAGGGAGTTAGGGTTAGCGACTGTCTTTTGGTTTGTTTCTTTCTATGAGGCTAGCTAGCACTTTCTGTGGGAAATGGCTTATTTTGTTTATTATGTTGGCCTTGGTTCGCCCTGAGTTGTAGTGTCATGTTTTGTTAGACACTTTCTTTCGTTTAAAATAAATATCATTCTGTTGGAACATCTCAATCCTGGATTTTGGTTTGGGGATCGGAGAGGGAACATGCAAATTTATCTTTGTATGTTTCACCCTGACCCCCTAGACAGGGGCGTAACAGACCAGTACAGTTATAGTACTTTGTACTTTGCCACATTTATCTTCTTCTTAGCAAGTGTCATGCATTCTGCTTCTCCAGCGTTTTTAAGAGCTGTTGATGATGTCAAATGCAGCTTACGGCCACACCGCTCTCTAAGCGCCCGATCTCGTCCGATCTCGGCAGCCAAATAGAGCCGGGCCTGGTTAGTACTTGGTAGGAAGACCGCCTGGGAATACCAGGTGCTGTAAGCTTTTTTGCTTGGGTTTACGGGCAGCACAAGCTGGTGTTACTGCCTATTTATTCATAGAAATTGTTCTATATTTTCATCAAATTTTGTTCTTTCATTGCTGTTTTGCTACTTTATTGGTTTGCCAACCATCGTGCTTCATTACTAGTAGACCATGTTACGGTCCTGGCCATATGTGTTGTTTTTATTTTCTTGTTCTTATAGGTGCCCTGCCTGATTGGCCGGATTGGGGGGCAGTACAGGAAGCTGATTGGTCCATCCTACACTTCCTGGAGTTTTAAAAGTACGGTTCCCAACAGCTAGCGAGGCTCTTTCTGGCATCAGCACCTGTTTGCTGTTCTTGGTTTCCAAACCTTATTTAGCATTTTTGAATTGTTAGGTTTTGTGCCGTGGTTTTGTTTATAAATTGTATATTTTGTAAATAGTATTAAATCTGTAGGGGTGGACTGCCATTTTCTTTTGATTGTTTTCTCTTGTTTTCACATTAGGGAGTTAGGGTTAGCGACTGTCTTTTGGTTTGTTTCTTTCTATGAGGCTAGCTAGCACTTTCTGTGGGAAATGGCTTATTTTGTTTATTATGTTGGCCTTGGTTCGCCCTGAGTTGTAGTGTCATGTTTTGTTAGACACTTTCTTTCGTTTAAAATAAATATCATTCTGTTGGAACATCTCGATCCTGGATTTTGGTTTGGGGATCGGAGAGGGAACATGCAAATTTATCTTTGTATGTTTCACCCTGACCCCCTAGACAGGGGCGTAACAGACCAGTACAGTTATAGTACTTTGTACTTTGCCACATTTATCTTCTTCTTAGCAAGTGTCATGCATTCTGCTTCTCCAGCGTTTTTAAGAGCTGTTGATGATGTCAAATGCAGCTTACGGCCACACCGCTCTCTAAGCGCCCGATCTCGTCCGATCTCGGCAGCCAAATAGAGTCGGGCCTGGTTAGTACTTGGTAGGAAGACCGCCTGGGAATACCAGGTGCTGTAAGCTATTTTGCTTGGGTTTACGGGCAGCACAAGCTGGTGTTACTGCCTATTTATTCATAGAAATTGTTCTATATTTTCATCAAATTTTGTTCTTTCATTGCTGTTTTGCTACTTTATTGGTTTGCCAACCATCGTGCTTTATTACTAGTAGACCATGTTACGGTCCTGGCCATATGTGTTGTTTTTATTTTCTTGTTCTTATAGGTGCCCTGCCTGATTGGCCGGATTGGGGGGCAGTACAGGAAGCTGATTGGTCCATCCTACACTTCCTGGAGTTTTAAAAGTACGGTTCCCAACAGCTAGCGAGGCTCTTTCTGGCATCAGCACCTGTTTGCTGTTCTTGGTTTCCAAACCTTATTTAGCATTTTTGAATTGTTAGGTTTTGTGCCGTGGTTTTGTTTATAAATTGTATATTTTGTAAATAGTATTAAATCTGTAGGGGTGGACTGCCATTTTTCTTTTGATTGTTTTCTCTTGTTTTCACATTAGGGAGTTAGGGTTAGCGACTGTCTTTTGGTTTGTTTCTTTCTATGAGGCTAGCTAGCACTTTCTGTGGGAAATGGCTTATTTTGTTTATTATGTTGGCCTTGGTTCGCCCTGAGTTGTAGTGTCATGTTTTGTTTGACACTTTCTTTCGTTTAAAATAAATATCATTCTGTTGGAACATCTCGATCCTGGATTTTGGTTTGGGGATCGGAGAGGGAACATGCTAATTTATCTTTGTATGTTGCACCCTGACCCCCTAGACAGGGCCGTAACAGACCAGTACAGTTATAGTACTTTGTACTTTGCCACATTTATCTTCTTCTTAGCAAGTGTCATGCATTCTGCTTCTCCAGCGTTTTTAAGAGCTGTTGATGATGTCAAATGCAGCTTACGGCCACACCGCTCTCTAAGCGCCCGATCTCGTCCGATCTCGGCAGCCAAATAGAGCCGGGCCTGGTTAGTACTTGGTAGGAAGACCGCCTGGGAATACCAGGTGCTGTAAGCTTTTTTGCTTGGGTTTACGGGCAGCACAAGCTGGTGTTACTGCCTATTTATTCATAGAAATTGTTCTATATTTTCATCAAATTTTGTTCTTTCATTGCTGTTTTGCTACTTTATTGGTTTGCCAACCATCGTGCTTCATTACTAGTAGACCATGTTACGGTCCTGGCCATATGTGTTGTTTTTATTTTCTTGTTCTTATAGGTGCCCTGCCTGATTGGCCGGATTGGGGGGCAGTACAGGAAGCTGATTGGTCCATCCTACACTTCCTGGAGTTTTAAAAGTACGGTTCCCAACAGCTAGCGAGGCTCTTTCTGGCATCAGCACCTGTTTGCTGTTCTTGGTTTCCAAACCTTATTTAGCATTTTTGAATTGTTAGGTTTTGTGCCGTGGTTTTGTTTATAAATTGTATATTTTGTAAATAGTATTAAATCTGTAGGGTTGAACTGCCATTTTCTTTGGACTGTTTTCACATTAGGGAGTTAGGGTTAGCGACTGTCTTTTGGTTTGTTTATTTCTATCAGGCTAGCTAGCACTTTCTGTGGGAAATGGCTTATTTTGTTTATTATGTTGGCCTTGGTTCGCCCTGAGTTGTAGTGTCATGTTTTATTTGACACTTTCTTTTGTTTAAAATAAATATCATTCTGTTGGAACATCTCGATCCTGGATTTTGGTTTGGGGATCGGAGAGGGAACATGCTAATTTATCTTTGTATTTTGCACCCTGACCCCCTAGACAGGGGCGTAACAGACCAGTACAGTTATAGTACTTTGTACTTTGCCACATTTATCTTCTTCTTAGCAAGTGTCATGCATTCTGCTTCTCCAGCGTTTTTAAGAGCTGTTGATGATGTCAAATGCAGCTTACGGCCACACCGCTCTCTAAGCGCCCGATCTCGTCCGATCTCGGCAGCCAAATAGAGCTGGGCCTGGTTAGTACTTGGTAGGAAGACCGCCTGGGAATACCAGGTGCTGTAAGCTTTTTTGCTTGGGTTTACGGGCAGCACAAGCTGGTGTTACTGCCTATTTATTCATAGAAATTGTTCTAGATTTTCAGCAAATTTTGTTCTTTCATTGCTGTTTTGCTACTTTATTGGTTTGTCAACCATCGTGCTTCATTACTAGTAGACCATGTTACGGTCCTGGCCATATGTGTTGTTTTTATTTTGTTGTTCTTATAGGTGCCCTGCCTGATTGGCTGGATTTGGGGGAAGAACAGGAAGCTGATTGGTCCATCCTACACTTCCTGGAGTTTTAAAAGTACGGTTCCCAACAGCTAGCGAGGCTCTTTCTGGCAGCAGCACCTGTTTGCTGTTCTTGGTTTCCAAACCTTATTTAGCATTTTTGAATTGTTAGGTTTTGTGCCGTGGTTTTGTTTATAAATTGTATATTTTGTAAATAGTATTAAATCTGTAGGGGTGGACTGCCATTTTCTTTTGATTGTTTTCTCTTGTTTTCACATTAGGGAGTTAGGGTTAGCGACTGTCTTTTGGTTTGTTTATTTCTATCAGGCTAGCTAGCACTTTCTGTGGGAAATGGCTTATTTTGTTTATTATGTTGGCCTTGGTTCGCCCTGAGTTGTAGTGTCATGTTTTGTTTGACACTTTCTTTCGTTTAAAATAAATATCATTCTGTTGGAACATCTCGATCCTGGATTTTGGTTTGGGGATCGGAGAGGGAACATGCTAATTTATCTTTGTATGTTGCACCCTGACCCCCTAGACAGGGGCGTAACAGACCAGTACAGTTATAGTACTTTGTACTTTGCCACATTTATCTTCTTCTTAGCAAGTGTCATGCATTCTGCTTCTCCAGCGTTTTTAAGAGCTGTTGATGATGTCAAATGCAGCTTACGGCCACACCGCTCTCTAAGCGCCCGATCTCGTCCGATCTCGGCAGCCAAATAGAGCTGGGCCTGGTTAGTACTTGGTAGGAAGACCGCCTGGGAATACCAGGTGCTGTAAGCTTTTTTGCTTGGGTTTACGGGCAGCACAAGCTGGTGTTACTGCCTATTTATTCATAGAAATTGTTCTATATTTTCATCAAATTTTGTTCTTTCATTGCTGTTTTGCTACTTTATTGGTTTGCCAACCATCGTGCTTCATTACTAGTAGACCATGTTACGGTCCTGGCCATATGTGTTGTTTTTATTTTGTTGTTCTTATAGGTGCCCTGCCTGATTGGCTGGATTTGGGGGAAGTACAGGAAGCTGATTGGTCCATCCTACACTTCCTGGAGTTTTAAAAGTACGGTTCCCAACAGCTAGCGAGGCTCTTTCTGGCAGCAGCACCTGTTTGCTGTTCTTGGTTTCCAAACCTTATTTAGCATTTTTGAATTGTTAGGTTTTGTGCCGTGGTTTTGTTTATAAATTGTATATTTTGTAAATAGTATTAAATCTGTAGGGGTGGACTGCCATTTTCTTTTGATTGTTTTCTCTTGTTTTCACATTAGGGAGTTAGGGTTAGCGACTATCTTTTGGTTTGTTTATTTCTATCAGGCTAGCTAGCACTTTCTGTGGGAAATGGCTTATTTTGTTTATTATGTTGGCCTTGGTTCGCCCTGAGTTGTAGTGTCATGTTTTGTTTGACACTTTCTTTCGTTTAAAATAAATATCATTCTGTTGGAACATCTCGATCCTGGATTTTGGTTTGGGGATCGGAGAGGGAACATGCTAATTTATCTTTGTATGTTGCACCCTGACCCCCTAGACAGGGGCGTAACAGACCAGTACAGTTATAGTACTTTGTACTTTGCCACATTTATCTTCTTCTTAGCAAGTGTCATGCATTCTGCTTCTCCAGCGTTTTTAAGAGCTGTTGATGATGTCAAATGCAGCTTACGGCCACACTGCTCTCAAAGCGCCCGATCCCGTCCGATCTCGGCAGCCAAATAAGGCCGGGCGTTGTTAGTACTTGGTAGGAAGACCGCCTGGGAATACCAGGTGCTGTAAGCTTTTTTGCTTGGGTTTACGGGCAGCACAAGCCGGTGTTACTGCCTATTTATTCATAGAAATTGTTCTATATTTTCATCAAATTTTGTTCTTTCATTGCTGTTTTGCTAATTTATTGGTTTGTCAACCATCGTGCTTCATTACTAGTAGACCATGTTACGGTCCTGGCCATATGTGTTGTTTTTATTTTCTTGTTCTTATAGGTGCCCTGCCTGATTGGCCGGATTGGGGGGAAGTACAGGAAGCTGATTGGTCCATCCTACACTTCCTGGAGTTTTAAAAGTACGGTTCCCAACAGCTAGCGAGGCTCTTTCTGGCAGCAGCACCTGTTTGCTGTTCTTGGTTTCCAAACCTTATTTAGCATTTTTGAATTGTTAGGTTTTGTGCCGTGGTTTTGTTTATAAATTGTATATTTTGTAAATAGTATTAAATCTGTAGGGGTGGACTGCCATTTTTCTTTTGATTGTTTTCTCTTGTTTTCACATTAGGGAGTTAGGGTTAGCGACTGTCTTTTGGTTTGTTTCTTTCTATGAGGCTAGCTAGCACTTTCTGTGGGAAATGGCTTATTTTGTTTATTATGTTGGCCTTGGTTCGCCCTGAGTTGTAGTGTCATGTTTTGTTAGACACTTTCTTTCGTTTAAAATAAATATCATTCTGTTGGAACATCTCAATCCTGGATTTTGGTTTGGGGATCGGAGAGGGAACATGCAAATTTATCTTTGTATGTTTCACCCTGACCCCCTAGACAGGGGCGTAACAGACCAGTACAGTTATAGTACTTTGTACTTTGCCACATTTATCTTCTTCTTAGCAAGTGTCATGCATTCTGCTTCTCCAGCGTTTTTAAGAGCTGTTGATGATGTCAAATGCAGCTTACGGCCACACCGCTCTCTAAGCGCCCGATCTCGTCCGATCTCGGCAGCCAAATAGAGCCGGGCCTGGTTAGTACTTGGTAGGAAGACCGCCTGGGAATACCAGGTGCTGTAAGCTTTTTTGCTTGGGTTTACGGGCAGCACAAGCTGGTGTTACTGCCTATTTATTCATAGAAATTGTTCTATATTTTCATCAAATTTTGTTCTTTCATTGCTGTTTTGCTACTTTATTGGTTTGCCAACCATCGTGCTTCATTACTAGTAGACCATGTTACGGTCCTGGCCATATGTGTTGTTTTTATTTTCTTGTTCTTATAGGTGCCCTGCCTGATTGGCCGGATTGGGGGGCAGTACAGGAAGCTGATTGGTCCATCCTACACTTCCTGGAGTTTTAAAAGTACGGTTCCCAACAGCTAGCGAGGCTCTTTCTGGCATCAGCACCTGTTTGCTGTTCTTGGTTTCCAAACCTTATTTAGCATTTTTGAATTGTTAGGTTTTGTGCCGTGGTTTTGTTTATAAATTGTATATTTTGTAAATAGTATTAAATCTGTAGGGGTGGACTGCCATTTTCTTTGGACTGTTTTCACATTAGGGAGTTAGGGTTAGCGACTGTCTTTTGGTTTGTTTATTTCTATCAGGCTAGCTAGCACTTTCTGTGGGAAATGGCTTATTTTGTTTATTATGTTGGCCTTGGTTCGCCCTGAGTTGTAGTGTCATGTTTTATTTGACACTTTCTTTTGTTTAAAATAAATATCATTCTGTTGGAACATCTCGATCCTGGATTTTGGTTTGGGGATCGGAGAGGGAACATGCTAATTTATCTTTGTATGTTGCACCCTGAGCCCCTAGACAGGGGCGTAACAGACCAGTACAGTTATAGTACTTTGTACTTTGCCACATTTATCTTCTTCTTAGCAAGTGTCATGCATTCTGCTTCTCCAGCGTTTTTAAGAGCTGTTGATGATGTCAAATGCAGCTTACGGCCACACCGCTCTCTAAGCGCCCGATCTCGTCCGATCTCGGCAGCCAAATAGAGTCGGGCCTGGTTAGTACTTGGTAGGAAGACCGCCTGGGAATACCAGGTGCTGTAAGCTATTTTGCTTGGGTTTACGGGCAGCACAAGCTGGTGTTACTGCCTATTTATTCATAGAAATTGTGCTATATTTTCATCAAATTTTGTTCTTTCATTGCTGTTTTGCTACTTTATTGGTTTGCCAACCATCGTGCTTTATTACTAGTAGACCATGTTACGGTCCTGGCCATATGTGTTGTTTTTATTTTCTTGTTCTTATAGGTGCCCTGCCTGATTGGCCGGATTGGGGGGCAGTACAGGAAGCTGATTGGTCCATCCTACACTTCCTGGAGTTTTAAAAGTACGGTTCCCAACAGCTAGCGAGGCTCTTTCTGGCAGCAGCACCTGTTTGCTGTTCTTGGTTTCCAAACCTTATTTAGCATTTTTGAATTGTTAGGTTTTGTGCCGTGGTTTTGTTTATAAATTGTATATTTTGTAAATAGTATTAAATCTGTAGGGGTGGACTGCCATTTTTCTTTTGATTGTTTTCTCTTGTTTTCACATTAGGGAGTTAGGGTTAGCGACTGTCTTTTGGTTTGTTTCTTTCTATGAGGCTAGCTAGCACTTTCTGTGGGAAATGGCTTATTTTGTTTATTATGTTGGCCTTGGTTCGCCCTGAGTTGTAGTGTAATGTTTTGTTAGACACTTTCTTTCGTTTAAAATAAATATCATTCTGTTGGAACATCTCAATCCTGGATTTTGGATTGGGGATCGGAGAGGGAACATGCTAATTTATCTTTGTATGTTGCACCCTGACCCCCTAGACAGGGCCGTAACAGACCAGTACAGTTATAGTACTTTGTACTTTGCCACATTTATCTTCTTCTTAGCAAGTGTCATGCATTCTGCTTCTCCAGCGTTTTTAAGAGCTGTTGATGATGTCAAATGCAGCTTACGGCCACACCGCTCTCTAAGCGCCCGATCTCGTCCGATCTCGGCAGCCAAATAGAGCCGGGCCTGGTTAGTACTTGGTAGGAAGACCGCCCGGGAATACCAGGTGCTGTAAGCTTTTTTGCTTGGGTTTACGGGCAGCACAAGCTGGTGTTACTGCCTATTTATTCATAGAAATTGTTCTATATTTTCATCAAATTTTGTTCTTTCATTGCTGTTTTGCTACTTTATTGGTTTGCCAACCATCGTGCTTCATTACTAGTAGACCATGTTACGGTCCTGGCCATATGTGTTGTTTTTATTTTCTTGTTCTTATAGGTGCCCTGCCTGATTGGCCGGATTGGGGGGCAGTACAGGAAGCTGATTGGTCCATCCTACACTTCCTGGAGTTTTAAAAGTACGGTTCCCAACAGCTAGCGAGGCTCTTTCTGGCATCAGCACCTGTTTGCTGTTCTTGGTTTCCAAACCTTATTTAGCATTTTTGAATTGTTAGGTTTTGTGCCGTGGTTTTGTTTATAAATTGTATATTTTGTAAATAGTATTAAATCTGTAGGGGTGAACTGCCATTTTCTTTGGACTGTTTTCACATTAGGGAGTTAGGGTTAGCGACTGTCTTTTGGTTTGTTTATTTCTATCAGGCTAGCTAGCACTTTCTGTGGGAAATGGCTTATTTTGTTTATTATGTTGGCCTTGGTTCGCCCTGAGTTGTAGTGTCATGTTTTATTTGACACTTTCTTTTGTTTAAAATAAATATCATTCTGTTGGAACATCTCGATCCTGGATTTTGGTTTGGGGATCGGAGAGGGAACATGCTAATTTATCTTTGTATGTTGCACCCTGACCCCCTAGACAGGGGCGTAACAGACCAGTACAGTTATAGTACTTTGTACTTTGCCACATTTATCTTCTTCTTAGCAAGTGTCATGCATTCTGCTTCTCCAGCGTTTTTAAGAGCTGTTGATGATGTCAAATGCAGCTTACGGCCACACCGCTCTCTAAGCGCCCGATCTCGTCCGATCTCGGCAGCCAAATAGAGCTGGGCCTGGTTAGTACTTGGTAGGAAGACCGCCTGGGAATACCAGGTGCTGTAAGCTTTTTTGCTTGGGTTTACGGGCAGCACAAGCTGGTGTTACTGCCTATTTATTCATAGAAATTGTTCTAGATTTTCAGCAAATTTTGTTCTTTCATTGCTGTTTTGCTACTTTATTGGTTTGTCAACCATCGTGCTTCATTACTAGTAGACCATGTTACGGTCCTGGCCATATGTGTTGTTTTTATTTTGTTGTTCTTATAGGTGCCCTGCCTGATTGGCTGGATTTGGGGGAAGTACAGGAAGCTGATTGGTCCATCCTACACTTCCTGGAGTTTTAAAAGTACGGTTCCCAACAGCTAGCGAGGCTCTTTCTGGCAGCAGCACCTGTTTGCTGTTCTTGGTTTCCAAACCTTATTTAGCATTTTTGAATTGTTAGGTTTTGTGCCGTGGTTTTGTTTATAAATTGTATATTTTGTAAATAGTATTAAATCTGTAGGGGTGGACTGCCATTTTCTTTTGATTGTTTTCTCTTGTTTTCACATTAGGGAGTTAGGGTTAGCGACTGTCTTTTGGTTTGTTTATTTCTATCAGGCTAGCTAGCACTTTCTGTGGGAAATGGCTTATTTTGTTTATTATGTTGGCCTTGGTTCGCCCTGAGTTGTAGTGTCATGTTTTGTTTGACACTTTCTTTCGTTTAAAATAAATATCATTCTGTTGGAACATCTCAATCCCTGATGTTGGTTTGAGGATCGGAGAGGGAACATGCTAATTTATCTTTGTATGTTTCACCCTGACCCCCTAGACAGGGGCGTAACAGACCAGTACAGTTATAGTACTTTGTACTTTGCCACATTTATCTTCTTCTTAGCAAGTGTCATGCATTCTGCTTCTCCAGCGTTTTTAAGAGCTGTTGATGATGTCAAATGCAGCTTACGGCCACACTGCTCTCAAAGCGCCCGATCCCGTCCGATCTCGGCAGCCAAATAAGGCCGGGCGTTGTTAGTACTTGGTAGGAAGACCGCCTGGGAATACCAGGTGCTGTAAGCTTTTTTGCTTGGGTTTACGGGCAGCACAAGCCGGTGTTACTGCCTATTTATTCATAGAAATTGTTCTATATTTTCATCAAATTTTGTTCTTTCATTGCTGTTTTGCTAATTTATTGGTTTGTCAACCATCGTGCTTCATTACTAGTAGACCATGTTACGGTCCTGGCCATATGTGTTGTTTTTATTTTCTTGTTCTTATAGGTGCCCTGCCTGATTGGCCGGATTGGGGGGAAGTACAGGAAGCTGATTGGTCCATCCTACACTTCCTGGAGTTTTAAAAGTACGGTTCCCAACAGCTAGCGAGGCTCTTTCTGGCATCAGCACCTGTTTGCTGTTCTTGGTTTCCAAACCTTATTTAGCATTTTTGAATTGTTAGGTTTTGTGCCGTGGTTTTGTTTATAAATTGTATATTTTGTAAATAGTATTAAATCTGTAGGGGTGAACTGCCATTTTCTTTGGACTGTTTTCACATTAGGGAGTTAGGGTTAGCGACTGTCTTTTGGTTTGTTTCTTTCTATCAGGCTAGCTAGCACTTTCTGTGGGAAATGGCTTATTTTGTTTATTATGTTGGCCTTGGTTCGCCCTGAGTTGTAGTGTCATGTTTTATTTGACACTTTCTTTTGTTTGAAATAAATATCATTCTGTTGGAACATCTCGATCCTGGATTTTGGTTTGGGGATCGGAGAGGGAACATGCTAATTTATCTTTGTATGTTGCACCCTGACCCCCTAGACAGGGGCGTAACAGACCAGTACAGTTATAGTACTTTGTACTTTGCCACATTTATCTTCTTCTTAGCAAGTGTCATGCATTCTGCTTCTCCAGCGTTTTTAAGAGCTGTTGATGATGTCAAATGCAGCTTACGGCCACACCGCTCTCTAAGCGCCCGATCTCGTCCGATCTCGGCAGCCAAATAGAGCTGGGCCTGGTTAGTACTTGGTAGGAAGACCGCCTGGGAATACCAGGTGCTGTAAGCTTTTTTGCTTGGGTTTACGGGCAGCACAAGCTGGTGTTACTGCCTATTTATTCATAGAAATTGTTCTAGATTTTCAGCAAATTTTGTTCTTTCATTGCTGTTTTGCTACTTTATTGGTTTGTCAACCATCGTGCTTCATTACTAGTAGACCATGTTACGGTCCTGGCCATATGTGTTGTTTTTATTTTGTTGTTCTTATAGGTGCCCTGCCTGATTGGCTGGATTTGGGGGAAGTACAGGAAGCTGATTGGTCCATCCTACACTTCCTGGAGTTTTAAAAGTACGGTTCCCAACAGCTAGCGAGGCTCTTTCTGGCAGCAGCACCTGTTTGCTGTTCTTGGTTTCCAAACCTTATTTAGCATTTTTGAATTGTTAGGTTTTGTGCCGTGGTTTTGTTTATAAATTGTATATTTTGTAAATAGTATTAAATCTGTAGGGGTGGACTGCCATTTTCTTTTGATTGTTTTCTCTTGTTTTCACATTAGGGAGTTAGGGTTAGCGACTGTCTTTTGGTTTGTTTATTTCTATCAGGCTAGCTAGCACTTTCTGTGGGAAATGGCTTAATTTGTTTATTATGTTGGCCTTGGTTCGCCCTGAGTTGTAGTGTCATGTTTTGTTTGACACTTTCTTTCGTTTAAAATAAATATCATTCTGTTGGAACATCTCGATCCTGGATTTTGGTTTGGGGATCGGAGAGGGAACATGCTAATTTATCTTTGTATGTTGCACCCTGACCCCCTAGACATGGGCGTTCCAGACCAATACAGTTCTAGTACTTTGTACTTTGCCACATTTATCTTCTTCTTAGCAAGTGTCATGCATTCGGCTTCTCCAGCGTTTTTAAGAGCTGTTGATGATGTCAAATGCAGCTTACGGCCACACTGCTCTCTAAGCGCCCGATCCCGTCCGATCTCGGCAGCCAAATAAGGCCGGGCGTTGTTAGTACTTGGTAGGAAGACCGCCTGGGAATACCAGGTGCTGTAAGCTTTTTTGCTTGGGTATACGGGCAGCACAAGCTGGTGTTACTGCCTATTTATTCATAGAAATTGTTCTATATTTTCAGCAAATTTTGTTCTTTCATTGCTGTTTTGCTACTTTATTGGTTTGCCAACCATCGTGCTTCATTACTAGTAGACCATGTTACGGTCCTGGCCATATGTGTTGTTTTTATTTTCTTGTTCTTATAGGTGCCCTGCCTGATTGGCCGGATTGGGGGGCAGTACAGGAAGCTGATTGGTCCATCCTACACTTCCTGGAGTTTTAAAAGTACGGTTCCCAACAGCTAGCGAGGCTCTTTCTGGCATCAGCACCTGTTTGCTGTTCTTGGTTTCCTAAACTTATTTAGCATTTTTGAATTGTTAGGTTTTGTGCCGTGGTTTTGTTTATAAATTGTATATTTTGTAAATAGTATTAAATCTGTAGGGGTGAACAGCCATTTTCTTTTGATTGTTTTCTCTTGTTTTCACATTAGGGAGTTAGGGTTAGCGACTATCTTTTGGTTTGATTATTTCTATCAGGCTAGCTAGCACTTTCTGTGGGAAATGGCTTATTTTGTTTATTATGTTGGCCTTGGTTCGCCCTGAGTTGTAGTGTCATGTTTTGTTTGACACTTTCTTTCGTTTAAAATAAATATCATTCTGTTGGAACATCTCGATCCTGGATTTTGGTTTGGGGATTGGAGAGGGAACATGCTAATTTATCTTTGTATGTTGCACCCTGACCCCCTAGACAGGGGCGTAACAGACCAGTACAGTTATAGTACTTTGTACTTTGCCACATTTATCTTCTTCTTAGCAAGTGTTATGCATTCTGCTTCTCCAGCGTTTTTAAGAGCTGTTGATGATGTCAAATCCAGCTTACGGCCACACCGCTCTCTAAGCGCCCGATCTCGTCCGATCTCGGCAGCCAAATAGAGCCGGGCCTGGTTAGTACTTGGTAGGAAGACCGCCTGGGAATACCAGGTGCTGTAAGCTATTTTGCTTGGGTTTACGGGCAGCACAAGCTGGTGTTACTGCCTATTTATTCATAGAAATTGTTCTATATTTTCATCAAATTTTGTTCTTTCATTGCTGTTTTGCTACTTTATTGGTTTGCCAACCATCGTGCTTCATTACTAGTAGACCATGTTACGGTCCTGGCCATATGTGTTGTTTTTATTTTCTTGTTCTTATAGGTGCCCTGCCTGATTGGCCGGATTGGGGGGCAGTACAGGAAGCTGATTGGTCCATCCTACACTTCCTGGAGTTTTAAAAGTACGGTTCCCAACAGCTAGCGAGGCTCTTTCTGGCATCAGCACCTGTTTGCTGTTCTTGGTTTCCAAACCTTATTTAGCATTTTTGAATTGTTAGGTTTTGTGCCGTGGTTTTGTTTATAAATTGTATATTTTGTAAATAGTATTAAATCTGTAGGGGTGAACTGCCATTTTCTTTGGACTGTTTTCACATTAGGGAGTTAGGGTTAGCGACTGTCTTTTGGTTTGTTTCTTTCTATCAGGCTAGCTAGCACTTTCTGTGGGAAATGGCTTATTTTGTTTATTATGTTGGCCTTGGTTCGCCCTGAGTTGTAGTGTCATGTTTTGTTTGACACTTTCTTTCGTTTAAAATAAATATCATTCTGTTGGAACATCTCAATCCTGGATTTTGGTTTGGGGATCGGAGAGGGAACATGCTAATTTATCTTTGTATGTTGCACCCTGACCCCCTAGACAGGGGCGTAACAGACCAGTACAGTTATAGTACTTTGTACTTTGCCACATTTATCTTCTTCTTAGCAAGTGTCATGCATTCTGCTTCTCCAGCGTTTTTAAGAGCTGTTGATGATGTCAAATGCAGCTTACGGCCACACCGCTCTCTAAGCGCCCGATCTCGTCCGATCTCGGCAGCCAAATAGAGCTGGGCCTGGTTAGTACTTGGTAGGAAGACCGCCTGGGAATACCAGGTGCTGTAAGCTTTTTTGCTTGGGTTTACGGGCAGCACAAGCTGGTGTTACTGCCTATTTATTCATAGAAATTGTTCTAGATTTTCAGCAAATTTTGTTCTTTCATTGCTGTTTTGCTACTTTATTGGTTTGTCAACCATCGTGCTTCATTACTAGTAGACCATGTTACGGTCCTGGCCATATGTGTTGTTTTTATTTTGTTGTTCTTATAGGTGCCCTGCCTGATTGGCTGGATTTGGGGGAAGTACAGGAAGCTGATTGGTCCATCCTACACTTCCTGGAGTTTTAAAAGTACGGTTCCCAACAGCTAGCGAGGCTCTTTCTGGCAGCAGCACCTGTTTGCTGTTCTTGGTTTCCAAACCTTATTTAGCATTTTTGAATTGTTAGGTTTTGTGCCGTGGTTTTGTTTATAAATTGTATATTTTGTAAATAGTATTAAATCTGTAGGGGTGGACTGCCATTTTCTTTTGATTGTTTTCTCTTGTTTTCACATTAGGGAGTTAGGGTTAGCGACTGTCTTTTGGTTTGTTTATTTCTATCAGGCTAGCTAGCACTTTCTGTGGGAAATGGCTTAATTTGTTTATTATGTTGGCCTTGGTTCGCCCTGAGTTGTAGTGTCATGTTTTGTTTGACACTTTCTTTCGTTTAAAATAAATATCATTCTGTTGGAACATCTCGATCCTGGATTTTGGTTTGGGGATCGGAGAGGGAACATGCTAATTTATCTTTGTATGTTGCACCCTGACCCCCTAGACATGGGCGTTCCAGACCAATACAGTTCTAGTACTTTGTACTTTGCCACATTTATCTTCTTCTTAGCAAGTGTCATGCATTCGGCTTCTCCAGCGTTTTTAAGAGCTGTTGATGATGTCAAATGCAGCTTACGGCCACACTGCTCTCTAAGCGCCCGATCCCGTCCGATCTCGGCAGCCAAATAAGGCCGGGCGTTGTTAGTACTTGGTAGGAAGACCGCCTGGGAATACCAGGTGCTGTAAGCTTTTTTGCTTGGGTATACGGGCAGCACAAGCTGGTGTTACTGCCTATTTATTCATAGAAATTGTTCTATATTTTCAGCAAATTTTGTTCTTTCATTGCTGTTTTGCTACTTTATTGGTTTGCCAACCATCGTGCTTCATTACTAGTAGACCATGTTACGGTCCTGGCCATATGTGTTGTTTTTATTTTCTTGTTCTTATAGGTGCCCTGCCTGATTGGCCGGATTGGGGGGCAGTACAGGAAGCTGATTGGTCCATCCTACACTTCCTGGAGTTTTAAAAGTACGGTTCCCAACAGCTAGCGAGGCTCTTTCTGGCATCAGCACCTGTTTGCTGTTCTTGGTTTCCTAAACTTATTTAGCATTTTTGAATTGTTAGGTTTTGTGCCGTGGTTTTGTTTATAAATTGTATATTTTGTAAATAGTATTAAATCTGTAGGGGTGAACAGCCATTTTCTTTTGATTGTTTTCTCTTGTTTTCACATTAGGGAGTTAGGGTTAGCGACTATCTTTTGGTTTGATTATTTCTATCAGGCTAGCTAGCACTTTCTGTGGGAAATGGCTTATTTTGTTTATTATGTTGGCCTTGGTTCGCCCTGAGTTGTAGTGTCATGTTTTGTTTGACACTTTCTTTCGTTTAAAATAAATATCATTCTGTTGGAACATCTCGATCCTGGATTTTGGTTTGGGGATTGGAGAGGGAACATGCTAATTTATCTTTGTATGTTGCACCCTGACCCCCTAGACAGGGGCGTAACAGACCAGTACAGTTATAGTACTTTGTACTTTGCCACATTTATCTTCTTCTTAGCAAGTGTTATGCATTCTGCTTCTCCAGCGTTTTTAAGAGCTGTTGATGATGTCAAATCCAGCTTACGGCCACACCGCTCTCTAAGCGCCCGATCTCGTCCGATCTCGGCAGCCAAATAGAGCCGGGCCTGGTTAGTACTTGGTAGGAAGACCGCCTGGGAATACCAGGTGCTGTAAGCTATTTTGCTTGGGTTTACGGGCAGCACAAGCTGGTGTTACTGCCTATTTATTCATAGAAATTGTTCTATATTTTCATCAAATTTTGTTCTTTCATTGCTGTTTTGCTACTTTATTGGTTTGCCAACCATCGTGCTTCATTACTAGTAGACCATGTTACGGTCCTGGCCATATGTGTTGTTTTTATTTTCTTGTTCTTATAGGTGCCCTGCCTGATTGGCCGGATTGGGGGGCAGTACAGGAAGCTGATTGGTCCATCCTACACTTCCTGGAGTTTTAAAAGTACGGTTCCCAACAGCTAGCGAGGCTCTTTCTGGCATCAGCACCTGTTTGCTGTTCTTGGTTTCCAAACCTTATTTAGCATTTTTGAATTGTTAGGTTTTGTGCCGTGGTTTTGTTTATAAATTGTATATTTTGTAAATAGTATTAAATCTGTAGGGGTGAACTGCCATTTTCTTTGGACTGTTTTCACATTAGGGAGTTAGGGTTAGCGACTGTCTTTTGGTTTGTTTCTTTCTATCAGGCTAGCTAGCACTTTCTGTGGGAAATGGCTTATTTTGTTTATTATGTTGGCCTTGGTTCGCCCTGAGTTGTAGTGTCATGTTTTGTTTGACACTTTCTTTCGTTTAAAATAAATATCATTCTGTTGGAACATGTCGATCCTGGATTTTGGTTTGGGGATCGGAGAGGGAACATGCAAATTTATCTTTGTATGTTTCACCCTGACCCCCTAGACAGGGGCGTAACAGACCAGTACAGTTATAGTACTTTGTACTTTGCCACATTTATCTTCTTCTTAGCAAGTGTCATGCATTCTGCTTCTCTAGCGTTTTTAAGAGCTGTTGATGATGTCAAACGCATGTTACGGCCACACCGCTCTCTAAGCGCCCGATCTCGTCCGATCTCGGCAGCCAAATAGGGCCGGGCCTGGTTAGTACTTGGTAGGAAGACCGCCTGGGAATACCAGGTGCTGTAAGCTTTTTTGCTTGGGTTTACGGGCAGCTCAAGCTGGTGTTACTGCCTATTTATTCATAGAAATTGTTCTATATTTTCATCAAATTTTGTTCTTTCATTGCTGTTTTGCTACTTTATTGGTTTGTCAACCATCGTGCGTCATTACTAGTAGACCATGTTACGGTCCTGGCCATATGTGTTGTTTTTATTTTCTTGTTCTTATAGGTGCCCTGCCTGATTGGCCGGATTTGGGGGAAGTACAGGAAGCTGATTGGTCCATCCTACACTTCCTGGAGTTTTAAAAGTACGGTTCCCAACAGCTAGCGAGGCTCTTTCTGGCAGCAGCACCTGTTTGCTGTTCTTGGTTTCCAAATCTTATTTAGCATTTTTGAATTGTTAGGTTTTGTGCCGTGGTTTTGTTTATAAATTGTATATTTTGTAAATAGTATTAAATCTGTAGGGGTGGACTGCCATTTTCTTTTGATTGTTTTCTCTTGTTTTCACATTAGGGAGTTAGGGTTAGCGACTATCTTTTGGTTTGTTTATTTCTATCAGGCTAGCTAGCACTTTCTGTGGGAAATGGCTTATTTTGTTTATTATGTTGGCCTTGGTTCGCCCTGAGTTGTAGTGTCATGTTTTGTTTGACACTTTCTTTCGTTTAAAATAAATATCATTCTGTTGGAACATCTCAATCCTGGATTTTGGTTTGAGGATCGGAGAGGGAACATGCAAATTTATCTTTGTATGTTTCACCCTGACCCCCTAGACAGGGGCGTAACAGACCAGTACAGTTATAGTACTTTGTACTTTGCCACATTTATCTTCTTCTTAGCAAGTGTCATGCATTCTGCTTCTCTAGCGTTTTTAAGAGCTGTTGATAATGTCAAATGCAGCTTACGGCCACACCGCTCTCTAAGCGCCCGATCTCGTCCGATCTCGGCAGCCAAATAGAGCCGGGCCTGGTTAGTACTTGGTAGGAAGACCGCCTGGGAATACCAGGTGCTGTAAGCTTTTTTGCTTGGGTTTACGGGCAGCTCAAGCTGGTGTTACTGCCTATTTATTCATAGAAATTGTTCTATATTTTCATCAAATTTTGTTCTTTCATTGCTGTTTTGCTACTTTATTGGTTTGTCAACCATCGTGCTTCATTACTAGTAGACCATGTTACGGTCATGGCCATATGTGTTGTTTTTATTTTCTTGTTCTTATAGGTGCCCTGCCTGATTGGCCGGATTTGGGGGAAGTACAGGAAGCTGATTGGTCCATCCTACACTTCCTGGAGTTTTAAAAGTACGGTTCCCAACAGCTAGCGAGGCTCTTTCTGGCAGCAGCACCTGTTTGCTGTTCTTAGTTTCCAAATCTTATTTAGCATTTTTGAATTGTTAGGTTTTGTGCCGTGGTTTTGTTTATAAATTGTATATTTTGTAAATAGTATTAAATCTGTAGGGGTGGACTGCCATTTTTCTTTTGATTGTTTTCTCTTGTTTTCACATTAGGGAGTTAGGGTTAGCGACTATCTTTTGGTTTGTTTATTTCTATCAGGCTAGCTAGCACTTTCTGTGGGAAATGGCTTATTTTGTTTATTATGTTGGCCTTGGTTCGCCCTGAGTTGTAGTGTCATGTTTTGTTTGACACTTTCTTTCGTTTAAAATAAATATCATTCTGTTGGAACATCTCGATTCTGGATTTTGGTTTGGGGATCGGAGAGGGAACATGCTAATTTATCTTTGTATGTTGCACCCTGACCCCCTAGACAGGGGCGTAACAGACCAGTACAGTTATAGTACTTTGTACTTTGCCACATTTATCTTCTTCTTAGCAAGTGTCATGCATTCTGCTTCTCCAGCGTTTTTAAGAGCTGTTGATGATGTCAAATGCAGCTTACGGCCACACCGCTCTCTGAGAGCCCGATCTCGTCCGATCTCAGCAGCCAAATAGGGCCGGGCCTGGTTAGTACTTGGTAGGAAGACCGCCTGGGAATACCAGGTGCTGTAAGCTTTTTTGCTTGGGTTTACGGGCAGCACAAGCTGGTGTTACTGCCTATTTATTCATAGAAATTGTTCTATATTTTCATCAAATTTTGTTCTTTCATTGCTGTTTTGCTACTTTATTGGTTTGTCAACCATCGTGCTTCATTACTAGTAGACCATGTTACGGTCCTGGCCATATGTGTTGTTTTTATTTTCTTGTTCTTATAGGTGCCCTGCCTGATTGGCCGGATTTGGGGGAAGTACAGGAAGCTGATTGGTCCATCCTACACTTCCTGGAGTTTTAAAAGTACGGTTCCCAACAGCTAGCGAGGCTCTTTCTGGCAGCAGCACCTGTTTGCTGTTCTTGGTTTCCAAACCTTATTTAGCATTTTTGAATTGTTAGGTTTTGTGCCGTGGTTTTGTTTATAAATTGTATATTTTGTAAATAGTATTAAATCTGTAGGGGTGGACTGCCATTTTTCTTTTGATTGTTTTCTCTTGTTTTCGCATTAGGGAGTTAGGGTTAGCGACTGTCTTTTGGTTTGTTTCTTTCTATCAGGCTAGCTAGCACTTTCTGTGGGAAATGGCTTATTTTGTTTATTATGTTGGCCTTGGTTCGCCCTGAGTTGTAGTGTCATGTTTTGTTTGACACTTTCTTTCGTTTAAAATAAATATCATTCTGTTGGAACATCTCAATCCTGGATTTTGGTTTGGGGATCGGAGAGGGAACATGCAAATTTATCTTTATATGTTTCACCCTGACCCCCTAGACAGGGGCGTAACAGACCAGTACAGTTATAGTACTTTGTACTTTGCCACATTTATCTTCTTCTTAGCAAGTGTCATGCATTCTGCTTCTCTAGCGTTTTTAAGAGCTGTTGATGATATCAAATGCATGTTACGGCCACACCGCTCTCTAAGCGCCCGATCTCGTCCGATCTCGGCAGTCAAATAGGGCCGGGCCTGGTTAGTACTTGGTAGGAAGACCGCCTGGGAATACCAGGTGCTGTAAGCTTTTTTGCTTGGGTTTACGGGCAGCTCAAGCTGGTGTTACTGCCTATTTATTCATAGAAATTGTTCTATATTTTCATCAAATTTTGTTCTTTCATTGCTGTTTTGCTACTTTATTGGTTTGTCAACCATCGTGCTTCATTACTAGTAGATCATGTTACGGTCCTGGCCATATGTGTTGTTTTTATTTTCTTGTTCTTATAGGTGCCCTGCCTGATTGGCCGGATTGGGGGGCAGTACAGGAAGCTGATTGGTCCATCCTACACTTCCTGGAGTTTTAAAAGTACGGTTCCCAACAGCTAGCGAGGCTCTTTCTGGCATCAGCACCTGTTTGCTGTTCTTGGTTTCCAAACCTTATTTAGCATTTTTGAATTGTTAGGTTTTGTGCCGTGGTTTTGTTTATAAATTGTATATTTTGTAAATAGTATTAAATCTGTAGGGGTGGACTGCCATTTTCTTTTGATTGTTTTCTCTTGTTTTCACATTAGGGAGTTAGGGTTAGCGACTGTCTTTTGGTTTGTTTATTTCTATCAGGCTAGCTAGCACTTTCTGTGGGAAATGGCTTATTTTGTTTATTATGTTGGCCTTGGTTCGCCCTGAGTTGTAGTGTCATGTTTTATTTGACACTTTCTTTTGTTTAAAATAAATATCATTCTGTTGGAACATCTCGATCCTGGATTTTGGTTTGGGGATCGGAGAGGGAACATGCTAATTTATCTTTGTATGTTGCACCCTGACCCCCTAGACAGGGGCGTAACAGACCAGTACAGTTATAGTACTTTGTACTTTGCCACATTTATCTTCTTCTTAGCAAGTGTCATGCATTCTGCTTCTCCAGCGTTTTTAAGAGCTGTTGATGATGTCAAATGCAGCTTACGGCCACACCGCTCTCTAAGCGCCCGATCTCGTCCGATCTCGGCAGCCAAATAGAGCTGGGCCTGGTTAGTACTTGGTAGGAAGACCGCCTGGGAATACCAGGTGCTGTAAGCTTTTTTGCTTGGGTTTACGGGCAGCACAAGCTGGTGTTACTGCCTATTTATTCATAGAAATTGTTCTATATTTTCATCAAATTTTGTTCTTTCATTGCTGTTTTGCTACTTTATTGGTTTGCCAACCATCGTGCTTCATTACTAGTAGACCATGTTACGGTCCTGGCCATATGTGTTGTTTTTATTTTGTTGTTCTTATAGGTGCCCTGCCTGATTGGCTGGATTTGGGGGAAGTACAGGAAGCTGATTGGTCCATCCTACACTTCCTGGAGTTTTAAAAGTACGGTTCCCAACAGCTAGCGAGGCTCTTTCTGGCAGCAGCACCTGTTTGCTGTTCTTGGTTTCCAAACCTTATTTAGCATTTTTGAATTGTTAGGTTTTGTGCCGTGGTTTTGTTTATAAATTGTATATTTTGTAAATAGTATTAAATCTGTAGGGGTGGACTGCCATTTTCTTTTGATTGTTTTCTCTTGTTTTCACATTAGGGAGTTAGGGTTAGCGACTGTCTTTTGGTTTGTTTATTTCTATCAGGCTAGCTAGCACTTTCTGTGGGAAATGGCTTATTTTGTTTATTATGTTGGCCTTGGTTCGCCCTGAGTTGTAGTGTCATGTTTTGTTTGACACTTTCTTTCGTTTAAAATAAATATCATTCTGTTGGAACATCTCGATCCTGGATTTTGGTTTGGGGATCGGAGAGGGAACATGCTAATTTATCTTTGTATGTTGCACCCTGACCCCCTAGACAGGGGCGTAACAGACCAGTACAGTTATAGTACTTTGTACTTTGCCACATTTATCTTCTTCTTAGCAAGTGTCATGCATTCTGCTTCTCCAGCGTTTTTAAGAGCTGTTGATGATGTCAAATGCAGCTTACGGCCACACTGCTCTCAAAGCGCCCGATCCCGTCCGATCTCGGCAGCCAAATAAGGCCGGGCGTTGTTAGTACTTGGTAGGAAGACCGCCTGGGAATACCAGGTGCTGTAAGCTTTTTTGCTTGGGTTTACGGGCAGCACAAGCCGGTGTTACTGCCTATTTATTCATAGAAATTGTTCTATATTTTCATCAAATTTTGTTCTTTCATTGCTGTTTTGCTAATTTATTGGTTTGTCAACCATCGTGCTTCATTACTAGTAGACCATGTTACGGTCCTGGCCATATGTGTTGTTTTTATTTTCTTGTTCTTATAGGTGCCCTGCCTGATTGGCCGGATTGGGGGGAAGTACAGGAAGCTGATTGGTCCATCCTACACTTCCTGGAGTTTTAAAAGTACGGTTCCCAACAGCTAGCGAGGCTCTTTCTGGCAGCAGCACCTGTTTGCTGTTCTTGGTTTCCAAACCTTATTTAGCATTTTTGAATTGTTAGGTTTTGTGCCGTGGTTTTGTTTATAAATTGTATATTTTGTAAATAGTATTAAATCTGTAGGGGTGGACTGCCATTTTTCTTTTGATTGTTTTCTCTTGTTTTCACATTAGGGAGTTAGGGTTAGCGACTGTCTTTTGGTTTGTTTCTTTCTATGAGGCTAGCTAGCACTTTCTGTGGGAAATGGCTTATTTTGTTTATTATGTTGGCCTTGGTTCGCCCTGAGTTGTAGTGTCATGTTTTGTTAGACACTTTCTTTCGTTTAAAATAAATATCATTCTGTTGGAACATCTCAATCCTGGATTTTGGTTTGGGGATCGGAGAGGGAACATGCAAATTTATCTTTGTATGTTTCACCCTGACCCCCTAGACAGGGGCGTAACAGACCAGTACAGTTATAGTACTTTGTACTTTGCCACATTTATCTTCTTCTTAGCAAGTGTCATGCATTCTGCTTCTCCAGCGTTTTTAAGAGCTGTTGATGATGTCAAATGCAGCTTACGGCCACACCGCTCTCTAAGCGCCCGATCTCGTCCGATCTCGGCAGCCAAATAGAGCCGGGCCTGGTTAGTACTTGGTAGGAAGACCGCCTGGGAATACCAGGTGCTGTAAGCTTTTTTGCTTGGGTTTACGGGCAGCACAAGCTGGTGTTACTGCCTATTTATTCATAGAAATTGTTCTATATTTTCATCAAATTTTGTTCTTTCATTGCTGTTTTGCTACTTTATTGGTTTGCCAACCATCGTGCTTCATTACTAGTAGACCATGTTACGGTCCTGGCCATATGTGTTGTTTTTATTTTCTTGTTCTTATAGGTGCCCTGCCTGATTGGCCGGATTGGGGGGCAGTACAGGAAGCTGATTGGTCCATCCTACACTTCCTGGAGTTTTAAAAGTACGGTTCCCAACAGCTAGCGAGGCTCTTTCTGGCATCAGCACCTGTTTGCTGTTCTTGGTTTCCAAACCTTATTTAGCATTTTTGAATTGTTAGGTTTTGTGCCGTGGTTTTGTTTATAAATTGTATATTTTGTAAATAGTATTAAATCTGTAGGGGTGGACTGCCATTTTCTTTGGACTGTTTTCACATTAGGGAGTTAGGGTTAGCGACTGTCTTTTGGTTTGTTTATTTCTATCAGGCTAGCTAGCACTTTCTGTGGGAAATGGCTTATTTTGTTTATTATGTTGGCCTTGGTTCGCCCTGAGTTGTAGTGTCATGTTTTATTTGACACTTTCTTTTGTTTAAAATAAATATCATTCTGTTGGAACATCTCGATCCTGGATTTTGGTTTGGGGATCGGAGAGGGAACATGCTAATTTATCTTTGTATGTTGCACCCTGAGCCCCTAGACAGGGGCGTAACAGACCAGTACAGTTATAGTACTTTGTACTTTGCCACATTTATCTTCTTCTTAGCAAGTGTCATGCATTCTGCTTCTCCAGCGTTTTTAAGAGCTGTTGATGATGTCAAATGCAGCTTACGGCCACACCGCTCTCTAAGCGCCCGATCTCGTCCGATCTCGGCAGCCAAATAGAGTCGGGCCTGGTTAGTACTTGGTAGGAAGACCGCCTGGGAATACCAGGTGCTGTAAGCTATTTTGCTTGGGTTTACGGGCAGCACAAGCTGGTGTTACTGCCTATTTATTCATAGAAATTGTTCTATATTTTCATCAAATTTTGTTCTTTCATTGCTGTTTTGCTACTTTATTGGTTTGCCAACCATCGTGCTTTATTACTAGTAGACCATGTTACGGTCCTGGCCATATGTGTTGTTTTTATTTTCTTGTTCTTATAGGTGCCCTGCCTGATTGGCCGGATTGGGGGGCAGTACAGGAAGCTGATTGGTCCATCCTACACTTCCTGGAGTTTTAAAAGTACGGTTCCCAACAGCTAGCGAGGCTCTTTCTGGCATCAGCACCTGTTTGCTGTTCTTGGTTTCCAAACCTTATTTAGCATTTTTGAATTGTTAGGTTTTGTGCCGTGGTTTTGTTTATAAATTGTATATTTTGTAAATAGTATTAAATCTGTAGGGGTGGACTGCCATTTTTCTTTTGATTGTTTTCTCTTGTTTTCACATTAGGGAGTTAGGGTTAGCGACTGTCTTTTGGTTTGTTTCTTTCTATGAGGCTAGCTAGCACTTTCTGTGGGAAATGGCTTATTTTGTTTATTATGTTGGCCTTGGTTCCCCCTGAGTTGTAGTGTCATGTTTTGTTAGACACTTTCTTTCGTTTAAAATAAATATCATTCTGTTGGAACATCTCAATCCTGGATTTTGGTTTTGGGATCGGAGAGGGAACATGCTAATTTATCTTTGTATGTTGCACCCTGACCCCCTAGACAGGGCCGTAACAGACCAGTACAGTTATAGTACTTTGTACTTTGCCACATTTATCTTCTTCTTAGCAAGTGTCATGCATTCTGCTTCTCCAGCGTTTTTAAGAGCTGTTGATGATGTCAAATGCAGCTTACGGCCACACCGCTCTCTAAGCGCCCGATCTCGTCCGATCTCGGCAGCCAAATAGAGCCGGGCCTGGTTAGTACTTGGTAGGAAGACCGCCTGGGAATACCAGGTGCTGTAAGCTTTTTTGCTTGGGTTTACGGGCAGCACAAGCTGGTGTTACTGCCTATTTATTCATAGAAATTGTTCTATATTTTCATCAAATTTTGTTCTTTCATTGCTGTTTTGCTACTTTATTGGTTTGCCAACCATCGTGCTTCATTACTAGTAGACCATGTTACGGTCCTGGCCATATGTGTTGTTTTTATTTTCTTGTTCTTATAGGTGCCCTGCCTGATTGGCCGGATTGGGGGGCAGTACAGGAAGCTGATTGGTCCATCCTACACTTCCTGGAGTTTTAAAAGTACGGTTCCCAACAGCTAGCGAGGCTCTTTCTGGCATCAGCACCTGTTTGCTGTTCTTGGTTTCCAAACCTTATTTAGCATTTTTGAATTGTTAGGTTTTGTGCCGTGGTTTTGTTTATAAATTGTATATTTTGTAAATAGTATTAAATCTGTAGGGGTGAACTGCCATTTTCTTTGGACTGTTTTCACATTAGGGAGTTAGGGTTAGCGACTATCTTTTGGTTTGTTTATTTCTATCAGGCTAGCTAGCACTTTCTGTGGGAAATGGCTTATTTTGTTTATTATGTTGGCCTTGGTTCGCCCTGAGTTGTAGTGTCATGTTTTGTTTGACACTTTCTTTCGTTTAAAATAAATATCATTCTGTTGGAACATCTCGATCCTGGATTTTGGTTTGGGGATCGGAGAGGGAACATGCTAATTTATCTTTGTATGTTGCACCCTGACCCCCTAGACAGGGGCGTAACAGACCAGTACAGTTATAGTACTTTGTACTTTGCCACATTTATCTTCTTCTTAGCAAGTGTCATGCATTCTGCTTCTCCAGCGTTTTTAAGAGCTGTTGATGATGTCAAATGCAGCTTACGGCCACACCGCTCTCTAAGCGCCCGATCTCGTCCGATCTCGGCAGCCAAATAGAGCTGGGCCTGGTTAGTACTTGGTAGGAAGACCGCCTGGGAATACCAGGTGCTGTAAGCTTTTTTGCTTGGGTTTACGGGCAGCACAAGCTGGTGTTACTGCCTATTTATTCATAGAAATTGTTCTAGATTTTCAGCAAATTTTGTTCTTTCATTGCTGTTTTGCTACTTTATTGGTTTGTCAACCATCGTGCTTCATTACTAGTAGACCATGTTACGGTCCTGGCCATATGTGTTGTTTTTATTTTGTTGTTCTTATAGGTGCCCTGCCTGATTGGCTGGATTTGGGGGAAGAACAGGAAGCTGATTGGTCCATCCTACACTTCCTGGAGTTTTAAAAGTACGGTTCCCAACAGCTAGCGAGGCTCTTTCTGGCAGCAGCACCTGTTTGCTGTTCTTGGTTTCCAAACCTTATTTAGCATTTTTGAATTGTTAGGTTTTGTGCCGTGGTTTTGTTTATAAATTGTATATTTTGTAAATAGTATTAAATCTGTAGGGGTGGACTGCCATTTTCTTTTGATTGTTTTCTCTTGTTTTCACATTAGGGAGTTAGGGTTAGCGACTGTCTTTTGGTTTGTTTATTTCTATCAGGCTAGCTAGCACTTTCTGTGGGAAATGGCTTATTTTGTTTATTATGTTGGCCTTGGTTCGCCCTGAGTTGTAGTGTCATGTTTTGTTTGACACTTTCTTTCGTTTAAAATAAATATCATTCTGTTGGAACATCTCGATCCTGGATTTTGGTTTGGGGATCGGAGAGGGAACATGCTAATTTATCTTTGTATGTTGCACCCTGACCCCCTAGACAGGGGCGTAACAGACCAGTACAGTTATAGTACTTTGTACTTTGCCACATTTATCTTCTTCTTAGCAAGTGTCATGCATTCTGCTTCTCCAGCGTTTTTAAGAGCTGTTGATGATGTCAAATGCAGCTTACGGCCACACCGCTCTCTAAGCGCCCGATCTCGTCCGATCTCGGCAGCCAAATAGAGCTGGGCCTGGTTAGTACTTGGTAGGAAGACCGCCTGGGAATACCAGGTGCTGTAAGCTTTTTTGCTTGGGTTTACGGGCAGCACAAGCTGGTGTTACTGCCTATTTATTCATAGAAATTGTTCTATATTTTCATCAAATTTTGTTCTTTCATTGCTGTTTTGCTACTTTATTGGTTTGCCAACCATCGTGCTTCATTACTAGTAGACCATGTTACGGTCCTGGCCATATGTGTTGTTTTTATTTTGTTGTTCTTATAGGTGCCCTGCCTGATTGGCTGGATTTGGGGGAAGTACAGGAAGCTGATTGGTCCATCCTACACTTCCTGGAGTTTTAAAAGTACGGTTCCCAACAGCTAGCGAGGCTCTTTCTGGCAGCAGCACCTGTTTGCTGTTCTTGGTTTCCAAACCTTATTTAGCATTTTTGAATTGTTAGGTTTTGTGCCGTGGTTTTGTTTATAAATTGTATATTTTGTAAATAGTATTAAATCTGTAGGGGTGGACTGCCATTTTCTTTTGATTGTTTTCTCTTGTTTTCACATTAGGGAGTTAGGGTTAGCGACTATCTTTTGGTTTGTTTATTTCTATCAGGCTAGCTAGCACTTTCTGTGGGAAATGGCTTATTTTGTTTATTATGTTGGCCTTGGTTCGCCCTGAGTTGTAGTGTCATGTTTTGTTTGACACTTTCTTTCGTTTAAAATAAATATCATTCTGTTGGAACATCTCGATCCTGGATTTTGGTTTGGGGATCGGAGAGGGAACATGCTAATTTATCTTTGTATGTTGCACCCTGACCCCCTAGACAGGGGCGTAACAGACCAGTACAGTTATAGTACTTTGTACTTTGCCACATTTATCTTCTTCTTAGCAAGTGTCATGCATTCTGCTTCTCCAGCGTTTTTAAGAGCTGTTGATGATGTCAAATGCAGCTTACGGCCACACTGCTCTCAAAGCGCCCGATCCCGTCCGATCTCGGCAGCCAAATAAGGCCGGGCGTTGTTAGTACTTGGTAGGAAGACCGCCTGGGAATACCAGGTGCTGTAAGCTTTTTTGCTTGGGTTTACGGGCAGCACAAGCCGGTGTTACTGCCTATTTATTCATAGAAATTGTTCTATATTTTCATCAAATTTTGTTCTTTCATTGCTGTTTTGCTAATTTATTGGTTTGTCAACCATCGTGCTTCATTACTAGTAGACCATGTTACGGTCCTGGCCATATGTGTTGTTTTTATTTTCTTGTTCTTATAGGTGCCCTGCCTGATTGGCCGGATTGGGGGGAAGTACAGGAAGCTGATTGGTCCATCCTACACTTCCTGGAGTTTTAAAAGTACGGTTCCCAACAGCTAGCGAGGCTCTTTCTGGCAGCAGCACCTGTTTGCTGTTCTTGGTTTCCAAACCTTATTTAGCATTTTTGAATTGTTAGGTTTTGTGCCGTGGTTTTGTTTATAAATTGTATATTTTGTAAATAGTATTAAATCTGTAGGGGTGGACTGCCATTTTTCTTTTGATTGTTTTCTCTTGTTTTCACATTAGGGAGTTAGGGTTAGCGACTGTCTTTTGGTTTGTTTCTTTCTATGAGGCTAGCTAGCACTTTCTGTGGGAAATGGCTTATTTTGTTTATTATGTTGGCCTTGGTTCGCCCTGAGTTGTAGTGTCATGTTTTGTTAGACACTTTCTTTCGTTTAAAATAAATATCATTCTGTTGGAACATCTCAATCCTGGATTTTGGTTTGGGGATCGGAGAGGGAACATGCAAATTTATCTTTGTATGTTTCACCCTGACCCCCTAGACAGGGGCGTAACAGACCAGTACAGTTATAGTACTTTGTACTTTGCCACATTTATCTTCTTCTTAGCAAGTGTCATGCATTCTGCTTCTCCAGCGTTTTTAAGAGCTGTTGATGATGTCAAATGCAGCTTACGGCCACACCGCTCTCTAAGCGCCCGATCTCGTCCGATCTCGGCAGCCAAATAGAGCCGGGCCTGGTTAGTACTTGGTAGGAAGACCGCCTGGGAATACCAGGTGCTGTAAGCTTTTTTGCTTGGGTTTACGGGCAGCACAAGCTGGTGTTACTGCCTATTTATTCATAGAAATTGTTCTATATTTTCATCAAATTTTGTTCTTTCATTGCTGTTTTGCTACTTTATTGGTTTGCCAACCATCGTGCTTCATTACTAGTAGACCATGTTACGGTCCTGGCCATATGTGTTGTTTTTATTTTCTTGTTCTTATAGGTGCCCTGCCTGATTGGCCGGATTGGGGGGCAGTACAGGAAGCTGATTGGTCCATCCTACACTTCCTGGAGTTTTAAAAGTACGGTTCCCAACAGCTAGCGAGGCTCTTTCTGGCATCAGCACCTGTTTGCTGTTCTTGGTTTCCAAACCTTATTTAGCATTTTTGAATTGTTAGGTTTTGTGCCGTGGTTTTGTTTATAAATTGTATATTTTGTAAATAGTATTAAATCTGTAGGGGTGGACTGCCATTTTCTTTGGACTGTTTTCACATTAGGGAGTTAGGGTTAGCGACTGTCTTTTGGTTTGTTTATTTCTATCAGGCTAGCTAGCACTTTCTGTGGGAAATGGCTTATTTTGTTTATTATGTTGGCCTTGGTTCGCCCTGAGTTGTAGTGTCATGTTTTATTTGACACTTTCTTTTGTTTAAAATAAATATCATTCTGTTGGAACATCTCGATCCTGGATTTTGGTTTGGGGATCGGAGAGGGAACATGCTAATTTATCTTTGTATGTTGCACCCTGAGCCCCTAGACAGGGGCGTAACAGACCAGTACAGTTATAGTACTTTGTACTTTGCCACATTTATCTTCTTCTTAGCAAGTGTCATGCATTCTGCTTCTCCAGCGTTTTTAAGAGCTGTTGATGATGTCAAATGCAGCTTACGGCCACACCGCTCTCTAAGCGCCCGATCTCGTCCGATCTCGGCAGCCAAATAGAGTCGGGCCTGGTTAGTACTTGGTAGGAAGACCGCCTGGGAATACCAGGTGCTGTAAGCTATTTTGCTTGGGTTTACGGGCAGCACAAGCTGGTGTTACTGCCTATTTATTCATAGAAATTGTGCTATATTTTCATCAAATTTTGTTCTTTCATTGCTGTTTTGCTACTTTATTGGTTTGCCAACCATCGTGCTTTATTACTAGTAGACCATGTTACGGTCCTGGCCATATGTGTTGTTTTTATTTTCTTGTTCTTATAGGTGCCCTGCCTGATTGGCCGGATTGGGGGGCAGTACAGGAAGCTGATTGGTCCATCCTACACTTCCTGGAGTTTTAAAAGTACGGTTCCCAACAGCTAGCGAGGCTCTTTCTGGCAGCAGCACCTGTTTGCTGTTCTTGGTTTCCAAACCTTATTTAGCATTTTTGAATTGTTAGGTTTTGTGCCGTGGTTTTGTTTATAAATTGTATATTTTGTAAATAGTATTAAATCTGTAGGGGTGGACTGCCATTTTTCTTTTGATTGTTTTCTCTTGTTTTCACATTAGGGAGTTAGGGTTAGCGACTGTCTTTTGGTTTGTTTCTTTCTATGAGGCTAGCTAGCACTTTCTGTGGGAAATGGCTTATTTTGTTTATTATGTTGGCCTTGGTTCGCCCTGAGTTGTAGTGTAATGTTTTGTTAGACACTTTCTTTCGTTTAAAATAAATATCATTCTGTTGGAACATCTCAATCCTGGATTTTGGATTGGGGATCGGAGAGGGAACATGCTAATTTATCTTTGTATGTTGCACCCTGACCCCCTAGACAGGGCCGTAACAGACCAGTACAGTTATAGTACTTTGTACTTTGCCACATTTATCTTCTTCTTAGCAAGTGTCATGCATTCTGCTTCTCCAGCGTTTTTAAGAGCTGTTGATGATGTCAAATGCAGCTTACGGCCACACCGCTCTCTAAGCGCCCGATCTCGTCCGATCTCGGCAGCCAAATAGAGCCGGGCCTGGTTAGTACTTGGTAGGAAGACCGCCCGGGAATACCAGGTGCTGTAAGCTTTTTTGCTTGGGTTTACGGGCAGCACAAGCTGGTGTTACTGCCTATTTATTCATAGAAATTGTTCTATATTTTCATCAAATTTTGTTCTTTCATTGCTGTTTTGCTACTTTATTGGTTTGCCAACCATCGTGCTTCATTACTAGTAGACCATGTTACGGTCCTGGCCATATGTGTTGTTTTTATTTTCTTGTTCTTATAGGTGCCCTGCCTGATTGGCCGGATTGGGGGGCAGTACAGGAAGCTGATTGGTCCATCCTACACTTCCTGGAGTTTTAAAAGTACGGTTCCCAACAGCTAGCGAGGCTCTTTCTGGCATCAGCACCTGTTTGCTGTTCTTGGTTTCCAAACCTTATTTAGCATTTTTGAATTGTTAGGTTTTGTGCCGTGGTTTTGTTTATAAATTGTATATTTTGTAAATAGTATTAAATCTGTAGGGGTGAACTGCCATTTTCTTTGGACTGTTTTCACATTAGGGAGTTAGGGTTAGCGACTGTCTTTTGGTTTGTTTATTTCTATCAGGCTAGCTAGCACTTTCTGTGGGAAATGGCTTATTTTGTTTATTATGTTGGCCTTGGTTCGCCCTGAGTTGTAGTGTCATGTTTTATTTGACACTTTCTTTTGTTTAAAATAAATATCATTCTGTTGGAACATCTCGATCCTGGATTTTGGTTTGGGGATCGGAGAGGG
This sequence comes from Channa argus, assembly GCF_033026475.1. NCBI lineage: Eukaryota > Metazoa > Chordata > Actinopteri > Anabantiformes > Channidae > Channa > Channa argus. Next base: position 65,289 of record NW_027125230.1, on the reverse strand, counting down.
AACATGCTAATTTATCTTTGTATGTTGCACCCTGACCCCCTAGACAGGGGCGTAACAGACCAGTACAGTTATAGTACTTTGTACTTTGCCACATTTATCTTCTTCTTAGCAAGTGTCATGCATTCTGCTTCTCCAGCGTTTTTAAGAGCTGTTGATGATGTCAAATGCAGCTTACGGCCACACCGCTCTCTAAGCGCCCGATCTCGTCCGATCTCGGCAGCCAAATAGAGCTGGGCCTGGTTAGTACTTGGTAGGAAGACCGCCTGGGAATACCAGGTGCTGTAAGCTTTTTTGCTTGGGTTTACGGGCAGCACAAGCTGGTGTTACTGCCTATTTATTCATAGAAATTGTTCTAGATTTTCAGCAAATTTTGTTCTTTCATTGCTGTTTTGCTACTTTATTGGTTTGTCAACCATCGTGCTTCATTACTAGTAGACCATGTTACGGTCCTGGCCATATGTGTTGTTTTTATTTTGTTGTTCTTATAGGTGCCCTGCCTGATTGGCTGGATTTGGGGGAAGTACAGGAAGCTGATTGGTCCATCCTACACTTCCTGGAGTTTTAAAAGTACGGTTCCCAACAGCTAGCGAGGCTCTTTCTGGCAGCAGCACCTGTTTGCTGTTCTTGGTTTCCAAACCTTATTTAGCATTTTTGAATTGTTAGGTTTTGTGCCGTGGTTTTGTTTATAAATTGTATATTTTGTAAATAGTATTAAATCTGTAGGGGTGGACTGCCATTTTCTTTTGATTGTTTTCTCTTGTTTTCACATTAGGGAGTTAGGGTTAGCGACTGTCTTTTGGTTTGTTTATTTCTATCAGGCTAGCTAGCACTTTCTGTGGGAAATGGCTTATTTTGTTTATTATGTTGGCCTTGGTTCGCCCTGAGTTGTAGTGTCATGTTTTGTTTGACACTTTCTTTCGTTTAAAATAAATATCATTCTGTTGGAACATCTCAATCCCTGATGTTGGTTTGAGGATCGGAGAGGGAACATGCTAATTTATCTTTGTATGTTTCACCCTGACCCCCTAGACAGGGGCGTAACAGACCAGTACAGTTATAGTACTTTGTACTTTGCCACATTTATCTTCTTCTTAGCAAGTGTCATGCATTCTGCTTCTCCAGCGTTTTTAAGAGCTGTTGATGATGTCAAATGCAGCTTACGGCCACACTGCTCTCAAAGCGCCCGATCCCGTCCGATCTCGGCAGCCAAATAAGGCCGGGCGTTGTTAGTACTTGGTAGGAAGACCGCCTGGGAATACCAGGTGCTGTAAGCTTTTTTGCTTGGGTTTACGGGCAGCACAAGCCGGTGTTACTGCCTATTTATTCATAGAAATTGTTCTATATTTTCATCAAATTTTGTTCTTTCATTGCTGTTTTGCTAATTTATTGGTTTGTCAACCATCGTGCTTCATTACTAGTAGACCATGTTACGGTCCTGGCCATATGTGTTGTTTTTATTTTCTTGTTCTTATAGGTGCCCTGCCTGATTGGCCGGATTGGGGGGAAGTACAGGAAGCTGATTGGTCCATCCTACACTTCCTGGAGTTTTAAAAGTACGGTTCCCAACAGCTAGCGAGGCTCTTTCTGGCATCAGCACCTGTTTGCTGTTCTTGGTTTCCAAACCTTATTTAGCATTTTTGAATTGTTAGGTTTTGTGCCGTGGTTTTGTTTATAAATTGTATATTTTGTAAATAGTATTAAATCTGTAGGGGTGAACTGCCATTTTCTTTGGACTGTTTTCACATTAGGGAGTTAGGGTTAGCGACTGTCTTTTGGTTTGTTTCTTTCTATCAGGCTAGCTAGCACTTTCTGTGGGAAATGGCTTATTTTGTTTATTATGTTGGCCTTGGTTCGCCCTGAGTTGTAGTGTCATGTTTTATTTGACACTTTCTTTTGTTTAAAATAAATATCATTCTGTTGGAACATCTCGATCCTGGATTTTGGTTTGGGGATCGGAGAGGGAACATGCTAATTTATCTTTGTATGTTGCACCCTGACCCCCTAGACAGGGGCGTAACAGACCAGTACAGTTATAGTACTTTGTACTTTGCCACATTTATCTTCTTCTTAGCAAGTGTCATGCATTCTGCTTCTCCAGCGTTTTTAAGAGCTGTTGATGATGTCAAATGCAGCTTACGGCCACACCGCTCTCTAAGCGCCCGATCTCGTCCGATCTCGGCAGCCAAATAGAGCTGGGCCTGGTTAGTACTTGGTAGGAAGACCGCCTGGGAATACCAGGTGCTGTAAGCTTTTTTGCTTGGGTTTACGGGCAGCACAAGCTGGTGTTACTGCCTATTTATTCATAGAAATTGTTCTAGATTTTCAGCAAATTTTGTTCTTTCATTGCTGTTTTGCTACTTTATTGGTTTGTCAACCATCGTGCTTCATTACTAGTAGACCATGTTACGGTCCTGGCCATATGTGTTGTTTTTATTTTGTTGTTCTTATAGGTGCCCTGCCTGATTGGCTGGATTTGGGGGAAGTACAGGAAGCTGATTGGTCCATCCTACACTTCCTGGAGTTTTAAAAGTACGGTTCCCAACAGCTAGCGAGGCTCTTTCTGGCAGCAGCACCTGTTTGCTGTTCTTGGTTTCCAAACCTTATTTAGCATTTTTGAATTGTTAGGTTTTGTGCCGTGGTTTTGTTTATAAATTGTATATTTTGTAAATAGTATTAAATCTGTAGGGGTGGACTGCCATTTTCTTTTGATTGTTTTCTCTTGTTTTCACATTAGGGAGTTAGGGTTAGCGACTGTCTTTTGGTTTGTTTATTTCTATCAGGCTAGCTAGCACTTTCTGTGGGAAATGGCTTAATTTGTTTATTATGTTGGCCTTGGTTCGCCCTGAGTTGTAGTGTCATGTTTTGTTTGACACTTTCTTTCGTTTAAAATAAATATCATTCTGTTGGAACATCTCGATCCTGGATTTTGGTTTGGGGATCGGAGAGGGAACATGCTAATTTATCTTTGTATGTTGCACCCTGACCCCCTAGACATGGGCGTTCCAGACCAATACAGTTCTAGTACTTTGTACTTTGCCACATTTATCTTCTTCTTAGCAAGTGTCATGCATTCGGCTTCTCCAGCGTTTTTAAGAGCTGTTGATGATGTCAAATGCAGCTTACGGCCACACTGCTCTCTAAGCGCCCGATCCCGTCCGATCTCGGCAGCCAAATAAGGCCGGGCGTTGTTAGTACTTGGTAGGAAGACCGCCTGGGAATACCAGGTGCTGTAAGCTTTTTTGCTTGGGTATACGGGCAGCACAAGCTGGTGTTACTGCCTATTTATTCATAGAAATTGTTCTATATTTTCAGCAAATTTTGTTCTTTCATTGCTGTTTTGCTACTTTATTGGTTTGCCAACCATCGTGCTTCATTACTAGTAGACCATGTTACGGTCCTGGCCATATGTGTTGTTTTTATTTTCTTGTTCTTATAGGTGCCCTGCCTGATTGGCCGGATTGGGGGGCAGTACAGGAAGCTGATTGGTCCATCCTACACTTCCTGGAGTTTTAAAAGTACGGTTCCCAACAGCTAGCGAGGCTCTTTCTGGCATCAGCACCTGTTTGCTGTTCTTGGTTTCCTAAACTTATTTAGCATTTTTGAATTGTTAGGTTTTGTGCCGTGGTTTTGTTTATAAATTGTATATTTTGTAAATAGTATTAAATCTGTAGGGGTGAACTGCCATTTTCTTTGGACTGTTTTCACATTAGGGAGTTAGGGTTAGCGACTGTCTTTTGGTTTGTTTCTTTCTATCAGGCTAGCTAGCACTTTCTGTGGGAAATGGCTTATTTTGTTTATTATGTTGGCCTTGGTTCGCCCTGAGTTGTAGTGTCATGTTTTGTTTGACACTTTCTTTCGTTTAAAATAAATATCATTCTGTTGGAACATGTCGATCCTGGATTTTGGTTTGGGGATCGGAGAGGGAACATGCAAATTTATCTTTGTATGTTTCACCCTGACCCCCTAGACAGGGGCGTAACAGACCAGTACAGTTATAGTACTTTGTACTTTGCCACATTTATCTTCTTCTTAGCAAGTGTCATGCATTCTGCTTCTCTAGCGTTTTTAAGAGCTGTTGATGATGTCAAACGCATGTTACGGCCACACCGCTCTCTAAGCGCCCGATCTCGTCCGATCTCGGCAGCCAAATAGGGCCGGGCCTGGTTAGTACTTGGTAGGAAGACCGCCTGGGAATACCAGGTGCTGTAAGCTTTTTTGCTTGGGTTTACGGGCAGCTCAAGCTGGTGTTACTGCCTATTTATTCATAGAAATTGTTCTATATTTTCATCAAATTTTGTTCTTTCATTGCTGTTTTGCTACTTTATTGGTTTGTCAACCATCGTGCGTCATTACTAGTAGACCATGTTACGGTCCTGGCCATATGTGTTGTTTTTATTTTCTTGTTCTTATAGGTGCCCTGCCTGATTGGCCGGATTTGGGGGAAGTACAGGAAGCTGATTGGTCCATCCTACACTTCCTGGAGTTTTAAAAGTACGGTTCCCAACAGCTAGCGAGGCTCTTTCTGGCAGCAGCACCTGTTTGCTGTTCTTGGTTTCCAAATCTTATTTAGCATTTTTGAATTGTTAGGTTTTGTGCCGTGGTTTTGTTTATAAATTGTATATTTTGTAAATAGTATTAAATCTGTAGGGGTGGACTGCCATTTTCTTTTGATTGTTTTCTCTTGTTTTCACATTAGGGAGTTAGGGTTAGCGACTATCTTTTGGTTTGTTTATTTCTATCAGGCTAGCTAGCACTTTCTGTGGGAAATGGCTTATTTTGTTTATTATGTTGGCCTTGGTTCGCCCTGAGTTGTAGTGTCATGTTTTGTTTGACACTTTCTTTCGTTTAAAATAAATATCATTCTGTTGGAACATCTCAATCCTGGATTTTGGTTTGAGGATCGGAGAGGGAACATGCAAATTTATCTTTGTATGTTTCACCCTGACCCCCTAGACAGGGGCGTAACAGACCAGTACAGTTATAGTACTTTGTACTTTGCCACATTTATCTTCTTCTTAGCAAGTGTCATGCATTCTGCTTCTCTAGCGTTTTTAAGAGCTGTTGATAATGTCAAATGCAGCTTACGGCCACACCGCTCTCTAAGCGCCCGATCTCGTCCGATCTCGGCAGCCAAATAGAGCCGGGCCTGGTTAGTACTTGGTAGGAAGACCGCCTGGGAATACCAGGTGCTGTAAGCTTTTTTGCTTGGGTTTACGGGCAGCTCAAGCTGGTGTTACTGCCTATTTATTCATAGAAATTGTTCTATATTTTCATCAAATTTTGTTCTTTCATTTCTGTTTTGCTACTTTATTGGTTTGTCAACCATCGTGCTTCATTACTAGTAGACCATGTTACGGTCATGGCCATATGTGTTGTTTTTATTTTCTTGTTCTTATAGGTGCCCTGCCTGATTGGCCGGATTTGGGGGAAGTACAGGAAGCTGATTGGTCCATCCTACACTTCCTGGAGTTTTAAAAGTACGGTTCCCAACAGCTAGCGAGGCTCTTTCTGGCAGCAGCACCTGTTTGCTGTTCTTAGTTTCCAAATCTTATTTAGCATTTTTGAATTGTTAGGTTTTGTGCCGTGGTTTTGTTTATAAATTGTATATTTTGTAAATAGTATTAAATCTGTAGGGGTGGACTGCCATTTTTCTTTTGATTGTTTTCTCTTGTTTTCACATTAGGGAGTTAGGGTTAGCGACTATCTTTTGGTTTGTTTATTTCTATCAGGCTAGCTAGCACTTTCTGTGGGAAATGGCTTATTTTGTTTATTATGTTGGCCTTGGTTCGCCCTGAGTTGTAGTGTCATGTTTTGTTTGACACTTTCTTTCGTTTAAAATAAATATCATTCTGTTGGAACATCTCGATTCTGGATTTTGGTTTGGGGATCGGAGAGGGAACATGCTAATTTATCTTTGTATGTTGCACCCTGACCCCCTAGACAGGGGCGTAACAGACCAGTACAGTTATAGTACTTTGTACTTTGCCACATTTATCTTCTTCTTAGCAAGTGTCATGCATTCTGCTTCTCCAGCGTTTTTAAGAGCTGTTGATGATGTCAAATGCAGCTTACGGCCACACCGCTCTCTGAGAGCCCGATCTCGTCCGATCTCAGCAGCCAAATAGGGCCGGGCCTGGTTAGTACTTGGTAGGAAGACCGCCTGGGAATACCAGGTGCTGTAAGCTTTTTTGCTTGGGTTTACGGGCAGCACAAGCTGGTGTTACTGCCTATTTATTCATAGAAATTGTTCTATATTTTCATCAAATTTTGTTCTTTCATTGCTGTTTTGCTACTTTATTGGTTTGTCAACCATCGTGCTTCATTACTAGTAGACCATGTTACGGTCCTGGCCATATGTGTTGTTTTTATTTTCTTGTTCTTATAGGTGCCCTGCCTGATTGGCCGGATTTGGGGGAAGTACAGGAAGCTGATTGGTCCATCCTACACTTCCTGGAGTTTTAAAAGTACGGTTCCCAACAGCTAGCGAGGCTCTTTCTGGCAGCAGCACCTGTTTGCTGTTTTTGGTTTCCAAACCTTATTTAGCATTTTTGAATTGTTAGGTTTTGTGCCGTGGTTTTGTTTATAAATTGTATATTTTGTAAATAGTATTAAATCTGTAGGGGTGGACTGCCATTTTTCTTTTGATTGTTTTCTCTTGTTTTCGCATTAGGGAGTTAGGGTTAGCGACTGTCTTTTGGTTTGTTTCTTTCTATCAGGCTAGCTAGCACTTTCTGTGGGAAATGGCTTATTTTGTTTATTATGTTGGCCTTGGTTCGCCCTGAGTTGTAGTGTCATGTTTTGTTTGACACTTTCTTTCGTTTAAAATAAATATCATTCTGTTGGAACATCTCAATCCTGGATTTTGGTTTGGGGATCGGAGAGGGAACATGCAAATTTATCTTTATATGTTTCACCCTGACCCCCTAGACAGGGGCGTAACAGACCAGTACAGTTATAGTACTTTGTACTTTGCCACATTTATCTTCTTCTTAGCAAGTGTCATGCATTCTGCTTCTCTAGCGTTTTTAAGAGCTGTTGATGATATCAAATGCATGTTACGGCCACACCGCTCTCTAAGCGCCCGATCTCGTCCGATCTCGGCAGTCAAATAGGGCCGGGCCTGGTTAGTACTTGGTAGGAAGACCGCCTGGGAATACCAGGTGCTGTAAGCTTTTTTGCTTGGGTTTACGGGCAGCTCAAGCTGGTGTTACTGCCTATTTATTCATAGAAATTGTTCTATATTTTCATCAAATTTTGTTCTTTCATTGCTGTTTTGCTACTTTATTGGTTTGTCAACCATCGTGCTTCATTACTAGTAGACCATGTTACGGTCCTGGCCATATGTGTTGTTTTTATTTTCTTGTTCTTATAGGTGCCCTGCCTGATTGGCCGGATTGGGGGGCAGTACAGGAAGCTGATTGGTCCATCCTACACTTCCTGGAGTTTTAAAAGTACGGTTCCCAACAGCTAGCGAGGCTCTTTCTGGCATCAGCACCTGTTTGCTGTTCTTGGTTTCCAAACCTTATTTAGCATTTTTGAATTGTTAGGTTTTGTGCCGTGGTTTTGTTTATAAATTGTATATTTTGTAAATAGTATTAAATCTGTAGGGGTGGACTGCCATTTTCTTTTGATTGTTTTCTCTTGTTTTCACATTAGGGAGTTAGGGTTAGCGACTGTCTTTTGGTTTGTTTATTTCTATCAGGCTAGCTAGCACTTTCTGTGGGAAATGGCTTATTTTGTTTATTATGTTGGCCTTGGTTCGCCCTGAGTTGTAGTGTCATGTTTTATTTGACACTTTCTTTTGTTTAAAATAAATATCATTCTGTTGGAACATCTCGATCCTGGATTTTGGTTTGGGGATCGGAGAGGGAACATGCTAATTTATCTTTGTATGTTGCACCCTGACCCCCTAGACAGGGGCGTAACAGACCAGTACAGTTATAGTACTTTGTACTTTGCCACATTTATCTTCTTCTTAGCAAGTGTCATGCATTCTGCTTCTCCAGCGTTTTTAAGAGCTGTTGATGATGTCAAATGCAGCTTACGGCCACACCGCTCTCTAAGCGCCCGATCTCGTCCGATCTCGGCAGCCAAATAGAGCTGGGCCTGGTTAGTACTTGGTAGGAAGACCGCCTGGGAATACCAGGTGCTGTAAGCTTTTTTGCTTGGGTTTACGGGCAGCACAAGCTGGTGTTACTGCCTATTTATTCATAGAAATTGTTCTATATTTTCATCAAATTTTGTTCTTTCATTGCTGTTTTGCTACTTTATTGGTTTGCCAACCATCGTGCTTCATTACTAGTAGACCATGTTACGGTCCTGGCCATATGTGTTGTTTTTATTTTGTTGTTCTTATAGGTGCCCTGCCTGATTGGCTGGATTTGGGGGAAGTACAGGAAGCTGATTGGTCCATCCTACACTTCCTGGAGTTTTAAAAGTACGGTTCCCAACAGCTAGCGAGGCTCTTTCTGGCAGCAGCACCTGTTTGCTGTTCTTGGTTTCCAAACCTTATTTAGCATTTTTGAATTGTTAGGTTTTGTGCCGTGGTTTTGTTTATAAATTGTATATTTTGTAAATAGTATTAAATCTGTAGGGGTGGACTGCCATTTTCTTTTGATTGTTTTCTCTTGTTTTCACATTAGGGAGTTAGGGTTAGCGACTGTCTTTTGGTTTGTTTATTTCTATCAGGCTAGCTAGCACTTTCTGTGGGAAATGGCTTATTTTGTTTATTATGTTGGCCTTGGTTCGCCCTGAGTTGTAGTGTCATGTTTTGTTTGACACTTTCTTTCGTTTAAAATAAATATCATTCTGTTGGAACATCTCGATCCTGGATTTTGGTTTGGGGATCGGAGAGGGAACATGCTAATTTATCTTTGTATGTTGCACCCTGACCCCCTAGACAGGGGCGTAACAGACCAGTACAGTTATAGTACTTTGTACTTTGCCACATTTATCTTCTTCTTAGCAAGTGTCATGCATTCTGCTTCTCCAGCGTTTTTAAGAGCTGTTGATGATGTCAAATGCAGCTTACGGCCACACTGCTCTCAAAGCGCCCGATCCCGTCCGATCTCGGCAGCCAAATAAGGCCGGGCGTTGTTAGTACTTGGTAGGAAGACCGCCTGGGAATACCAGGTGCTGTAAGCTTTTTTGCTTGGGTTTACGGGCAGCACAAGCCGGTGTTACTGCCTATTTATTCATAGAAATTGTTCTATATTTTCATCAAATTTTGTTCTTTCATTGCTGTTTTGCTAATTTATTGGTTTGTCAACCATCGTGCTTCATTACTAGTAGACCATGTTACGGTCCTGGCCATATGTGTTGTTTTTATTTTCTTGTTCTTATAGGTGCCCTGCCTGATTGGCCGGATTGGGGGGAAGTACAGGAAGCTGATTGGTCCATCCTACACTTCCTGGAGTTTTAAAAGTACGGTTCCCAACAGCTAGCGAGGCTCTTTCTGGCAGCAGCACCTGTTTGCTGTTCTTGGTTTCCAAACCTTATTTAGCATTTTTGAATTGTTAGGTTTTGTGCCGTGGTTTTGTTTATAAATTGTATATTTTGTAAATAGTATTAAATCTGTAGGGGTGGACTGCCATTTTTCTTTTGATTGTTTTCTCTTGTTTTCACATTAGGGAGTTAGGGTTAGCGACTGTCTTTTGGTTTGTTTCTTTTTATGAGGCTAGCTAGCACTTTCTGTGGGAAATGGCTTATTTTGTTTATTATGTTGGCCTTGGTTCGCCCTGAGTTGTAGTGTCATGTTTTGTTAGACACTTTCTTTCGTTTAAAATAAATATCATTCTGTTGGAACATCTCAATCCTGGATTTTGGTTTGGGGATCGGAGAGGGAACATGCAAATTTATCTTTGTATGTTTCACCCTGACCCCCTAGACAGGGGCGTAACAGACCAGTACAGTTATAGTACTTTGTACTTTGCCACATTTATCTTCTTCTTAGCAAGTGTCATGCATTCTGCTTCTCCAGCGTTTTTAAGAGCTGTTGATGATGTCAAATGCAGCTTACGGCCACACCGCTCTCTAAGCGCCCGATCTCGTCCGATCTCGGCAGCCAAATAGAGCCGGGCCTGGTTAGTACTTGGTAGGAAGACCGCCTGGGAATACCAGGTGCTGTAAGCTTTTTTGCTTGGGTTTACGGGCAGCACAAGCTGGTGTTACTGCCTATTTATTCATAGAAATTGTTCTATATTTTCATCAAATTTTGTTCTTTCATTGCTGTTTTGCTACTTTATTGGTTTGCCAACCATCGTGCTTCATTACTAGTAGACCATGTTACGGTCCTGGCCATATGTGTTGTTTTTATTTTCTTGTTCTTATAGGTGCCCTGCCTGATTGGCCGGATTGGGGGGCAGTACAGGAAGCTGATTGGTCCATCCTACACTTCCTGGAGTTTTAAAAGTACGGTTCCCAACAGCTAGCGAGGCTCTTTCTGGCATCAGCACCTGTTTGCTGTTCTTGGTTTCCAAACCTTATTTAGCATTTTTGAACTGTTAGGTTTTGTGCCGTGGTTTTGTTTATAAATTGTATATTTTGTAAATAGTATTAAATCTGTAGGGGTGGACTGCCATTTTCTTTGGACTGTTTTCACATTAGGGAGTTAGGGTTAGCGACTGTCTTTTGGTTTGTTTATTTCTATCAGGCTAGCTAGCACTTTCTGTGGGAAATGGCTTATTTTGTTTATTATGTTGGCCTTGGTTCGCCCTGAGTTGTAGTGTCATGTTTTATTTGACACTTTCTTTTGTTTAAAATAAATATCATTCTGTTGGAACATCTCGATCCTGGATTTTGGTTTGGGGATCGGAGAGGGAACATGCTAATTTATCTTTGTATGTTGCACCCTGAGCCCCTAGACAGGGGCGTAACAGACCAGTACAGTTATAGTACTTTGTACTTTGCCACATTTATCTTCTTCTTAGCAAGTGTCATGCATTCTGCTTCTCCAGCGTTTTTAAGAGCTGTTGATGATGTCAAATGCAGCTTACGGCCACACCGCTCTCTAAGCGCCCGATCTCGTCCGATCTCGGCAGCCAAATAGAGTCGGGCCTGGTTAGTACTTGGTAGGAAGACCGCCTGGGAATACCAGGTGCTGTAAGCTATTTTGCTTGGGTTTACGGGCAGCACAAGCTGGTGTTACTGCCTATTTATTCATAGAAATTGTTCTATATTTTCATCAAATTTTGTTCTTTCATTGCTGTTTTGCTACTTTATTGGTTTGCCAACCATCGTGCTTTATTACTAGTAGACCATGTTACGGTCCTGGCCATATGTGTTGTTTTTATTTTCTTGTTCTTATAGGTGCCCTGCCTGATTGGCCGGATTGGGGGGCAGTACAGGAAGCTGATTGGTCCATCCTACACTTCCTGGAGTTTTAAAAGTATGGTTCCCAACAGCTAGCGAGGCTCTTTCTGGCATCAGCACCTGTTTGCTGTTCTTGGTTTCCAAACCTTATTTAGCATTTTTGAATTGTTAGGTTTTGTGCCGTGGTTTTGTTTATAAATTGTATATTTTGTAAATAGTATTAAATCTGTAGGGGTGGACTGCCATTTTTCTTTTGATTGTTTTCTCTTGTTTTCACATTAGGGAGTTAGGGTTAGCGACTGTCTTTTGGTTTGTTTCTTTCTATGAGGCTAGCTAGCACTTTCTGTGGGAAATGGCTTATTTTGTTTATTATGTTGGCCTTGGTTCGCCCTGAGTTGTAGTGTCATGTTTTGTTAGACACTTTCTTTCGTTTAAAATAAATATCATTCTGTTGGAACATCTCAATCCTGGATTTTGGTTTGGGGATCGGAGAGGGAACATGCTAATTTATCTTTGTATGTTGCACCCTGACCCCCTAGACAGGGCCGTAACAGACCAGTACAGTTATAGTACTTTGTACTTTGCCACATTTATCTTCTTCTTAGCAAGTGTCATGCATTCTGCTTCTCCAGCGTTTTTAAGAGCTGTTGATGATGTCAAATGCAGCTTACGGCCACACCGCTCTCTAAGCGCCCGATCTCGTCCGATCTCGGCAGCCAAATAGAGCCGGGCCTGGTTAGTACTTGGTAGGAAGACCGCCTGGGAATACCAGGTGCTGTAAGCTTTTTTGCTTGGGTTTACGGGCAGCACAAGCTGGTGTTACTGCCTATTTATTCATAGAAATTGTTCTATATTTTCATCAAATTTTGTTCTTTCATTGCTGTTTTGCTACTTTATTGGTTTGCCAACCATCGTGCTTCATTACTAGTAGACCATGTTACGGTCCTGGCCATATGTGTTGTTTTTATTTTCTTGTTCTTATAGGTGCCCTGCCTGATTGGCCGGATTGGGGGGCAGTACAGGAAGCTGATTGGTCCATCCTACACTTCCTGGAGTTTTAAAAGTACGGTTCCCAACAGCTAGCGAGGCTCTTTCTGGCATCAGCACCTGTTTGCTGTTCTTGGTTTCCAAACCTTATTTAGCATTTTTGAATTGTTAGGTTTTGTGCCGTGGTTTTGTTTATAAATTGTATATTTTGTAAATAGTATTAAATCTGTAGGGGTGAACTGCCATTTTCTTTGGACTGTTTTCACATTAGGGAGTTAGGGTTAGCGACTATCTTTTGGTTTGTTTATTTCTATCAGGCTAGCTAGCACTTTCTGTGGGAAATGGCTTATTTTGTTTATTATGTTGGCCTTGGTTCGCCCTGAGTTGTAGTGTCATGTTTTGTTTGACACTTTCTTTCGTTTAAAATAAATATCATTCTGTTGGAACATCTCAATCCTGGATTTTGGTTTGAGGATCGGAGAGGGAACATGCAAATTTATCTTTGTATGTTTCACCCTGACCCCCTAGACAGGGGCGTAACAGACCAGTACAGTTATAGTACTTTGTACTTTGCCACATTTATCTTCTTCTTAGCAAGTGTCATGCATTCTGCTTCTCTAGCGTTTTTAAGAGCTGTTGATAATGTCAAATGCAGCTTACGGCCACACCGCTCTCTAAGCGCCCGATCTCGTCCGATCTCGGCAGCCAAATAGAGCCGGGCCTGGTTAGTACTTGGTAGGAAGACCGCCTGGGAATACCAGGTGCTGTAAGCTTTTTTGCTTGGGTTTACGGGCAGCTCAAGCTGGTGTTACTGCCTATTTATTCATAGAAATTGTTCTATATTTTCATCAAATTTTGTTCTTTCATTGCTGTTTTGCTACTTTATTGGTTTGTCAACCATCGTGCTTCATTACTAGTAGACCATGTTACGGTCATGGCCATATGTGTTGTTTTTATTTTCTTGTTCTTATAGGTGCCCTGCCTGATTGGCCGGATTTGGGGGAAGTACAGGAAGCTGATTGGTCCATCCTACACTTCCTGGAGTTTTAAAAGTACGGTTCCCAACAGCTAGCGAGGCTCTTTCTGGCAGCAGCACCTGTTTGCTGTTCTTAGTTTCCAAATCTTATTTAGCATTTTTGAATTGTTAGGTTTTGTGCCGTGGTTTTGTTTATAAATTGTATATTTTGTAAATAGTATTAAATCTGTAGGGGTGGACTGCCATTTTTCTTTTGATTGTTTTCTCTTGTTTTCACATTAGGGAGTTAGGGTTAGCGACTATTTTTGGTTTGTTTATTTCTATCAGGCTAGCTAGCACTTTCTGTGGGAAATGGCTTATTTTGTTTATTATGTTGGCCTTGGTTCGCCCTGAGTTGTAGTGTCATGTTTTGTTTGACACTTTCTTTCGTTTAAAATAAATATCATTCTGTTGGAACATCTCGATTCTGGATTTTGGTTTGGGGATCGGAGAGGGAACATGCTAATTTATCTTTGTATGTTGCACCCTGACCCCCTAGACAGGGGCGTAACAGACCAGTACAGTTATAGTACTTTGTACTTTGCCACATTTATCTTCTTCTTAGCAAGTGTCATGCATTCTGCTTCTCTAGCGTTTTTAAGAGCTGTTGATGATATCAAATGCATGTTACGGCCACACCGCTCTCTAAGCGCCCGATCTCGTCCGATCTCGGCAGTCAAATAGGGCCGGGCCTGGTTAGTACTTGGTAGGAAGACCGCCTGGGAATACCAGGTGCTGTAAGCTTTTTTGCTTGGGTTTACGGGCAGCTCAAGCTGGTGTTACTGCCTATTTATTCATAGAAATTGTTCTATATTTTCATCAAATTTTGTTCTTTCATTGCTGTTTTGCTACTTTATTGGTTTGTCAACCATCGTGCTTCATTACTAGTAGACCATGTTACGGTCCTGGCCATATGTGTTGTTTTTATTTTCTTGTTCTTATAGGTGCCCTGCCTGATTGGCCGGATTGGGGGGCAGTACAGGAAGCTGATTGGTCCATCCTACACTTCCTGGAGTTTTAAAAGTACGGTTCCCAACAGCTAGCGAGGCTCTTTCTGGCATCAGCACCTGTTTGCTGTTCTTGGTTTCCAAACCTTATTTAGCATTTTTGAATTGTTAGGTTTTGTGCCGTGGTTTTGTTTATAAATTGTATATTTTGTAAATAGTATTAAATCTGTAGGGGTGGACTGCCATTTTCTTTTGATTGTTTTCTCTTGTTTTCACATTAGGGAGTTAGGGTTAGCGACTGTCTTTTGGTTTGTTTATTTCTATCAGGCTAGCTAGCACTTTCTGTGGGAAATGGCTTATTTTGTTTATTATGTTGGCCTTGGTTCGCCCTGAGTTGTAGTGTCATGTTTTATTTGACACTTTCTTTTGTTTAAAATAAATATCATTCTGTTGGAACATCTCGATCCTGGATTTTGGTTTGGGGATCGGAGAGGGAACATGCTAATTTATCTTTGTATGTTGCACCCTGACCCCCTAGACAGGGGCGTAACAGACCAGTACAGTTATAGTACTTTGTACTTTGCCACATTTATCTTCTTCTTAGCAAGTGTCATGCATTCTGCTTCTCCAGCGTTTTTAAGAGCTGTTGATGATGTCAAATACAGCTTACGGCCACACCGCTCTCTAAGCGCCCGATCTCGTCCGATCTCGGCAGCCAAATAGAGCTGGGCCTGGTTAGTACTTGGTAGGAAGACCGCCTGGGAATACCAGGTGCTGTAAGCTTTTTTGCTTGGGTTTACGGGCAGCACAAGCTGGTGTTACTGCCTATTTATTCATAGAAATTGTTCTATATTTTCATCAAATTTTGTTCTTTCATTGCTGTTTTGCTACTTTATTGGTTTGCCAACCATCGTGCTTCATTACTAGTAGACCATGTTACGGTCCTGGCCATATGTGTTGTTTTTATTTTGTTGTTCTTATAGGTGCCCTGCCTGATTGGCTGGATTTGGGGGAAGTACAGGAAGCTGATTGGTCCATCCTACACTTCCTGGAGTTTTAAAAGTACGGTTCCCAACAGCTAGCGAGGCTCTTTCTGGCAGCAGCACCTGTTTGCTGTTCTTGGTTTCCAAACCTTATTTAGCATTTTTGAATTGTTAGGTTTTGTGCCGTGGTTTTGTTTATAAATTGTATATTTTGTAAATAGTATTAAATCTGTAGGGGTGGACTGCCATTTTCTTTTGATTGTTTTCTCTTGTTTTCACATTAGGGAGTTAGGGTTAGCGACTGTCTTTTGGTTTGTTTATTTCTATCAGGCTAGCTAGCACTTTCTGTGGGAAATGGCTTATTTTGTTTATTATGTTGGCCTTGGTTCGCCCTGAGTTGTAGTGTCATGTTTTGTTTGACACTTTCTTTCGTTTAAAATAAATATCATTCTGTTGGAACATCTCGATCCTGGATTTTGGTTTGGGGATCGGAGAGGGAACATGCTAATTTATCTTTGTATGTTGCACCCTGACCCCCTAGACAGGGGCGTAACAGACCAGTACAGTTATAGTACTTTGTACTTTGCCACATTTATCTTCTTCTTAGCAAGTGTCATGCATTCTGCTTCTCCAGCGTTTTTAAGAGCTGTTGATGATGTCAAATGCAGCTTACGGCCACACTGCTCTCAAAGCGCCCGATCCCGTCCGATCTCGGCAGCCAAATAAGGCCGGGCGTTGTTAGTACTTGGTAGGAAGACCGCCTGGGAATACCAGGTGCTGTAAGCTTTTTTGCTTGGGTTTACGGGCAGCACAAGCCGGTGTTACTGCCTATTTATTCATAGAAATTGTTCTATATTTTCATCAAATTTTGTTCTTTCATTGCTGTTTTGCTAATTTATTGGTTTGTCAACCATCGTGCTTCATTACTAGTAGACCATGTTACGGTCCTGGCCATATGTGTTGTTTTTATTTTCTTGTTCTTATAGGTGCCCTGCCTGATTGGCCGGATTGGGGGGAAGTACAGGAAGCTGATTGGTCCATCCTACACTTCCTGGAGTTTTAAAAGTACGGTTCCCAACAGCTAGCGAGGCTCTTTCTGGCAGCAGCACCTGTTTGCTGTTCTTGGTTTCCAAACCTTATTTAGCATTTTTGAATTGTTAGGTTTTGTGCCGTGGTTTTGTTTATAAATTGTATATTTTGTAAATAGTATTAAATCTGTAGGGGTGGACTGCCATTTTTCTTTTGATTGTTTTCTCTTGTTTTCACATTAGGGAGTTAGGGTTAGCGACTGTCTTTTGGTTTGTTTCTTTCTATGAGGCTAGCTAGCACTTTCTGTGGGAAATGGCTTATTTTGTTTATTATGTTGGCCTTGGTTCGCCCTGAGTTGTAGTGTCATGTTTTGTTAGACACTTTCTTTCGTTTAAAATAAATATCATTCTGTTGGAACATCTCAATCCTGGATTTTGGTTTGGGGATCGGAGAGGGAACATGCAAATTTATCTTTGTATGTTTCACCCTGACCCCCTAGACAGGGGCGTAACAGACCAGTACAGTTATAGTACTTTGTACTTTGCCACATTTATCTTCTTCTTAGCAAGTGTCATGCATTCTGCTTCTCCAGCGTTTTTAAGAGCTGTTGATGATGTCAAATGCAGCTTACGGCCACACCGCTCTCTAAGCGCCCGATCTCGTCCGATCTCGGCAGCCAAATAGAGCCGGGCCTGGTTAGTACTTGGTAGGAAGACCGCCTGGGAATACCAGGTGCTGTAAGCTTTTTTGCTTGGGTTTACGGGCAGCACAAGCTGGTGTTACTGCCTATTTATTCATAGAAATTGTTCTATATTTTCATCAAATTTTGTTCTTTCATTGCTGTTTTGCTACTTTATTGGTTTGCCAACCATCGTGCTTCATTACTAGTAGACCATGTTACGGTCCTGGCCATATGTGTTGTTTTTATTTTCTTGTTCTTATAGGTGCCCTGCCTGATTGGCCGGATTGGGGGGCAGTACAGGAAGCTGATTGGTCCATCCTACACTTCCTGGAGTTTTAAAAGTACGGTTCCCAACAGCTAGCGAGGCTCTTTCTGGCATCAGCACCTGTTTGCTGTTCTTGGTTTCCAAACCTTATTTAGCATTTTTGAATTGTTAGGTTTTGTGCCGTGGTTTTGTTTATAAATTGTATATTTTGTAAATAGTATTAAATCTGTAGGGGTGGACTGCCATTTTCTTTTGATTGATTTCTCTTGTTTTCACATTAGGGAGTTAGGGTTAGCGACTGTCTTTTGGTTTGTTTATTTCTATCAGGCTAGCTAGCACTTTCTGTGGGAAATGGCTTATTTTGTTTATTATGTTGGCCTTGGTTCGCCCTGAGTTGTAGTGTCATGTTTTATTTGACACTTTCTTTTGTTTAAAATAAATATCATTCTGTTGGAACATCTCGATCCTGGATTTTGGTTTGGGGATCGGAGAGGGAACATGCTAATTTATCTTTGTATGTTGCACCCTGACCCCCTAGACAGGGGCGTAACAGACCAGTACAGTTATAGTACTTTGTACTTTGCCACATTTATCTTCTTCTTAGCAAGTGTCATGCATTCTGCTTCTCCAGCGTTTTTAAGAGCTGTTGATGATGTCAAATGCAGCTTACGGCCACACCGCTCTCTAAGCGCCCGATCTCGTCCGATCTCGGCAGCCAAATAGAGCTGGGCCTGGTTAGTACTTGGTAGGAAGACCGCCTGGGAATACCAGGTGCTGTAAGCTTTTTTGCTTGGGTTTACGGGCAGCACAAGCTGGTGTTACTGCCTATTTATTCATAGAAATTGTTCTATATTTTCACCAAATTTTGTTCTTTCATTGCTGTTTTGCTACTTTATTGGTTTGCCAACCATCGTGCTTCATTACTAGTAGACCATGTTACGGTCCTGGCCATATGTGTTGTTTTTATTTTGTTGTTCTTATAGGTGCCCTGCCTGATTGGCTGGATTTGGGGGAAGTACAGGAAGCTGATTGGTCCATCCTACACTTCCTGGAGTTTTAAAAGTACGGTTCCCAACAGCTAGCGAGGCTCTTTCTGGCAGCAGCACCCGTTTGCTGTTCTTGGTTTCCAAACCTTATTTAGCATTTTTGAATTGTTAGGTTTTGTGCCGTGGTTTTGTTTATAAATTGTATATTTTGTAAATAGTATTAAATCTGTAGGGGTGGACTGCCATTTTCTTTGGACTGTTTTCACATTAGGGAGTTAGGGTTAGCGACTGTCTTTTGGTTTGTTTATTTCTATCAGGCTAGCTAGCACTTTCTGTGGGAAATGGCTTATTTTGTTTATTATGTTGGCCTTGGTTCGCCCTGAGTTGTAGTGTCATGTTTTATTTGACACTTTCTTTTGTTTAAAATAAATATCATTCTGTTGGAACATCTCGATCCTGGATTTTGGTTTGGGGATCGGAGAGGGAACATGCTAATTTATCTTTGTATGTTGCACCCTGAGCCCCTAGACAGGGGCGTAACAGACCAGTACAGTTATAGTACTTTGTACTTTGCCACATTTATCTTCTTCTTAGCAAGTGTCATGCATTCTGCTTCTCCAGCGTTTTTAAGAGCTGTTGATGATGTCAAATGCAGCTTACGGCCACACCGCTCTCTAAGCGCCCGATCTCGTCCGATCTCGGCAGCCAAATAGAGTCGGGCCTGGTTAGTACTTGGTAGGAAGACCGCCTGGGAATACCAGGTGCTGTAAGCTATTTTGCTTGGGTTTACGGGCAGCACAAGCTGGTGTTACTGCCTATTTATTCATAGAAATTGTTCTATATTTTCATCAAATTTTGTTCTTTCATTGCTGTTTTGCTACTTTATTGGTTTGCCAACCATCGTGCTTTATTACTAGTAGACCATGTTACGGTCCTGGCCATATGTGTTGTTTTTATTTTCTTGTTCTTATAGGTGCCCTGCCTGATTGGCCGGATTGGGGGGCAGTACAGGAAGCTGATTGGTCCATCCTACACTTCCTGGAGTTTTAAAAGTACGGTTCCCAACAGCTAGCGAGGCTCTTTCTGGCATCAGCACCTGTTTGCTGTTCTTGGTTTCCAAACCTTATTTAGCATTTTTGAATTGTTAGGTTTTGTGCCGTGGTTTTGTTTATAAATTGTATATTTTGTAAATAGTATTAAATCTGTAGGGGTGGACTGCCATTTTTCTTTTGATTGTTTTCTCTTGTTTTCACATTAGGGAGTTAGGGTTAGCGACTGTCTTTTGGTTTGTTTCTTTCTATGAGGCTAGCTAGCACTTTCTGTGGGAAATGGCTTATTTTGTTTATTATGTTGGCCTTGGTTCGCCCTGAGTTGTAGTGTCATGTTTTGTTAGACACTTTCTTTCGTTTAAAATAAATATCATTCTGTTGGAACATCTCAATCCTGGATTTTGGATTGGGGATCGGAGAGGGAACATGCTAATTTATCTTTGTATGTTGCACCCTGACCCCCTAGACAGGGCCGTAACAGACCAGTACAGTTATAGTACTTTGTACTTTGCCACATTTATCTTCTTCTTAGCAAGTGTCATGCATTCTGCTTCTCCAGCGTTTTTAAGAGCTGTTGATGATGTCAAATGCAGCTTACGGCCACACCGCTCTCTAAGCGCCCGATCTCGTCCGATCTCGGCAGCCAAATAGAGCCGGGCCTGGTTAGTACTTGGTAGGAAGACCGCCTGGGAATACCAGGTGCTGTAAGCTTTTTTGCTTGGGTTTACGGGCAGCACAAGCTGGTGTTACTGCCTATTTATTCATAGAAATTGTTCTATATTTTCATCAAATTTTGTTCTTTCATTGCTGTTTTGCTACTTTATTGGTTTGCCAACCATCGTGCTTCATTACTAGTAGACCATGTTACGGTCCTGGCCATATGTGTTGTTTTTATTTTCTTGTTCTTATAGGTGCCCTGCCTGATTGGCCGGATTGGGGGGCAGTACAGGAAGCTGATTGGTCCATCCTACACTTCCTGGAGTTTTAAAAGTACGGTTCCCAACAGCTAGCGAGGCTCTTTCTGGCATCAGCACCTGTTTGCTGTTCTTGGTTTCCAAACCTTATTTAGCATTTTTGAATTGTTAGGTTTTGTGCCGTGGTTTTGTTTATAAATTGTATATTTTGTAAATAGTATTAAATCTGTAGGGGTGGACTGCCATTTTCTTTTGATTGTTTTCTCTTGTTTTCACATTAGGGAGTTAGGGTTAGCGACTGTCTTTTGGTTTGTTTATTTCTATCAGGCTAGCTAGCACTTTCTGTGGGAAATGGCTTATTTTGTTTATTATGTTGGCCTTGGTTCGCCCTGAGTTGTAGTGTCATGTTTTATTTGACACTTTCTTTTGTTTAAAATAAATATCATTCTGTTGGAACATCTCGATCCTGGATTTTGGTTTGGGGATCGGAGAGGGAACATGCTAATTTATCTTTGTATGTTGCACCCTGACCCCCTAGACAGGGGCGTAACAGACCAGTACAGTTATAGTACTTTGTACTTTGCCACATTTATCTTCTTCTTAGCAAGTGTCATGCATCCTGCTTCTCCAGCGTTTTTAAGAGCTGTTGATGATGTCAAATGCAGCTTACGGCCACACCGCTCTCTAAGCGCCCGATCTCGTCCGATCTCGGCAGCCAAATAGAGCTGGGCCTGGTTAGTACTTGGTAGGAAGACCGCCTGGGAATACCAGGTGCTGTAAGCTTTTTTGCTTGGGTTTACGGGCAGCACAAGCTGGTGTTACTGCCTATTTATTCATAGAAATTGTTCTAGATTTTCAGCAAATTTTGTTCTTTCATTGCTGTTTTGCTACTTTATTGGTTTGTCAACCATCGTGCTTCATTACTAGTAGACCATGTTACGGTCCTGGCCATATGTGTTGTTTTTATTTTGTTGTTCTTATAGGTGCCCTGCCTGATTGGCTGGATTTGGGGGAAGTACAGGAAGCTGATTGGTCCATCCTACACTTCCTGGAGTTTTAAAAGTACGGTTCCCAACAGCTAGCGAGGCTCTTTCTGGCAGCAGCACCTGTTTGCTGTTCTTGGTTTCCAAACCTTATTTAGCATTTTTGAATTGTTAGGTTTTGTGCCGTGGTTTTGTTTATAAATTGTATATTTTGTAAATAGTATTAAATCTGTAGGGGTGGACTGCCATTTTCTTTTGATTGTTTTCTCTTGTTTTCACATTAGGGAGTTAGGGTTAGCGACTGTCTTTTGGTTTGTTTATTTCTATCAGGCTAGCTAGCACTTTCTGTGGGAAATGGCTTATTTTGTTTATTATGTTGGCCTTGGTTCGCCCTGAGTTGTAGTGTCATGTTTTGTTTGACACTTTCTTTCGTTTAAAATAAATATCATTCTGTTGGAACATCTCGATCCTGGATTTTGGTTTGGGGATCGGAGAGGGAACATGCTAATTTATCTTTGTATGTTGCACCCTGACCCCCTAGACAGGGGCGTAACAGACCAGTACAGTTATAGTACTTTGTACTTTGCCACATTTATCTTCTTCTTAGCAAGTGTCATGCATTCTGCTTCTCCAGCGTTTTTAAGAGCTGTTGATGATGTCAAATGCAGCTTACGGCCACACCGCTCTCTAAGCGCCCGATCTCGTCCGATCTCGGCAGCCAAATAGAGCTGGGCCTGGTTAGTACTTGGTAGGAAGACCGCCTGGGAATACCAGGTGCTGTAAGCTTTTTTGCTTGGGTTTACGGGCAGCACAAGCTGGTGTTACTGCCTATTTATTCATAGAAATTGTTCTATATTTTCATCAAATTTTGTTCTTTCATTGCTGTTTTGCTACTTTATTGGTTTGCCAACCATCGTGCTTCATTACTAGTAGACCATGTTACGGTCCTGGCCATATGTGTTGTTTTTATTTTGTTGTTCTTATAGGTGCCCTGCCTGATTGGCTGGATTTGGGGGAAGTACAGGAAGCTGATTGGTCCATCCTACACTTCCTGGAGTTTTAAAAGTACGGTTCCCAACAGCTAGCGAGGCTCTTTCTGGCAGCAGCACCTGTTTGCTGTTCTTGGTTTCCAAACCTTATTTAGCATTTTTGAATTGTTAGGTTTTGTGCCGTGGTTTTGTTTATAAATTGTATATTTTGTAAATAGTATTAAATCTGTAGGGGTGGACTGCCATTTTCTTTTGATTGTTTTCTCTTGTTTTCACATTAGGGAGTTAGGGTTAGCGACTGTCTTTTGGTTTGTTTATTTCTATCAGGCTAGCTAGCACTTTCTGTGGGAAATGGCTTATTTTGTTTATTATGTTGGCCTTGGTTCGCCCTGAGTTGTAGTGTCATGTTTTGTTTGACACTTTCTTTCGTTTAAAATAAATATCATTCTGTTGGAACATCTCGATCCTGGATTTTGGTTTGGGGATCGGAGAGGGAACATGCTAATTTATCTTTGTATGTTGCACCCTGACCCCCTAGACAGGGGCGTAACAGACCAGTACAGTTATAGTACTTTGTACTTTGCCACATTTATCTTCTTCTTAGCAAGTGTCATGCATTCTGCTTCTCCAGCGTTTTTAAGAGCTGTTGATGATGTCAAATGCAGCTTACGGCCACACTGCTCTCAAAGCGCCCGATCCCGTCCGATCTCGGCAGCCAAATAAGGCCGGGCGTTGTTAGTACTTGGTAGGAAGACCGCCTGGGAATACCAGGTGCTGTAAGCTTTTTTGCTTGGGTTTACGGGCAGCACAAGCCGGTGTTACTGCCTATTTATTCATAGAAATTGTTCTATATTTTCATCAAATTTTGTTCTTTCATTGCTGTTTTGCTAATTTATTGGTTTGTCAACCATCGTGCTTCATTACTAGTAGACCATGTTACGGTCCTGGCCATATGTGTTGTTTTTATTTTCTTGTTCTTATAGGTGCCCTGCCTGATTGGCCGGATTGGGGGGAAGTACAGGAAGCTGATTGGTCCATCCTACACTTCCTGGAGTTTTAAAAGTACGGTTCCCAACAGCTAGCGAGGCTCTTTCTGGCAGCAGCACCTGTTTGCTGTTCTTGGTTTCCAAACCTTATTTAGCATTTTTGAATTGTTAGGTTTTGTGCCGTGGTTTTGTTTATAAATTGTATATTTTGTAAATAGTATTAAATCTGTAGGGGTGGACTGCCATTTTTCTTTTGATTGTTTTCTCTTGTTTTCACATTAGGGAGTTAGGGTTAGCGACTGTCTTTTGGTTTGTTTCTTTCTATGAGGCTAGCTAGCACTTTCTGTGGGAAATGGCTTATTTTGTTTATTATGTTGGCCTTGGTTCGCCCTGAGTTGTAGTGTCATGTTTTGTTAGACACTTTCTTTCGTTTAAAATAAATATCATTCTGTTGGAACATCTCAATCCTGGATTTTGGTTTGGGGATCGGAGAGGGAACATGCAAATTTATCTTTGTATGTTTCACCCTGACCCCCTAGACAGGGGCGTAACAGACCAGTACAGTTATAGTACTTTGTACTTTGCCACATTTATCTTCTTCTTAGCAAGTGTCATGCATTCTGCTTCTCCAGCGTTTTTAAGAGCTGTTGATGATGTCAAATGCAGCTTACGGCCACACCGCTCTCTAAGCGCCCGATCTCGTCCGATCTCGGCAGCCAAATAGAGCCGGGCCTGGTTAGTACTTGGTAGGAAGACCGCCTGGGAATACCAGGTGCTGTAAGCTTTTTTGCTTGGGTTTACGGGCAGCACAAGCTGGTGTTACTGCCTATTTATTCATAGAAATTGTTCTATATTTTCATCAAATTTTGTTCTTTCATTGCTGTTTTGCTACTTTATTGGTTTGCCAACCATCGTGCTTCATTACTAGTAGACCATGTTACGGTCCTGGCCATATGTGTTGTTTTTATTTTCTTGTTCTTATAGGTGCCCTGCCTGATTGGCCGGATTGGGGGGCAGTACAGGAAGCTGATTGGTCCATCCTACACTTCCTGGAGTTTTAAAAGTACGGTTCCCAACAGCTAGCGAGGCTCTTTCTGGCATCAGCACCTGTTTGCTGTTCTTGGTTTCCAAACCTTATTTAGCATTTTTGAATTGTTAGGTTTTGTGCCGTGGTTTTGTTTATAAATTGTATATTTTGTAAATAGTATTAAATCTGTAGGGGTGGACTGCCATTTTCTTTGGACTGTTTTCACATTAGGGAGTTAGGGTTAGCGACTGTCTTTTGGTTTGTTTATTTCTATCAGGCTAGCTAGCACTTTCTGTGGGAAATGGCTTATTTTGTTTATTATGTTGGCCTTGGTTCGCCCTGAGTTGTAGTGTCATGTTTTATTTGACACTTTCTTTTGTTTAAAATAAATATCATTCTGTTGGAACATCTCGATCCTGGATTTTGGTTTGGGGATCGGAGAAGGAACATGCTAATTTATCTTTGTATGTTGCACCCTGAGCCCCTAGACAGGGGCGTAACAGACCAGTACAGTTATAGTACTTTGTACTTTGCCACATTTATCTTCTTCTTAGCAAGTGTCATGCATTCTGCTTCTCCAGCGTTTTTAAGAGCTGTTGATGATGTCAAATGCAGCTTACGGCCACACCGCTCTCTAAGCGCCCGATCTCGTCCGATCTCGGCAGCCAAATAGAGTCGGGCCTGGTTAGTACTTGGTAGGAAGACCGCCTGGGAATACCAGGTGCTGTAAGCTATTTTGCTTGGGTTTACGGGCAGCACAAGCTGGTGTTACTGCCTATTTATTCATAGAAATTGTTCTATATTTTCATCAAATTTTGTTCTTTCATTGCTGTTTTGCTACTTTATTGGTTTGCCAACCATCGTGCTTTATTACTAGTAGACCATGTTACGGTCCTGGCCATATGTGTTGTTTTTATTTTCTTGTTCTTATAGGTGCCCTGCCTGATTGGCCGGATTGGGGGGCAGTACAGGAAGCTGATTGGTCCATCCTACACTTCCTGGAGTTTTAAAAGTACGGTTCCCAACAGCTAGCGAGGCTCTTTCTGGCATCAGCACCTGTTTGCTGTTCTTGGTTTCCAAACCTTATTTAGCATTTTTGAATTGTTAGGTTTTGTGCCGTGGTTTTGTTTATAAATTGTATATTTTGTAAATAGTATTAAATCTGTAGGGGTGGACTGCCATTTTTCTTTTGATTGTTTTCTCTTGTTTTCACATTAGGGAGTTAGGGTTAGCGACTGTCTTTTGGTTTGTTTCTTTCTATGAGGCTAGCTAGCACTTTCTGTGGGAAATGGCTTATTTTGTTTATTATGTTGGCCTTGGTTCGCCCTGAGTTGTAGTGTCATGTTTTGTTAGACACTTTCTTTCGTTTAAAATAAATATCATTCTGTTGGAACATCTCAATCCTGGATTTTGGATTGGGGATCGGAGAGGGAACATGCTAATTTATCTTTGTATGTTGCACCCTGACCCCCTAGACAGGGCCGTAACAGACCAGTACAGTTATAGTACTTTGTACTTTGCCACATTTATCTTCTTCTTAGCAAGTGTCATGCATTCTGCTTCTCCAGCGTTTTTAAGAGCTGTTGATGATGTCAAATGCAGCTTACGGCCACACCGCTCTCTAAGCGCCCGATCTCGTCCGATCTCGGCAGCCAAATAGAGCCGGGCCTGGTTAGTACTTGGTAGGAAGACCGCCTGGGAATACCAGGTGCTGTAAGCTTTTTTGCTTGGGTTTACGGGCAGCACAAGCTGGTGTTACTGCCTATTTATTCATAGAAATTGTTCTATATTTTCATCAAATTTTGTTCTTTCATTGCTGTTTTGCTACTTTATTGGTTTGCCAACCATCGTGCTTCATTACTAGTAGACCATGTTACGGTCCTGGCCATATGTGTTGTTTTTATTTTCTTGTTCTTATAGGTGCCCTGCCTGATTGGCCGGATTGGGGGGCAGTACAGGAAGCTGATTGGTCCATCCTACACTTCCTGGAGTTTTAAAAGTACGGTTCCCAACAGCTAGCGAGGCTCTTTCTGGCATCAGCACCTGTTTGCTGTTCTTGGTTTCCAAACCTTATTTAGCATTTTTGAATTGTTAGGTTTTGTGCCGTGGTTTTGTTTATAAATTGTATATTTTGTAAATAGTATTAAATCTTTAGGGGTGAACTGCCATTTTCTTTGGACTGTTTTCACATTAGGGAGTTAGGGTTAGCGACTGTCTTTTGGTTTGTTTATTTCTATCAGGCTAGCTAGCACTTTCTGTGGGAAATGGCTTATTTTGTTTATTATGTTGGCCTTGGTTCGCCCTGAGTTGTAGTGTCATGTTTTATTTGACACTTTCTTTTGTTTAAAATAAATATCATTCTGTTGGAACATCTCGATCCTGGATTTTGGTTTGGGGATCGGAGAGGGAACATGCTAATTTATCTTTGTATGTTGCACCCTGACCCCCTAGACAGGGGCGTAACAGACCAGTACAGTTATAGTACTTTGTACTTTGCCACATTTATCTTCTTCTTAGCAAGTGTCATGCATTCTGCTTCTCCAGCGTTTTTAAGAGCTGTTGATGATGTCAAATGCAGCTTACGGCCACACCGCTCTCTAAGCGCCCGATCTCGTCCGATCTCGGCAGCCAAATAGAGCTGGGCCTGGTTAGTACTTGGTAGGAAGACCGCCTGGGAATACCAGGTGCTGTAAGCTTTTTTGCTTGGGTTTACGGGCAGCACAAGCTGGTGTTACTGCCTATTTATTCATAGAAATTGTTCTAGATTTTCAGCAAATTTTGTTCTTTCATTGCTGTTTTGCTACTTTATTGGTTTGTCAACCATCGTGCTTCATTACTAGTAGACCATGTTACGGTCCTGGCCATATGTGTTGTTTTTATTTTGTTGTTCTTATAGGTGCCCTGCCTGATTGGCTGGATTTGGGGGAAGTACAGGAAGCTGATTGGTCCATCCTACACTTCCTGGAGTTTTAAAAGTACGGTTCCCAACAGCTAGCGAGGCTCTTTCTGGCAGCAGCACCTGTTTGCTGTTCTTGGTTTCCAAACCTTATTTAGCATTTTTGAATTGTTAGGTTTTGTGCCGTGGTTTTGTTTATAAATTGTATATTTTGTAAATAGTATTAAATCTGTAGGGGTGGACTGCCATTTTCTTTTGATTGTTTTCTCTTGTTTTCACATTAGGGAGTTAGGGTTAGCGACTGTCTTTTGGTTTGTTTATTTCTATCAGGCTAGCTAGCACTTTCTGTGGGAAATGGCTTATTTTGTTTATTATGTTGGCCTTGGTTCGCCCTGAGTTGTAGTGTCATGTTTTGTTTGACACTTTCTTTCGTTTAAAATAAATATCATTCTGTTGGAACATCTCAATCCCTGATGTTGGTTTGAGGATCGGAGAGGGAACATGCTAATTTATCTTTGTATGTTGCACCCTGACCCCCTAGACAGGGGCGTAACAGACCAGTACAGTTATAGTACTTTGTACTTTGCCACATTTATCTTCTTCTTAGCAAGTGTCATGCATTCTGCTTCTCCAGCGTTTTTAAGAGCTGTTGATGATGTCAAATGCAGCTTACGGCCACACTGCTCTCAAAGCGCCCGATCCCGTCCGATCTCGGCAGCCAAATAAGGCCGGGCGTTGTTAGTACTTGGTAGGAAGACCGCCTGGGAATACCAGGTGCTGTAAGCTTTTTTGCTTGGGTTTACGGGCAGCACAAGCCGGTGTTACTGCCTATTTATTCATAGAAATTGTTCTATATTTTCATCAAATTTTGTTCTTTCATTGCTGTTTTGCTAATTTATTGGTTTGTCAACCATCGTGCTTCATTACTAGTAGACCATGTTACGGTCCTGGCCATATGTGTTGTTTTTATTTTCTTGTTCTTATAGGTGCCCTGCCTGATTGGCCGGATTGGGGGGAAGTACAGGAAGCTGATTGGTCCATCCTACACTTCCTGGAGTTTTAAAAGTACGGTTCCCAACAGCTAGCGAGGCTCTTTCTGGCAGCAGCACCTGTTTGCTGTTCTTGGTTTCCAAACCTTATTTAGCATTTTTGAATTGTTAGGTTTTGTGCCGTGGTTTTGTTTATAAATTGTATATTTTGTAAATAGTATTAAATCTGTAGGGGTGGACTGCCATTTTTCTTTTGATTGTTTTCTCTTGTTTTCACATTAGGGAGTTAGGGTTAGCGACTGTCTTTTGGTTTGTTTCTTTCTATGAGGCTAGCTAGCACTTTCTGTGGGAAATGGCTTATTTTGTTTATTATGTTGGCCTTGGTTCGCCCTGAGTTGTAGTGTCATGTTTTGTTAGACACTTTCTTTCGTTTAAAATAAATATCATTCTGTTGGAACATCTCAATCCTGGATTTTGGTTTGGGGATCGGAGAGGGAACATGCAAATTTATCTTTGTATGTTTCACCCTGACCCCCTAGACAGGGGCGTAACAGACCAGTACAGTTATAGTACTTTGTACTTTGCCACATTTATCTTCTTCTTAGCAAGTGTCATGCATTCTGCTTCTCCAGCGTTTTTAAGAGCTGTTGATGATGTCAAATGCAGCTTACGGCCACACCGCTCTCTAAGCGCCCGATCTCGTCCGATCTCGGCAGCCAAATAGAGCCGGGCCTGGTTAGTACTTGGTAGGAAGACCGCCTGGGAATACCAGGTGCTGTAAGCTTTTTTGCTTGGGTTTACGGGCAGCACAAGCTGGTGTTACTGCCTATTTATTCATAGAAATTGTTCTATATTTTCATCAAATTTTGTTCTTTCATTGCTGTTTTGCTACTTTATTGGTTTGCCAACCATCGTGCTTCATTACTAGTAGACCATGTTACGGTCCTGGCCATATGTGTTGTTTTTATTTTCTTGTTCTTATAGGTGCCCTGCCTGATTGGCCGGATTGGGGGGCAGTACAGGAAGCTGATTGGTCCATCCTACACTTCCTGGAGTTTTAAAAGTACGGTTCCCAACAGCTAGCGAGGCTCTTTCTGGCATCAGCACCTGTTTGCTGTTCTTGGTTTCCAAACCTTATTTAGCATTTTTGAATTGTTAGGTTTTGTGCCGTGGTTTTGTTTATAAATTGTATATTTTGTAAATAGTATTAAATCTGTAGGGGTGGACTGCCATTTTCTTTGGACTGTTTTCACATTAGGGAGTTAGGGTTAGCGACTGTCTTTTGGTTTGTTTATTTCTATCAGGCTAGCTAGCACTTTCTGTGGGAAATGGCTTATTTTGTTTATTATGTTGGCCTTGGTTCGCCCTGAGTTGTAGTGTCATGTTTTATTTGACACTTTCTTTTGTTTAAAATAAATATCATTCTGTTGGAACATCTCGATCCTGGATTTTGGTTTGGGGATCGGAGAGGGAACATGCTAATTTATCTTTGTATGTTGCACCCTGAGCCCCTAGACAGGGGCGTAACAGACCAGTACAGTTATAGTACTTTGTACTTTGCCACATTTATCTTCTTCTTAGCAAGTGTCATGCATTCTGCTTCTCCAGCGTTTTTAAGAGCTGTTGATGATGTCAAATGCAGCTTACGGCCACACCGCTCTCTAAGCGCCCGATCTCGTCCGATCTCGGCAGCCAAATAGAGTCGGGCCTGGTTAGTACTTGGTAGGAAGACCGCCTGGGAATACCAGGTGCTGTAAGCTTTTTTGCTTGGGTTTACGGGCAGCACAAGCTGGTGTTACTGCCTATTTATTCATAGAAATTGTTCTATATTTTCATCAAATTTTGTTCTTTCATTGCTGTTTTGCTACTTTATTGGTTTGCCAACCATCGTGCTTTATTACTAGTAGACCATGTTACGGTCCTGGCCATATGTGTTGTTTTTATTTTCTTGTTCTTATAGGTGCCCTGCCTGATTGGCCGGATTGGGGGGCAGTACAGGAAGCTGATTGGTCCATCCTACACTTCCTGGAGTTTTAAAAGTACGGTTCCCAACAGCTAGCGAGGCTCTTTCTGGCATCAGCACCTGTTTGCTGTTCTTGGTTTCCAAACCTTATTTAGCATTTTTGAATTGTTAGGTTTTGTGCCGTGGTTTTGTTTATAAATTGTATATTTTGTAAATAGTATTAAATCTGTAGGGGTGAACTGCCATTTTCTTTGGACTGTTTTCACATTAGGGAGTTAGGGTTAGCGACTGTCTTTTGGTTTGTTTATTTCTATCAGGCTAGCTAGCACTTTCTGTGGGAAATGGCTTATTTTGTTTATTATGTTGGCCTTGGTTCGCCCTGAGTTGTAGTGTCATGTTTTATTTGACACTTTCTTTTGTTTAAAATAAATATCATTCTGTTGGAACATCTCGATCCTGGATTTTGGTTTGGGGATCGGAGAGGGAACATGCTAATTTATCTTTGTATGTTGCACCCTGACCCCCTAGACAGGGGCGTAACAGACCAGTACAGTTATAGTACTTTGTACTTTGCCACATTTATCTTCTTCTTAGCAAGTGTCATGCATTCTGCTTCTCCAGCGTTTTTAAGAGCTGTTGATGATGTCAAATGCAGCTTACGGCCACACCGCTCTCTAAGCGCCCGATCTCGTCCGATCTCGGCAGCCAAATAGAGCCGGGCCTGGTTAGTACTTGGTAGGAAGACCGCCTGGGAATACCAGGTGCTGTAAGCTTTTTTGCTTGGGTTTACGGGCAGCACAAGCTGGTGTTACTGCCTATTTATTCATAGAAATTGTTCTAGATTTTCAGCAAATTTTGTTCTTTCATTGCTGTTTTGCTACTTTATTGGTTTGTCAACCATCGTGCTTCATTACTAGTAGACCATGTTACGGTCCTGGCCATATGTGTTGTTTTTATTTTGTTGTTCTTATAGGTGCCCTGCCTGATTGGCTGGATTTGGGGGAAGTACAGGAAGCTGATTGGTCCATCCTACACTTCCTGGAGTTTTAAAAGTACGGTTCCCAACAGCTAGCGAGGCTCTTTCTGGCAGCAGCACCTGTTTGCTGTTCTTGGTTTCCAAACCTTATTTAGCATTTTTGAATTGTTAGGTTTTGTGCCGTGGTTTTGTTTATAAATTGTATATTTTGTAAATAGTATTAAATCTGTAGGGGTGGACTGCCATTTTCTTTTGATTGTTTTCTCTTGTTTTCACATTAGGGAGTTAGGGTTAGCGACTGTCTTTTGGTTTGTTTATTTCTATCAGGCTAGCTAGCACTTTCTGTGGGAAATGGCTTATTTTGTTTATTATGTTGGCCTTGGTTCGCCCTGAGTTGTAGTGTCATGTTTTGTTTGACACTTACTTTCGTTTAAAATAAATATCATTCTGTTGGAACGTCTCAATCCCTGATGTTGGTTTGAGGATCGGAGAGGGAACATGCTAATTTATCTTTGTATGTTGCACCCTGACCCCCTAGACAGGGGCGTAACAGACCAGTACAGTTATAGTACTTTGTACTTTGCCACATTTATCTTCTTCTTAGCAAGTGTCATGCATTCTGCTTCTCCAGCGTTTTTAAGAGCTGTTGATGATGTCAAATGCAGCTTACGGCCACACCGCTCTCTAAGCGCCCGATCTCGTCCGATCTCGGCAGCCAAATAGAGCCGGGCCTGGTTAGTACTTGGTAGGAAGACCGCCTGGGAATACCAGGTGCTGTAAGCTTTTTTGCTTGGGTTTACGGGCAGCACAAGCTGGTGTTACTGCCTATTTATTCATAGAAATTGTTCTATATTTTCATCAAATTTTGTTCTTTCATTGCTGTTTTGCTACTTTATTGGTTTGTCAACCATCGTGCTTCATTACTAGTAGACCATGTTACGGTCCTGGCCATATGTGTTGTTTTTATTTTCTTGTTCTTATAGGTGCCCTGCCTGATTGGCCGGATTGGGGGGCAGTACAGGAAGCTGATTTGTCCATCCTACACTTCCTGGAGTTTTAAAAGTACGGTTCCCAACAGCTAGCGAGGCTCTTTCTGGCATCAGCACCTGTTTGCTGTTCTTGGTTTCCAAACCTTATTTAGCATTTTTGAATTGTTAGGTTTTGTGCCGTGGTTTTGTGTATAAATTGTATATTTTGTAAATAGTATTAAATCTGTAGGGGTGAACAGCCATTTTCTTTTGATTGTTTTCTCTTGTTTTCACATTAGGGAGTTAGGGTTAGCGTCTGTCTTTTGGTTTGTTTATTTCTATCAGGCTAGCTAGCACTTTCTGTGGGAAATGGCTTATTTTGTTTATTATGTTGGCCTTGGTTCGCCCTGAGTTGTAGTGTCATGTTTTGTTTGACACTTTCTTTCGTTTAAAATAAATATCATTCTGTTGGAACATCTCGATCCTGGATTTTGGTTTGGGGATCGGAGAGGGAACATGCTAATTTATCTTTGTATGTTGCACCCTGACCCCCTGGACAGGGGCGTAACAGACCAGTACAGTTATAGTACTTTGTACTTTGCCACATTTATCTTCTTCTTAGCAAGTGTCATGCATTCTGCTTCTCCAGCGTTTTTAAGAGCTGTTGATGATGTCAAATGCAGCTTACGGCCACACCGCTCTCTAAGCGCCCGATCTCGTCCGATCTCGGCAGCCAAATAGAGCCGGGCCTGGTTAGTACTTGGTAGGAAGACCGCCTGGGAATACCAGGTGCTGTAAGCTTTTTTGCTTGGGTTTACGGGCAGCACAAGCTGTTGTTACTGCCTATTTATTCATAGAAATTGTTCTATATTTTCATCAAATTTTGTTCTTTCATTGCTGTTTTGCTACTTTATTGGTTTTTCAACCATCGTGCTTTATTATTAGTAGACCATGTTACGGTCCTGGCCATATGTGTTGTTTTTATTTTCTCGTTCTTATAGGTGCCCTGCCTGATTGGCCGGATTGAGGGGCAGTACAGGAAGCTGATTGGTCCATCCTACACTTCCTGGAGTTTTAAAAGTACGGTTCCCAACAGCTAGCGAGGCTCTTTCTTGCAGCACCACCTGTTTGCTTTTCCTTTTTTCCAAACCTTATTTAGCATTTTTGAATTGTTAGGCTTTGTGCCGTGGTTTTGTTTATAAATTGTATATTTTGTAATTCGTATTAAATCTGTAGGGGTGAACAGCCATTTTCTTTGGACTGTTTTCACATTAGGGAGTTAGGGTTAGCGACTGTCTTTTGGTTTGTTTATTTCTATCAGGCTAGCTAGCACTTTCTGTGGGAAATGGCTTATTTTGTTTATTATGTTGGCCTTGGTTCACCCTGAGTTGTAGTGTCATGTTTTGTTTGACACTTTCTTTCGTTTAAAATAAATATCATTCTGTTGGAACATCTCAATCCTGGATTTTGGTTTGAGGATCGGAGAGGGAACATGCTAATTTATCTTTGTATGTTTCACCCTGACCCCCTGGACAGGGGCGTAACAGACCAGTACAGTTGTAGTACTTTGTACTTTGCCACATTTATCTTCTTCTTAGCAAGTTTCATGCATTCTGCTTCTCCAACGTTTTTAAGAGCTGTTGATGATGTCAAATGCAGCTTACGGCCACACCGCTCTCTAAGCGCCCGATCTCGTCTGATCTCGGCAGCCAAATAGAGCTGGGCCTGGTTAGTACTTGGTAGGAAGACCGCGAGGGAATACCAGGTGCTGTAAGCTTTTTTGCTTGGGTTTACGGGCAGCACAAGCTGGTGTTACTGCCTATTTATTCACAGAAATTGTTCTATATTTTCATCAAATTTTGTTCTTTCATTGCTGTTTTGCTACTTTATTGGTTTGTCAACCATCGTGCTTCATTACTAGTAGACCATGTTACGGTCCTGGCCATATGTGTTGTTTTTATTTTCTTGTTCTTTTAGGTGCCCTGCCTGATTGGCCGGATTGGGGGGCAGTACAGGAAGCTGATTGGTCCATCCTACACTTCCTGGAGTTTTAAAAGTACGGTTCCCAACAGCTAGCGAGGCTCTTTCTGGCAGCAGCACCTGTTTGCTGTTCTTGGTTTCCAAACCTTATTTAGCATTTTTGAATTGTTAGGTTTTGTGCCGTGGTTTTGTTTATAAATTGTATATTTTGTAAATAGTATTAAATCTGTAGGGGTGGACTGCCATTTTCTTTTGATCGTTTTCACATTAGGGAGTTAGGGTTAGCGACTGTCTTTTGGTTTGTTTATTTCTATCAGGCTAGCTAGCACTTTCTGTGGGAAATGGCTTATTTTCTTTATTATGTTGGCCTTGGTTCGCCCTGAGTTGTAGTGTCATGTTTTGTTTGACACTTTCTTTCGTTTAAAATAAATATCATTCTGTTGGAACATCTCGATCCTGGATTTTGGTTTGGGGATCGGAGAGGGAACATGCTAATTTATCTTTGTATGTTGCACCCTGACCCCCTAGACAGGGGCGTAACAGACCAGTACAGTTATAGTACTTTGTACTTTGCCACATTTATCTTCTTCTTAGCAAGTGTCATGCATTCTGCTTCTCCAGCGTTTTTAAGAGCTGTTGATGATGTCAAATGCAGCTTACGGCCACACCGCTCTCTAAGCGCCCGATCTCGTCCGATCTCGGCAGCCAAATAGAGCCGGGCCTGGTTAGTACTTGGTAGCAAGACCGCCTGGGAATACCAGGTGCTGTAAGCTTTGTTGCTTGGGTTTACGGGCAGCACAAGCTGGTGTTACTGCCTATTTATTCATAGAAATTGTTCTATATTTTCATCAAATTTTGTTCTTTCATTGCTGTTTTGCTACTTTATTGGTTTTTCAACCATCGTGCTTCATTACTAGTAGACCATGTTACGGTCCTGGCCATATGTGTTGTTTTTATTTTCTCGTTCTTATAGGTGCCCTTCCTGATTGGCCGGATTGAGGGGCAGTACAGGAAGCTGATTGGTCCATCCTACACTTCCTGGAGTTTTAAAAGTACGGTTCCCAACAGCTAGCGAGGCTCTTTCTGGCATCAGCACCTGTTTGCTGTTCTTGGTTTCCAAACCTTATTTAGCATTTTTGAATTGTTAGGTTTTGTGCCGTGGTTTTGTTTATAAATTGTATATTTTGTAATTCGTATTAAATCTGTAGGGGTGAACAGCCATTTTCTTTGGACTGTTTTCACATTAGGGAGTTAGGGTTAGCGACTGTCTTTTGGTTTGTTTATTTCTATCAGGCTAGCTAGCACTTTCTGTGGGAAATGGCTTATTTTGTTTATTATGTTGGCCTTGGTTCGCCCTGAGTTGTAGTGTCATGTTTTGTTTGACACTTTCTTTCGTTTAAAATAAATATCATTCTGTTGGAACATCTCGATCCTGGATTTTGGTTTGGGGATCGGAGAGGGAACATGCTAATTTATCTTTGTATGTTGCACCCTGACCCCCTAGACAGGGGCGTAACAGACCAGTACAGTTATAGTACTTTGTACTTTGCCACATTTATCTTCTTCTTAGCAAGTGTCATGCATTCTGCTTCTCCAGCGTTTTTAAGAGCTGTTGATGATGTCAAATGCAGCTTACGGCCACACCGCTCTCTAAGCGCCCGATCTCGTCCGATCTCGGCAGCCAAATAGAGCCGGGCCTGGTTAGTACTTGGTAGGAAGACCGCCTGGGAATACCAGGTGCTGTAAGCTTTTTTGCTTGGGTTTACGGGCAGCACAAGCTGGTGTTACTGCCTATTTATTCATAGAAATTGTTCTATATTTTCATCAAATTTTGTTCTTTCATTGCTGTTTTGCTACTTTATTGGTTTGTCAACCATCATGCTTCATTACTAGTAGACCATGTTACGGTCCTTGCCATATGTGTTGTTTTTATTTTCTTGTTCTTATAGGTGCCCTGCCTGATTGGCCGGATTGGGGGGCAGTACAGGAAGCTGATTTGTCCATCCTACACTTCCTGGAGTTTTAAAAGTACGGTTCCCAACTGCTAGCGAGGCTCTTTCTGGCATCAGCACCTGTTTGCTGTTCTTGGTTTCCAAACCTTATTTAGCATTTTTGAATTGTTAGGTTTTGTGCCGTGGTTTTGTGTATAAATTGTATATTTTGTAAATAGTATTAAATCTGTAGGGGTGAACAGCCATTTTCTTTTGATTGTTTTCTCTTGTTTTCACATTAGGGAGTTAGGGTTAGCGTCTGTCTTTTGGTTTGTTTATTTCTATCAGGCTAGCTAGCACTTTCTGTGGGAAATGGCTTATTTTGTTTATTATGTTGGCCTTGGTTCGCCCTGAGTTGTAGTGTCATGTTTTGTTTGACACTTTCTTTCGTTTAAAATAAATATCATTCTGTTGGAACATCTCGATCCTGGATTTTGGTTTGGGGATCGGAGAGGGAACATGCTAATTTATCTTTGTATGTTGCACCCTGACCCCCTGGAGAGGGGCGTAACAGACCAGTACAGTTATAGTACTTTGTACTTTGCCACATTTATCTTCTTCTTAGCAAGTGTCATGCATTCTGCTTCTCCAGCGTTTTTAAGAGCTGTTGATGATGTCAAATGCAGCTTACGGCCACACCGCTCTCTAAGCGCCCGATCTCGTCCGATCTCGGCAGCCAAATAGAGCCGGGCCTGGTTAGTACTTGGTAGGAAGACCGCCTGGGAATACCAGGTGCTGTAAGCTTTTTTGCTTGGGTTTACGAGCAGCACAAGCTGGTGTTACTGCCTATTTATTCATAGAAATTGTTCTATATTTTCATCAAATTTTGTTCTTTCATTGCTGTTTTGCTACTTTATTGGTTTTTCAACCATCGTGCTTCATTATTAGTAGACCATGTTACGGTCCTGGCCATATGTGTTGTTTTTATTTTCTCGTTCTTATAGGTGCCCTGCCTGATTGGCCGGATTGAGGGGCAGTACAGGAAGCTGATTGGTCCATCCTACACTTCCTGGAGTTTTAAAAGTACGGTTCCCAACAGCTAGCGAGGCTCTTTCTGGCAGCAGCACCTGTTTGCTCTTCTTGGTTTCCAAACCTTATTTAGCATTTTTGAATTGTTAGGTTTTGTGCCGTGGTTTTGTTTATAAATTGTATATTTTGTAAATAGTATTAAATCTGTAGGGGTGAACAGCCATTTTCTTTTGATTGTTTTCTCTTGTTTTCACATTAGGGAGTTAGGGTTAGCGACTGTCTTTTGGTTTGTTTATTTCTATCAGGCTAGCTAGCACTTTCTGTGGGAAATGGCTTATTTTGTTTATTATGTTGGCCTTGGTTCGCCCTGAGTTGTAGTGTCATGTTTTGTTTGACACTTTCTTTCGTTTAAAATAAATATCATTCTGTTGGAACATCTCGATACTGGATTTTGGTTTGGGGATCGGAAAGGGAACATGCTAATTTATCTTTGTATGTTGCACCCTGACCCCCTGGACAGGGGCGTAACAGACCAGTACAGTTATAGTACTTTGTACTTTGCCACATTTATCTTCTTCTTAGCAAGTTTCATGCATTCTGCTTCTCCAGCGTTTTTAAGAGCTGTTGATGATGTCAAATGCAGCTTACGGCCACACCGCTCTCTAAGCGCCCGATCTCGTCCGATCTCGGCAGCCAAATAGAGCCGGGCCTGGTTAGTACTTGGTAGGAAGACCGCCTGGGAATACCAGGTGCTGTAAGCTTTTTTGCTTGGGTTTACGGGCAGCACAAGCTGGTGTTACTGCCTATTTATTCATAGAAATTGTTCTATATTTTCATCAAATTTTGTTCTTTCATTGCTGTTTTGCTACTTTATTGGTTTGTCAACCATCGTGCTTCATTACTAGTAGACCATGTTACGGTCCTGGCCATATGTGTTGTTTTTATTTTGTTGTTCTTATAGGTGCCCTGCCTGATTGGCCGGATTGGGGGGCAGTACAGGAAGCTGATTGGTCCATCCTACACTTCCTGGAGTTTTAAAAGTACGGTTCCCAACAGCTAGCGAGGCTCTTTCTTGCAGCAACACCTGTTTGCTTTTCCTTTTTTCCAAACCTTATTTAGCATTTTTGAATTGTTAGGCTTTGTGCCGTGGTTTTGTTTATAAATTGTATATTTTGTAAATAGTATTAAATCTGTAGGGGTGAACAGCCATTTTCTTTTGATTGTTTTCTCTTGTTTTCACATTAGGGAGTTAGGGTTAGCGACTGTCTTTTGGTTTGTTTATTTCTATCAGGCTAGCTAGCACTTTCTGTGGGAAATGGCTTATTTTGTTTATTATGTTGGCCTTGGTTCGCCCTGAGTTGTAGTGTCATGTTTTGTTTGACACTTTCTTTCGTTTAAAATAAATATCATTCTGTTGGAACATCTCGATACTGGATTTTGGTTTGGGGATCGGAAAGGGAACATGCTAATTTATCTTTGTATGTTGCACCCTGACCCCCTGGACAGGGGCGTAACAGACCAGTACAGTTATAGTACTTTGTACTTTGCCACATTTATCTTCTTCTTAGCAAGTTTCATGCATTCTGCTTCTCCAGCGTTTTTAAGAGCTGTTGATGATGTCAAATGCAGCTTACGGCCACACCGCTCTCTAAGCGCCCGATCTCGTCCGATCTCGGCAGCCAAATAGAGCCGGGCCTGGTTAGTACTTGGTAGGAAGACCGCCTGGGAATACCAGGTGCTGTAAGCTTTTTTGCTTGGGTTTACGGGCAGCACAAGCTGGTGTTACTGCCTATTTATTCATAGAAATTGTTCTATATTTTCATCAAATTTTGTTCTTTCATTGCTGTTTTGCTACTTTATTGGTTTGTCAACCATCGTGCTTCATTACTAGTAGACCATGTTACGGTCCTGGCCATATGTGTTGTTTTTATTTTGTTGTTCTTATAGGTGCCCTGCCTGATTGGCCGGATTGGGGGGCAGTACAGGAAGCTGATTGGTCCATCCTACACTTCCTGGAGTTTTAAAAGTACGGTTCCCAACAGCTAGCGAGGCTCTTTCTGGCAGCAGCACCTGTTTGCTGTTCTTGGTTTCCAAACCTTATTTAGCATTTTTGAATTGTTAGGTTTTGTGCCGTGGTTTTGTTTATAAATTGTATATTTTGTAAATAGTATTAAATCTGTAGGGGTGGACTGCCATTTTCTTTTGATCGTTTTCACATTAGGGAGTTAGGGTTAGCGACTGTCTTTTGGTTTGTTTATTTCTATCAGGCTAGCTAGCACTTTCTGTGGGAAATGGCTTATTTTGTTTATTATGTTGGCCTTGGTTCGCCCTGAGTTGTAGTGTCATGTTTTGTTTGACACTTTCTTTCGTTTAAAATAAATATCATTCTGTTGGAACATCTCGATCCTGGATTTTGGTTTGGGGATCGGAGAGGGAACATGCTAATTTATCTTTGTATGTTGCACCCTGACCCCCTAGACAGGGGCGTAACAGACCAGTACAGTTATAGTACTTTGTACTTTGCCACATTTATCTTCTTCTTAGCAAGTGTCATGCATTCTGCTTCTCCAGCGTTTTTAAGAGCTGTTGATGATGTCAAATGCAGCTTACGGCCACACCGCTCTCTAAGCGCCCGATCTCGTCCGATCTCGGCAGCCAAATAGAGCCGGGCCTGGTTAGTACTTGGTAGCAAGACCGCCTGGGAATACCAGGTGCTGTAAGCTTTGTTGCTTGGGTTTACGGGCAGCACAAGCTGGTGTTACTGCCTATTTATTCATAGAAATTGTTCTATATTTTCATCAAATTTTGTTCTTTCATTGCTGTTTTGCTACTTTATTGGTTTTTCAACCATCGTGCTTCATTACTAGTAGACCATGTTACGGTCCTGGCCATATGTGTTGTTTTTATTTTCTCGTTCTTATAGGTGCCCTTCCTGATTGGCCGGATTGAGGGGCAGTACAGGAAGCTGATTGGTCCATCCTACACTTCCTGGAGTTTTAAAAGTACGGTTCCCAACAGCTAGCGAGGCTCTTTCTGGCATCAGCACCTGTTTGCTGTTCTTGGTTTCCAAACCTTATTTAGCATTTTTGAATTGTTAGGTTTTGTGCCGTGGTTTTGTTTATAAATTGTATATTTTGTAATTCGTATTAAATCTGTAGGGGTGAACAGCCATTTTCTTTGGACTGTTTTCACATTAGGGAGTTAGGGTTAGCGACTGTCTTTTGGTTTGTTTATTTCTATCAGGCTAGCTAGCACTTTCTGTGGGAAATGGCTTATTTTGTTTATTATGTTGGCCTTGGTTCGCCCTGAGTTGTAGTGTCATGTTTTGTTTGACACTTTCTTTCGTTTAAAATAAATATCATTCTGTTGGAACATCTCGATACTGGATTTTGGTTTGGGGATCGGAGAGGGAACATGCTAATTTATCTTTGTATGTTGCACCCTGACCCCCTGGACAGGGGCGTAACAGACCAGTACAGTTATAGTACTTTGTACTTTGCCACATTTATCTTCTTCTTAGCAAGTGTCAAGCATTCTGCTTCTCCAGCGTTTTTAAGAGCTGTTGATGATGTGAAATGCAGCTTACGGCCAAACAGCTCTCTAAGCGCCCGATCTCGTCCGATCTCGGCAGCCAAATAGAGCCGGGCCTGGTTAGTACTTGGTAGGAAGACCGCCTGGGAATACCAGGTGCTGTAAGCTTTTTTGCTTGGGTTTACGGGCAGCACAAGCTGGTGTTACTGCCTATTTATTCATAGAAATTGTTCTATATTTTCATCAAATTTTGTTCTTTCATTGCTGTTTTGCTACTTTATTGGTTTTTCAACCATCGTGCTTCATTACTAGTAGACCATGTTACGGTCCTGGCCATATGTGTTGTTTTTATTTTCTCGTTCTTATAGGTGCCCTTCCTGATTGGCCGGATTGAGGGGCAGTACAGGAAGCTGATTGGTCCATCCTACACTTCCTGGAGTTTTAAAAGTACGGTTCCCAACAGCTAGCGAGGCTCTTTCTGGCATCAGCACCTGTTTGCTGTTCTTGGTTTCCAAACCTTATTTAGCATTTTTGAATTGTTAGGTTTTGTGCCGTGGTTTTGTTTATAAATTGTATATTTTGTAAATAGTATTAAATCTGTAGGGGTGAACAGCCATTTTCTTTTGATTGTTTTCTCTTGTTTTCACATTAGGGAGTTAGGGTTAGCGACTGTCTTTTGGTTTGTTTATTTCTATCAGGCTAGCTAGCACTTTCTGTGGGAAATGGCTTATTTTGTTTATTATGTTGGCCTTGGTTCGCCCTGAGTTGTAGTGTCATGTTTTGTTTGACACTTTCTTTCGTTTAAAATAAATATCATTCTGTTGGAACATCTCGATCCTGGATTTTGGTTTGGGGATCGGAGAGGGAACATGCTAATTTATCTTTGTATGTTGCACCCTGACCCCCTGGACAGGGGCGTAACAGACCACTACAGTTATAGTACTTTGTACTTTGCCACATTTATCTTCTTCTTAGCAAGTTTCATGCATTCTGCTTCTCCAACGTTTTTAAGAGCTGTTGATGATGTCAAATGCAGCTTACGGCCACACCGCTCTCTAAGCGCCCGATCTCGTCCGATCTCGGCAGCCAAATAGAGCCGGGCCTGGTTAGTACTTGGTAGGAAGACCGCGTGGGAATACCAGGTGCTGTAAGCTTTTTTGCTTGGGTTTACGGGCAGCACAAGCTGGTGTTACTGCCTATTTATTCACAGAAATTGTTCTATATTTTCATCAAATTTTGTTCTTTCATTGCTGTTTTGCTATTTTATTGGTTTGTCAACCATCGTGCTTCATTACTAGTAGACCATGTTACGGTCCTGGCCATATGTGTTGTTTTTATTTTGTTGTTCTTATAGGTGCCCTGCCTGATTGGCCGGATTGGGGGGCAGTACAGGAAGCTGATTGGTCCATCCTACACTTCCTGGAGTTTTAAAAGTACGGTTCCCAACAGCTAGCGAGGCTCTTTCTGGCAGCAGCACCTGTTTGCTGTTCTTGGTTTCCAAACCTTATTTAGCATTTTTGAATTGTAAGGTTTTGTGCCGTGGTTTTGTTTATAAATTGTATATTTTGTAAATAGTATTAAATCTGTAGGGGTGAACAGCCATTTTCTTTTGATTGTTTTCTCTTGTTTTCACATTAGGGAGTTAGGGTTAGCGACTGTCTTATGGTTTGTTTATTTCTATCAGGGTAGCTAGCACTTTCTGTGGGAAATGGCTTGTTTTGTTTATTATGTTGGCCTTGGTTCGCCCTGAGTTGTAGTGTCATGTTTTGTTTGACACTTTTTCGTTTAAAATAAATATCATTTTGTTGGAACATCTCGATCCTGGATTTTGGTTTGGGAATCGGAGAGGGAACATGCTAATTTATCTTTGTATGTTGCACCCTGAGCCCCTAGACAGGGGCGTAACAGACCAGTACAGTTATAGTACTTTGTACTTTGCCACATTTATCTTCTTCTTAGCAAGTGTCATGCATTCTGCTTTTCCAGCGTTTTTAAGAGCTGTTGATGATGTCAAATGCAGCTTACGGCCACACCGCTCTCTAAGCGCCCGATCTCGTCCGATCTCGGCAGCCAAATAGAGCCGGGCCTGGTTAGTACTTGGTAGGAAGACCGCCTGGGAATACCAGGTGCTGTAAGCTTTTTTGCTTGGGTTTACGGGCAGCACAAGCTGGTGTTACTGCCTATTTATTCATAGAAATTGTTCTATATTTTCATCAAATTTTGTTCTTTCATTGCTGTTTTGCTACTTTATTGGTTTTTCAACCATCGTGCTTCATTACTAGTAGACCATGTTACGGTCCTGGCCATATGTGTTGTTTTTATTTTCTCGTTCCTATAGGTGCCCTTCCTGATTGGCCGGATTGAGGGGCAGTACAGGAAGCTGATTGGTCCATCCTACACTTCCTGGAGTTTTAAAAGTACGGTTCCCAACAGCTAGCGAGGCTCTTTCTGGCATCAGCACCTGTTTGCTGTTCTTGGTTTCCAAACCTTATTTAGCATTTTTGAATTGTTAGGTTTTGTGCCGTGGTTTTGTTTATAAATTGTATATTTTGTAAATAGTATTAAATCTGTAGGGGTGAACAGCCATTTTCTTTTGATTGTTTTCTCTTGTTTTCACATTAGGGAGTTAGGGTTAGCGACTGTCTTTTGGTTTGTTTATTTCTATCAGGCTAGCTAGCACTTTCTGTGGGAAATGGCTTATTTTGTTTATTATGTTGGCCTTGGTTCGCCCTGAGTTGTAGTGTCATGTTTTGTTTGACACTTTCTTTCGTTTAAAATAAATATCATTCTGTTGGAACATCTCGATCCTGGATTTTGGTTTGGGGATCGGAGAGGGAACATGCTAATTTATCTTTGTATGTTGCACCCTGACCCCCTGGACAGGGGCGTAACAGACCACTACAGTTATAGTACTTTGTACTTTGCCACATTTATCTTCTTCTTAGCAAGTTTCATGCATTCTGCTTCTCCAACGTTTTTAAGAGCTGTTGATGATGTCAAATGCAGCTTACGGCCACACCGCTCTCTAAGCGCCCGATCTCGTCCGATCTCGGCAGCCAAATAGAGCCGGGCCTGGTTAGTACTTGGTAGGAAGACCGCGTGGGAATACCAGGTGCTGTAAGCTTTTTTGCTTGGGTTTACGGGCAGCACAAGCTGGTGTTACTGCCTATTTATTCACAGAAATTGTTCTATATTTTCATCAAATTTTGTTCTTTCATTGCTGTTTTGCTGTTTTGCTACTTTATTGGTTTGTCAACCATCGTGCTTCATCACTAGTAGACCATGTTACGGTCCTGGCCATATGTGTTGTTTTTATTTTCTTGTTCTTATAGGTGCCCTGCCTGATTGGCCGGATTGGGGGGCAGTACAGGAAGCTGATTGGTCCATCCTACACTTCCTGGAGTTTTAAAAGTACGGTTCCCAACAGCTAGCGAGGCTCTTTCTGGCAGCAGCACCTGTTTGCTGTTCTTGGTTTCCAAACCTTATTTAGCATTTTTGAATTGTAAGGTTTTGTGCCGTGGTTTTGTTTATAAATTGTATATTTTGTAATTCGTATTAAATCTGTAGGGGTGAACAGCCATTTTCTTTGGACTGTTTTCACATTAGGGAGTTAGGGTTAGCGACTGTCTTTTGGTTTGTTTATTTCTATCAGGCTAGCTAGCACTTTCTGTGGGAAATGGCTTATTTTGTTTATTATGTTGGCCTTGGTTCGCCCTGAGTTGTAGTGTCA
The DNA here is from genome assembly GCF_033026475.1 of Channa argus. Taxonomy (NCBI): domain Eukaryota; kingdom Metazoa; phylum Chordata; class Actinopteri; order Anabantiformes; family Channidae; genus Channa; species Channa argus. Next base: position 21,144 of record NW_027125230.1, on the reverse strand, counting down.
TGTTTTGTTTGACACTTTCTTTCGTTTAAAATAAATATCATTCTGTTGGAACATCTCGATACTGGATTTTGGTTTGGGGATCGGAGAGGGAACATGCTAATTTATCTTTGTATGTTGCACCCTGACCCCCTGGACAGGGGCGTAACAAACCAGTACAGTTATAGTACTTTGTACTTTGCCACATTTATCTTCTTCTTAGCAAGTGTCATGCATTCTGCTTCTCCAGCGTTTTTAAGAGCTGTTGATGATGTGAAATGCAGCTTACGGCCAAACAGCTCTCTAAGCCCCCGATCTCGTCCGATCTCGGCAGCCAAATAGAGCCGGGCCTGGTTAGTACTTGGTAGGAAGACCGCCTGGGAATACCAGGTGCTGTAAGCTTTTTTGCTTGGGTTTACGGGCAGCACAAGCTGGTGTTACTGCCTATTTATTCATAGAAATTGTTCTATATTTCCATCAAATTTTGTTCTTTCATTGCTGTTTTGCTACTTTATTGGTTTGTCAACCATCGTGCTTCATTACTAGTAGACCATGTTACGGTCCTGGCCATATGTGTTGTTTTTATTTTCTCGTTCTTATAGGTGCCCTTCCTGATTGGCCGGATTGAGGGGCAGTACAGGAAGCTGATTGGTCCATCCTACACTTCCTGGAGTTTTAAAAGTACGGTTCCCAACAGCTAGCGAGGCTCTTTCTGGCATCAGCACCTGTTTGCTGTTCTTGGTTTCCAAACCTTATTTAGCATTTTTGAATTGTTAGGTTTTGTGCCGTGGTTTTGTTTATAAATTGTATATTTTGTAATTCGTATTAAATCTGTAGGGGTGAACAGCCATTTTCTTTGGACTGTTTTCACATTAGGGAGTTAGGGTTAGCGACTGTCTTTTGGTTTGTTTATTTCTATCAGGCTAGCTAGCACTTTCTGTGGGAAATGGCTTATTTTGTTTATTATGTTGGCCTTGGTTCGCCCTGAGTTGTAGTGTCATGTTTTGTTTGACACTTTCTTTCGTTTAAAATAAATATCATTCTGTTGGAACATCTCGATACTGGATTTTGGTTTGGGGATCGGAGAGGGAACATGCTAATTTATCTTTGTATGTTGCACCCTGACCCCCTGGACAGGGGCGTAACAGACCAGTACAGTTATAGTACTTTGTACTTTGCCACATTTATCTTCTTCTTAGCAAGTGTCAAGCATTCTGCTTCTCCAGCGTTTTTAAGAGCTGTTGATGATGTGAAATGCAGCTTACGGCCAAACAGCTCTCTAAGCGCCCGATCTCGTCCGATCTCGGCAGCCAAATAGAGCCGGGCCTGGTTAGTACTTGGTAGGAAGACCGCCTGGGAATACCAGGTGCTGTAAGCTTTTTTGCTTGGTTTTACGGGCAGCACAAGCTGGTGTTACTGCCTATTTATTCATAGAAATTGTTCTATATTTTCATCAAATTTTGTTCTTTCATTGCTGTTTTGCTACTTTATTGGTTTTTCAACCATCGTGCTTCATTACTAGTAGACCATGTTACGGTCCTGGCCATATGTGTTGTTTTTATTTTCTCGTTCTTATAGGTGCCCTTCCTGATTGGCCGGATTGAGGGGCAGTACAGGAAGCTGATTGGTCCATCCTACACTTCCTGGAGTTTTAAAAGTACGGTTCCCAACAGCTAGCGAGGCTCTTTCTGGCATCAGCACCTGTTTGCTGTTCTTGGTTTCCAAACCTTATTTAGCATTTTTGAATTGTTAGGTTTTGTGCCGTGGTTTTGTTTATAAATTGTATATTTTGTAAATAGTATTAAATCTGTAGGGGTGAACAGCCATTTTCTTTTGATTGTTTTCTCTTGTTTTCACATTAGGGAGTTAGGGTTAGCGACTGTCTTTTGGTTTGTTTATTTCTATCAGGCTAGCTAGCACTTTCTGTGGGAAATGGCTTATTTTGTTTATTATGTTGGCCTTGGTTCGCCCTGAGTTGTAGTGTCATGTTTTGTTTGACACTTTCTTTCGTTTAAAATAAATATCATTCTGTTGGAACATCTCGATCCTGGATTTTGGTTTGGGGATCGGAGAGGGAACATGCTAATTTATCTTTGTATGTTGCACCCTGACCCCCTGGACAGGGGCGTAACAGACCACTACAGTTATAGTACTTTGTACTTTGCCACATTTATCTTCTTCTTAGCAAGTTTCATGCATTCTGCTTCTCCAACGTTTTTAAGAGCTGTTGATGATGTCAAATGCAGCTTACGGCCACACCGCTCTCTAAGCGCCCGATCTCGTCCGATCTCGGCAGCCAAATAGAGCCGGGCCTGGTTAGTACTTGGTAGGAAGACCGCGTGGGAATACCAGGTGCTGTAAGCTTTTTTGCTTGGGTTTACGGGCAGCACAAGCTGGTGTTACTGCCTATTTATTCACAGAAATTGTTCTATATTTTCATCAAATTTTGTTCTTTCATTGCTGTTTTGCTATTTTATTGGTTTGTCAACCATCGTGCTTCATTACTAGTAGACCATGTTACGGTCCTGGCCATATGTGTTGTTTTTATTTTGTTGTTCTTATAGGTGCCCTGCCTGATTGGCCGGATTTGGGGGCAGTACAGGAAGCTGATTGGTCCATCCTACACTTCCTGGAGTTTTAAAAGTACGGTTCCCAACAGCTAGCGAGGCTCTTTCTGGCAGCAGCACCTGTTTGCTGTTCTTGGTTTCCAAACCTTATTTAGCATTTTTGAATTGTAAGGTTTTGTGCCGTGGTTTTGTTTATAAATTGTATATTTTGTAAATAGTATTAAATCTGTAGGGGTGAACAGCCATTTTCTTTTGATTGTTTTCTCTTGTTTTCACATTAGGGAGTTAGGGTTAGCGACTGTCTTATGGTTTGTTTATTTCTATCAGGCTAGCTAGCACTTTCTGTGGGAAATGGCTTGTTTTGTTTATTATGTTGGCCTTGGTTCGCCCTGAGTTGTAGTGTCATGTTTTGTTTGACACTTTTTCGTTTAAAATAAATATCATTCTGTTGGAACATCTCGATCCTGGATTTTGGTTTGGGAATCGGAGAGGGAACATGCTAATTTATCTTTGTATGTTGCACCCTGAGCCCCTAGACAGGGGCGTAACAGACCAGTACAGTTATAGTACTTTGTACTTTGCCACATTTATCTTCTTCTTAGCAAGTGTCATGCATTCTGCTTCTCCAGCGTTTTTAAGAGCTGTTGATGATGTCAAATGCAGCTTACGGCCACACCGCTCTCTAAGCGCCCGATCTCGTCCGATCTCGGCAGCCAAATAGAGCCGGGCCTGGTTAGTACTTGGTAGGAAGACCGCCTGGGAATACCAGGTGCTGTAAGCTTTTTTGCTTGGGTTTACGGGCAGCACAAGCTGGTGTTACTGCCTATTTATTCATAGAAATTGTTCTATATTTCCATCAAATTTTGTTCTTTCATTGCTGTTTTGCTACTTTATTGGTTTGTCAACCATCGTGCTTCATTACTAGTAGACCATGTTACGGTCCTGGCCATATGTGTTGTTTTTATTTTCTCGTTCTTATAGGTGCCCTTCCTGATTGGCCGGATTGAGGGGCAGTACAGGAAGCTGATTGGTCCATCCTACACTTCCTGGAGTTTTAAAAGTACGGTTCCCAACAGCTAGCGAGGCTCTTTCTGGCATCAGCACCTGTTTGCTGTTCTTGGTTTCCAAACCTTATTTAGCATTTTTGAATTGTTAGGTTTTGTGCCGTGGTTTTGTTTATAAATTGTATATTTTGTAAATAGTATTAAATCTGTAGGGGTGAACAGCCATTTTCTTTGGACTGTTTTCACATTAGGGAGTTAGGGTTAGCGACTGTCTTTTGGTTTGTTTATTTCTATCAGGCTAGCTAGCACTTTCTGTGGGAAATGGCTTATTTTGTTTATTATGTTGGCCTTGGTTCGCCCTGAGTTGTAGTGTCATGTTTTGTTTGACACTTTCTTTCGTTTAAAATAAATATCATTTTGTTGGAACATCTCGATCCTGGATTTTGGTTTGGGGATCGGAGAGGGAACATGCAAATTTATCTTTGTATGTTTCACCCTGACCCCCTAGACAGGGGCGTAACAGACCAGTACAGTTATAGTACTTTGTACTTTGCCACATTTATCTTCTTCTTAGCAAGTGTCATGCATTCTGCTTCTCCAGCGTTTTTAAGAGCTGTTGATGATATCAAATGCAGCTTACGGCCACACCGCTCTCTAAGCGCCCGATCTCGTCCGATCTCAGCAGCCAAATAGAGCCGGGCCTGGTTAGTACTTGGTAGGAAGACCGCCTGGGAATACCAGGTGCTGTAAGCTTTTTTGCTTGGGTTTACGGGCAGCACAAGCTGGTGTTACTGCCTATTTATTCATAGAAATTGTTCTATATTTTCATCAAATTTTGTTCTTTCATTGCTGTTTTGCTACTTTATTGGTTTGCCAACCATTGTGCTTCATTACTAGTAGACCATGTTACGGTCCTGGCCATATGTGTTGTTTTTATTTTCTTGTTCTTATAGGTGCCCTGCCTGATTGGCTGGATTGGGGGGCAGTACAGGAAGCTGATTGGTCCATCCTACACTTCCTGGAGTTTTAAAAGTATGGTTCCCAACAGCTAGCGAGGCTCTTTCTGGCATCAGCACCTGTTTGCTGTTCTTGGTTTCCAAACTTTATTTAGCATTTTTGAATTGTTAGGTTTTGTGCCGTGGTTTTGTTTATAAATTGTATATTTTGTAAATAGTATTAAATCTGTAGGGGTGGACTGCCATTTTTCTTTTGATTGTTTTCTCTTGTTTTCACATTAGGGAGTTAGGGTTAGCGACTGTCTTTTGGTTTGTTTCTTTCTATCAGGCTAGCTAGCACTTTCTGTGGGAAATGGCTTATTTTGTTTATTATGTTGGCCTTGGTTCGCCCTGAGTTGTAGTGTCATGTTTTGTTTGACACTTTCTTTCGTTTAAAATAAATATCATTCTGTTGGAACATCTCAATCCTGGATTTTGGTTTGGGGATCGGAGAGGGAACATGCAAATTTATCTTTGTATGTTTCACCCTGACCCCCTAGACAGGGGCGTAACAGACCAGTACAGTTATAGTACTTTGTACTTTGCCACATTTATCTTCTTCTTAGCAAGTGTCATGCATTCTGCTTCTCTACCGTTTTTAAGAGCTGTTGATAATGTCAAATGCAGCTTACGGCCACACCGCTCTCTAAGCGTCCGATCTCGGCAGCCAAATAGAGCCGGGCCTGGTTAGTACTTGGTAGGAAGACCGCCTGGGAATACCAGGTGCTGTAAGCTTTTTTGCTTGGGTTTACGGGCAGCTCAAGCTGGTGTTACTGCCTATTTATTCATAGAAATTGTTCTATATTTTCATCAAATTTTGTTCTTTCATTGCTGTTTTGCTACTTTATTGGTTTGTCAACCATCGTGCTTCATTACTAGTAGACCATGTTACGGTCCTGGCCATATGTGTTGTTTTTATTTTCTCGTTCTTATAGGTGCCCTTCCTGATTGGCCGGATTGAGGGGCAGTACAGGAAGCTGATTGGTCCATCCTACACTTCCTGGAGTTTTAAAAGTACGGTTCCCAACAGCTAGCGAGGCTCTTTCTGGCATCAGCACCTGTTTGCTGTTCTTGGTTTCCAAACCTTATTTAGCATTTTTGAATTGTTAGGTTTTGTGCCGTGGTTTTGTTTATAAATTGTATATTTTGTAAATAGTATTAAATCTGTAGGGGTGAACAGCCATTTTCTTTTGATTGTTTTCTCTTGTTTTCACATTAGGGAGTTAGGGTTAGCGACTGTCTTTTGGTTTGTTTATTTCTATCAGGCTAGCTAGCACTTTCTGTGGGAAATGGCTTATTTTGTTTATTATGTTGGCCTTGGTTCGCCCTGAGTTGTAGTGTCATGTTTTGTTTGACACTTTCTTTCGTTTAAAATAAATATCATTCTGTTGGAACATCTCGATCCTGGATTTTGGTTTGGGGATCGGAGAGGGAACATGCTAATTTATCTTTGTATGTTGCACCCTGACCCCCTGGACAGGGGCGTAACAGACCACTACAGTTATAGTACTTTGTACTTTGCCACATTTATCTTCTTCTTAGCAAGTTTCATGCATTCTGCTTCTCCAACGTTTTTAAGAGCTGTTGATGATGTCAAATGCAGCTTACGGCCACACCGCTCTCTAAGCGCCCGATCTCGTCCGATCTCGGCAGCCAAATAGAGCCGGGCCTGGTTAGTACTTGGTAGGAAGACCGCGTGGGAATACCAGGTGCTGTAAGCTTTTTTGCTTGGGTTTACGGGCAGCACAAGCTGGTGTTACTGCCTATTTATTCACAGAAATTGTTCTATATTTTCATCAAATTTTGTTCTTTCATTGCTGTTTTGCTATTTTATTGGTTTGTCAACCATCGTGCTTCATTACTAGTAGACCATGTTACGGTCCTGGCCATATGTGTTGTTTTTATTTTGTTGTTCTTATAGGTGCCCTGCCTGATTGGCCGGATTGGGGGGCAGTACAGGAAGCTGATTGGTCCATCCTACACTTCCTGGAGTTTTAAAAGTACGGTTCCCAACAGCTAGCGAGGCTCTTTCTGGCAGCAGCACCTGTTTGCTGTTCTTGGTTTCCAAACCTTATTTAGCATTTTTGAATTGTAAGGTTTTGTGCCGTGGTTTTGTTTATAAATTGTATATTTTGTAAATAGTATTAAATCTGTAGGGGTGAACAGCCATTTTCTTTTGATTGTTTTCTCTTGTTTTCACATTAGGGAGTTAGGGTTAGCGACTGTCTTATGGTTTGTTTATTTCTATCAGGCTAGCTAGCACTTTCTGTGGGAAATGGCTTATTTTGTTTATTATGTTGGCCTTGGTTCGCCCTGAGTTGTAGTGTCATGTTTTGTTTGACACTTTCTTTCGTTTAAAATAAATATCATTTTGTTGGAACATCTCGATCCTGGATTTTGGTTTGGGGATCGGAGAGGGAACATGCAAATTTATCTTTGTATGTTTCACCCTGACCCCCTAGACAGGGGCGTAACAGACCAGTACAGTTATAGTACTTTGTACTTTGCCACATTTATCTTCTTCTTAGCAAGTGTCATGCATTCTGCTTCTCCAGCGTTTTTAAGAGCTGTTGATGATATCAAATGCAGCTTACGGCCACACCGCTCTCTAAGCGCCCGATCTCGTCCGATCTCGGCAGCCAAATAGAGCCGGGCCTGGTTAGTACTTGGTAGGAAGACCGCCTGGGAATACCAGGTGCTGTAAGCTTTTTTGCTTGGGTTTACGGGCAGCACAAGCTGGTGTTACTGCCTATTTATTCATAGAAATTGTTCTATATTTTCATCAAATTTTGTTCTTTCATTGCTGTTTTGCTACTTTATTGGTTTGCCAACCATTGTGCTTCATTACTAGTAGACCATGTTACGGTCCTGGCCATATGTGTTGTTTTTATTTTCTTGTTCTTATAGGTGCCCTGCCTGATTGGCTGGATTGGGGGGCAGTACAGGAAGCTGATTGGTCCATCCTACACTTCCTGGAGTTTTAAAAGTATGGTTCCCAACAGCTAGCGAGGCTCTTTCTGGCATCAGCACCTGTTTGCTGTTCTTGGTTTCCAAACTTTATTTAGCATTTTTGAATTGTTAGGTTTTGTGCCGTGGTTTTGTTTATAAATTGTATATTTTGTAAATAGTATTAAATCTGTAGGGGTGGACTGCCATTTTTCTTTTGATTGTTTTCTCTTGTTTTCACATTAGGGAGTTAGGGTTAGCGACTGTCTTTTGGTTTGTTTCTTTCTATCAGGCTAGCTAGCACTTTCTGTGGGAAATGGCTTATTTTGTTTATTATGTTGGCCTTGGTTCGCCCTGAGTTGTAGTGTCATGTTTTGTTTGACACTTTCTTTCGTTTAAAATAAATATCATTCTGTTGGAACATCTCAATCCTGGATTTTGGTTTGGGGATCGGAGAGGGAACATGCAAATTTATCTTTGTATGTTTCACCCTGACCCCCTAGACAGGGGCGTAACAGACCAGTACAGTTATAGTACTTTGTACTTTGCCACATTTATCTTCTTCTTAGCAAGTGTCATGCATTCTGCTTCTCTACCGTTTTTAAGAGCTGTTGATAATGTCAAATGCAGCTTACGGCCACACCGCTCTCTAAGCGTCCGATCTCGGCAGCCAAATAGAGCCGGGCCTGGTTAGTACTTGGTAGGAAGACCGCCTGGGAATACCAGGTGCTGTAAGCTTTTTTGCTTGGGTTTACGGGCAGCTCAAGCTGGTGTTACTGCCTATTTATTCATAGAAATTGTTCTATATTTTCATCAAATTTTGTTCTTTCATTGCTGTTTTGCTACTTTATTGGTTTGTCAACCATCGTGCTTCATTACTAGTAGACCATGTTACGGTCCTGGCCATATGTGTTGTTTTTATTTTCTCGTTCTTATAGGTGCCCTTCCTGATTGGCCGGATTGAGGGGCAGTACAGGAAGCTGATTGGTCCATCCTACACTTCCTGGAGTTTTAAAAGTACGGTTCCCAACAGCTAGCGAGGCTCTTTCTGGCATCAGCACCTGTTTGCTGTTCTTGGTTTCCAAACCTTATTTAGCATTTTTGAATTGTTAGGTTTTGTGCCGTGGTTTTGTTTATAAATTGTATATTTTGTAAATAGTATTAAATCTGTAGGGGTGAACAGCCATTTTCTTTTGATTGTTTTCTCTTGTTTTCACATTAGGGAGTTAGGGTTAGCGACTGTCTTTTGGTTTGTTTATTTCTATCAGGCTAGCTAGCACTTTCTGTGGGAAATGGCTTATTTTGTTTATTATGTTGGCCTTGGTTCGCCCTGAGTTGTAGTGTCATGTTTTGTTTGACACTTTCTTTCGTTTAAAATAAATATCATTCTGTTGGAACATCTCGATCCTGGATTTTGGTTTGGGGATCGGAGAGGGAACATGCTAATTTATCTTTGTATGTTGCACCCTGACCCCCTGGACAGGGGCGTAACAGACCACTACAGTTATAGTACTTTGTACTTTGCCACATTTATCTTCTTCTTAGCAAGTTTCATGCATTCTGCTTCTCCAACGTTTTTAAGAGCTGTTGATGATGTCAAATGCAGCTTACGGCCACACCGCTCTCTAAGCGCCCGATCTCGTCCGATCTCGGCAGCCAAATAGAGCCGGGCCTGGTTAGTACTTGGTAGGAAGACCGCGTGGGAATACCAGGTGCTGTAAGCTTTTTTGCTTGGGTTTACGGGCAGCACAAGCTGGTGTTACTGCCTATTTATTCACAGAAATTGTTCTATATTTTCATCAAATTTTGTTCTTTCATTGCTGTTTTGCTATTTTATTGGTTTGTCAACCATCGTGCTTCATTACTAGTAGACCATGTTACGGTCCTGGCCATATGTGTTGTTTTTATTTTGTTGTTCTTATAGGTGCCCTGCCTGATTGGCCGGATTGGGGGGCAGTACAGGAAGCTGATTGGTCCATCCTACACTTCCTGGAGTTTTAAAAGTACGGTTCCCAACAGCTAGCGAGGCTCTTTCTGGCAGCAGCACCTGTTTGCTGTTCTTGGTTTCCAAACCTTATTTAGCATTTTTGAATTGTAAGGTTTTGTGCCGTGGTTTTGTTTATAAATTGTATATTTTGTAAATAGTATTAAATCTGTAGGGGTGAACAGCCATTTTCTTTTGATTGTTTTCTCTTGTTTTCACATTAGGGAGTTAGGGTTAGCGACTGTCTTATGGTTTGTTTATTTCTATCAGGCTAGCTAGCACTTTCTGTGGGAAATGGCTTGTTTTGTTTATTATGTTGGCCTTGGTTCGCCCTGAGTTGTAGTGTCATGTTTTGTTTGACACTTTTTCGTTTAAAATAAATATCATTCTGTTGGAACATCTCGATCCTGGATTTTGGTTTGGGAATCGGAGAGGGAACATGCTAATTTATCTTTGTATGTTGCACCCTGAGCCCCTAGACAGGGGCGTAACAGACCAGTACAGTTATAGTACTTTGTACTTTGCCACATTTATCTTCTTCTTAGCAAGTGTCATGCATTCTGCTTTTCCAGCGTTTTTAAGAGCTGTTGATGATGTCAAATGCAGCTTACGGCCACACCGCTCTCTAAGCGCCCGATCTCGTCCGATCTCGGCAGCCAAATAGAGCCGGGCCTGGTTAGTACTTGGTAGGAAGACCGCCTGGGAATACCAGGTGCTGTAAGCTTTTTTGCTTGGGTTTACGGGCAGCACAAGCTGGTGTTACTGCCTATTTATTCATAGAAATTGTTCTATATTTTCATCAAATTTTGTTCTTTCATTGCTGTTTTGCTACTTTATTGGTTTTTCAACCATCGTGCTTCATTACTAGTAGACCATGTTACGGTCCTGGCCATATGTGTTGTTTTTATTTTCTCGTTCCTATAGGTGCCCTTCCTGATTGGCCGGATTGAGGGGCAGTACAGGAAGCTGATTGGTCCATCCTACACTTCCTGGAGTTTTAAAAGTACGGTTCCCAACAGCTAGCGAGGCTCTTTCTGGCATCAGCACCTGTTTGCTGTTCTTGGTTTCCAAACCTTATTTAGCATTTTTGAATTGTTAGGTTTTGTGCCGTGGTTTTGTTTATAAATTGTATATTTTGTAATTCGTATTAAATCTGTAGGGGTGAACAGCCATTTTCTTTGGACTGTTTTCACATTAGGGAGTTAGGGTTAGCGACTGTCTTTTGGTTTGTTTATTTCTATCAGGCTAGCTAGCACTTTCTGTGGGAAATGGCTTATTTTGTTTATTATGTTGGCCTTGGTTCGCCCTGAGTTGTAGTGTCATGTTTTGTTTGACACTTTCTTTCGTTTAAAATAAATATCATTCTGTTGGAACATCTCGATACTGGATTTTGGTTTGGGGATCGGAGAGGGAACATGCTAATTTATCTTTGTATGTTGCACCCTGACCCCCTGGACAGGGGCGTAACAAACCAGTACAGTTATAGTACTTTGTACTTTGCCACATTTATCTTCTTCTTAGCAAGTGTCATGCATTCTGCTTCTCCAGCGTTTTTAAGAGCTGTTGATGATGTGAAATGCAGCTTACGGCCAAACAGCTCTCTAAGCCCCCGATCTCGTCCGATCTCGGCAGCCAAATAGAGCCGGGCCTGGTTAGTACTTGGTAGGAAGACCGCCTGGGAATACCAGGTGCTGTAAGCTTTTTTGCTTGGGTTTACGGGCAGCACAAGCTGGTGTTACTGCCTATTTATTCATAGAAATTGTTCTATATTTTCATCAAATTTTGTTCTTTCATTGCTGTTTTGCTACTTTATTGGTTTTTCAACCATCGTGCTTCATTACTAGTAGACCATGTTACGGTCCTGGCCATATGTGTTGTTTTTATTTTCTCGTTCTTATAGGTGCCCTTCCTGATTGGCCGGATTGAGGGGCAGTACAGGAAGCTGATTGGTCCATCCTACACTTCCTGGAGTTTTAAAAGTACGGTTCCCAACAGCTAGCGAGGCTCTTTCTGGCATCAGCACCTGTTTGCTGTTCTTGGTTTCCAAACCTTATTTAGCATTTTTGAATTGTTAGGTTTTGTGCCGTGGTTTTGTTTATAAATTGTATATTTCGTAAATAGTATTAAATCTGTAGGGGTGAACAGCCATTTTCTTTTGATTGTTTTCTCTTGTTTTCACATTAGGGAGTTAGGGTTAGCGACTGTCTTTTGGTTTGTTTATTTCTATCAGGCTAGCTAGCACTTTCTGTGGGAAATGGCTTATTTTGTTTATTATGTTGGCCTTGGTTCGCCCTGAGTTGTAGTGTCATGTTTTGTATGACACTTTTTCGTTTAAAATAAATATCATTCTGTTGGAACATCTCGATCCTGGATTTTGGTTTGGGAATCGGAGAGGGAACATGCTAATTTATCTTTGTATGTTGCACCCTGAGCCCCTAGACAGGGGCGTAACAGACCAGTACAGTTATAGTACTTTGTACTTTGCCACATTTATCTTCTTCTTAGCAAGTGTCATGCATTCTGCTTCTCCAGCGTTTTTAAGAGCTGTTGATGATGTCAAATGCAGCTTACGGCCACACCGCTCTCTAAGCGCCCGATCTCGTCCGATCTCGGCAGCCAAATAGAGCCGGGCCTGGTTAGTACTTGGTAGGAAGACCGCCTGGGAATACCAGGTGCTGTAAGCTTTTTTGCTTGGGTTTACGGGCAGCACAAGCTGGTGTTACTGCCTATTTATTCATAGAAATTGTTCTATATTTCCATCAAATTTTGTTCTTTCATTGCTGTTTTGCTACTTTATTGGTTTGTCAACCATCGTGCTTCATTACTAGTAGACCATGTTACGGTCCTGGCCATATGTGTTGTTTTTATTTTCTCGTTCTTATAGGTGCCCTTCCTGATTGGCCGGATTGAGGGGCAGTACAGGAAGCTGATTGGTCCATCCTACACTTCCTGGAGTTTTAAAAGTACGGTTCCCAACAGCTAGCGAGGCTCTTTCTGGCATCAGCACCTGTTTGCTGTTCTTGGTTTCCAAACCTTATTTAGCATTTTTGAATTGTTAGGTTTTGTGCCGTGGTTTTGTTTATAAATTGTATATTTTGTAATTCGTATTAAATCTGTAGGGGTGAACAGCTATTTTCTTTGGACTGTTTTCACATTAGGGAGTTAGGGTTAGCGACTGTCTTTTGGTTTGTTTATTTCTATCAGGCTAGCTAGCACTTTCTGTGGGAAATGGCTTATTTTGTTTATTATGTTGGCCTTGGTTCGCCCTGAGTTGTAGTGTCATGTTTTGTTTGACACTTTCTTTCGTTTAAAATAAATATCATTTTGTTGGAACATCTCGATCCTGGATTTTGGTTTGGGGATCGGAGAGGGAACATGCAAATTTATCTTTGTATGTTTCACCCTGACCCCCTAGACAGGGGCGTAACAGACCAGTACAGTTATAGTACTTTGTACTTTGCCACATTTATCTTCTTCTTAGCAAGTGTCATGCATTCTGCTTCTCCAGCGTTTTTAAGAGCTGTTGATGATATCAAATGCAGCTTACGGCCACACCGCTCTCTAAGCGCCCGATCTCGTCCGATCTCGGCAGCCAAATAGAGCCGGGCCTGGTTAGTACTTGGTAGGAAGACCGCCTGGGAATACCAGGTGCTGTAAGCTTTTTTGCTTGGGTTTACGGGCAGCACAAGCTGGTGTTACTGCCTATTTATTCATAGAAATTGTTCTATATTTTCATCAAATTTTGTTCTTTCATTGCTGTTTTGCTACTTTATTGGTTTGCCAACCATTGTGCTTCATTACTAGTAGACCATGTTACGGTCCTGGCCATATGTGTTGTTTTTATTTTCTTGTTCTTATAGGTGCCCTGCCTGATTGGCTGGATTGGGGGGCAGTACAGGAAGCTGATTGGTCCATCCTACACTTCCTGGAGTTTTAAAAGTATGGTTCCCAACAGCTAGCGAGGCTCTTTCTGGCATCAGCACCTGTTTGCTGTTCTTGGTTTCCAAACTTTATTTAGCATTTTTGAATTGTTAGGTTTTGTGCCGTGGTTTTGTTTATAAATTGTATATTTTGTAAATAGTATTAAATCTGTAGGGGTGGACTGCCATTTTTCTTTTGATTGTTTTCTCTTGTTTTCACATTAGGGAGTTAGGGTTAGCGACTGTCTTTTGGTTTGTTTCTTTCTATCAGGCTAGCTAGCACTTTCTGTGGGAAATGGCTTATTTTGTTTATTATGTTGGCCTTGGTTCGCCCTGAGTTGTAGTGTCATGTTTTGTTTGACACTTTCTTTCGTTTAAAATAAATATCATTCTGTTGGAACATCTCAATCCTGGATTTTGGTTTGGGGATCGGAGAGGGAACATGCAAATTTATCTTTGTATGTTTCACCCTGACCCCCTAGACAGGGGCGTAACAGACCAGTACAGTTATAGTACTTTGTACTTTGCCACATTTATCTTCTTCTTAGCAAGTGTCATGCATTCTGCTTCTCTACCGTTTTTAAGAGCTGTTGATAATGTCAAATGCAGCTTACGGCCACACCGCTCTCTAAGCGTCCGATCTCGGCAGCCAAATAGAGCCGGGCCTGGTTAGTACTTGGTAGGAAGACCGCCTGGGAATACCAGGTGCTGTAAGCTTTTTTGCTTGGGTTTACGGGCAGCTCAAGCTGGTGTTACTGCCTATTTATTCATAGAAATTGTTCTATATTTTCATCAAATTTTGTTCTTTCATTGCTGTTTTGCTACTTTATTGGTTTGTCAACCATCGTGCTTCATTACTAGTAGACCATGTTACGGTCATGGCCATATGTGTTGTTTTTATTTTCTTGTTCTTATAGGTGCCCTGCCTGATTGGCCGGATTTGGGGGAAGTACAGGAAGCTGATTGGTCCATCCTACACTTCCTGGAGTTTTAAAAGTACGGTTCCCAACAGCTAGCGAGGCTCTTTCTGGCAGCAGCACCTGTTTGCTGTTCTTAGTTTCCAAATCTTATTTAGCATTTTTGAATTGTTAGGTTTTGTGCCGTGGTTTTGTTTATAAATTGTATATTTTGTAAATAGTATTAAATCTGTAGGGGTGGACTGCCATTTTTCTTTTGATTGTTTTCTCTTGTTTTCGCATTAGGGAGTTAGGGTTAGCGACTGTCTTTTGGTTTGTTTCTTTCTATCAGGCTAGCTAGCACTTTCTGTGGGAAATGGCTTATTTTGTTTATTATGTTGGCCTTGGTTCGCCCTGAGTTGTAGTGTCATGTTTTGTTTGACACTTTCTTTCGTTTAAAATAAATATCATTCTGTTGGAACATCTCAATCCTGGATTTTGGTTTGGGGATCGGAGAGGGAACATGCAAATTTATCTTTGTATGTTTCACCCTGACCCCCTAGACAGGGGCGTAACAGACCAGTACAGTTATAGTACTTTGTACTTTGCCACATTTATCTTCTTCTTAGCAAGTGTCATGCATTCTGCTTCTCTAGCGTTTTTAAGAGCTGTTGATGATATCAAATGCATGTTACGGCCACACCGCTCTCTAAGCGCCCGATCTCGTCCGATCTCGGCAGCCAAATAGAGCCGGGCCTGGTTAGTACTTGGTAGGAAGACCGCCTGGGAATACCAGGTGCTGTAAGCTTTTTTGCTTGGGTTTACGGGCAGCTCAAGCTGGTGTTACTGCCTATTTATTCATAGAAATTGTTCTATATTTTCATCAAATTTTGTTCTTTCATTGCTGTTTTGCTACTTTATTGGTTTGTCAACCATCGTGCTTCATTACTAGTAGACCATGTTACGGTCCTGGCCATATGTGTTGTTTTTATTTTCTCGTTCTTATAGGTGCCCTTCCTGATTGGCCGGATTGAGGGGCAGTACAGGAAGCTGATTGGTCC
Organism: Channa argus; assembly: GCF_033026475.1. Lineage (NCBI taxonomy): Eukaryota > Metazoa > Chordata > Actinopteri > Anabantiformes > Channidae > Channa > Channa argus. Next base: position 5,795 of record NW_027125230.1, on the reverse strand, counting down.
ATCCTACACTTCCTGGAGTTTTAAAAGTACGGTTCCCAACAGCTAGCGAGGCTCTTTCTGGCATCAGCACCTGTTTGCTGTTCTTGGTTTCCAAACCTTATTTAGCATTTTTGAATTGTTAGGTTTTGTGCCGTGGTTTTGTTTATAAATTGTATATTTTGTAATTCGTATTAAATCTGTAGGGGTGAACAGCCATTTTCTTTGGACTGTTTTCACATTAGGGAGTTAGGGTTAGCGACTGTCTTTTGGTTTGTTTATTTCTATCAGGCTAGCTAGCACTTTCTGTGGGAAATGGCTTATTTTGTTTATTATGTTGGCCTTGGTTCGCCCTGAGTTGTAGTGTCATGTTTTGTTTGACACTTTCTTTCGTTTAAAATAAATATCATTTTGTTGGAACATCTCGATCCTGGATTTTGGTTTGGGGATCGGAGAGGGAACATGCAAATTTATCTTTGTATGTTTCACCCTGACCCCCTAGACAGGGGCGTAACAGACCAGTACAGTTATAGTACTTTGTACTTTGCCACATTTATCTTCTTCTTAGCAAGTGTCATGCATTCTGCTTCTCCAGCGTTTTTAAGAGCTGTTGATGATATCAAATGCAGCTTACGGCCACACCGCTCTCTAAGCGCCCGATCTCGTCCGATCTCGGCAGCCAAATAGAGCCGGGCCTGGTTAGTACTTGGTAGGAAGACCGCCTGGGAATACCAGGTGCTGTAAGCTTTTTTGCTTGGGTTTACGGGCAGCACAAGCTGGTGTTACTGCCTATTTATTCATAGAAATTGTTCTATATTTTCATCAAATTTTGTTCTTTCATTGCTGTTTTGCTACTTTATTGGTTTGCCAACCATTGTGCTTCATTACTAGTAGACCATGTTACGGTCCTGGCCATATGTGTTGTTTTTATTTTCTTGTTCTTATAGGTGCCCTGCCTGATTGGCTGGATTGGGGGGCAGTACAGGAAGCTGATTGGTCCATCCTACACTTCCTGGAGTTTTAAAAGTATGGTTCCCAACAGCTAGCGAGGCTCTTTCTGGCATCAGCACCTGTTTGCTGTTCTTGGTTTCCAAACCTTATTTAGCATTTTTGAATTGTTAGGTTTTGTGCCGTGGTTTTGTTTATAAATTGTATATTTTGTAATTCGTATTAAATCTGTAGGGGTGAACAGCCATTTTCTTTGGACTGTTTTCACATTAGGGAGTTAGGGTTAGCGACTGTCTTTTGGTTTGTTTATTTCTATCAGGCTAGCTAGCACTTTCTGTGGGAAATGGCTTATTTTGTTTATTATGTTGGCCTTGGTTCGCCCTGAGTTGTAGTGTCATGTTTTGTTTGACACTTTCTTTCGTTTAAAATAAATATCATTTTGTTGGAACATCTCGATCCTGGATTTTGGTTTGGGGATCGGAGAGGGAACATGCAAATTTATCTTTGTATGTTTCACCCTGACCCCCTAGACAGGGGCGTAACAGACCAGTACAGTTATAGTACTTTGTACTTTGCCACATTTATCTTCTTCTTAGCAAGTGTCATGCATTCTGCTTCTCCAGCGTTTTTAAGAGCTGTTGATGATATCAAATGCAGCTTACGGCCACACCGCTCTCTAAGCGCCCGATCTCGTCCGATCTCGGCAGCCAAATAGAGCCGGGCCTGGTTAGTACTTGGTAGGAAGACCGCCTGGGAATACCAGGTGCTGTAAGCTTTTTTGCTTGGGTTTACGGGCAGCACAAGCTGGTGTTACTGCCTATTTATTCATAGAAATTGTTCTATATTTTCATCAAATTTTGTTCTTTCATTGCTGTTTTGCTACTTTATTGGTTTGCCAACCATTGTGCTTCATTACTAGTAGACCATGTTACGGTCCTGGCCATATGTGTTGTTTTTATTTTCTTGTTCTTATAGGTGCCCTGCCTGATTGGCTGGATTGGGGGGCAGTACAGGAAGCTGATTGGTCCATCCTACACTTCCTGGAGTTTTAAAAGTATGGTTCCCAACAGCTAGCGAGGCTCTTTCTGGCATCAGCACCTGTTTGCTGTTCTTGGTTTCCAAACTTTATTTCGCATTTTTGAATTGTTAGGTTTTGTGCCGTGGTTTTGTTTATAAATTGTATATTTTGTAAATAGTATTAAATCTGTAGGGGTGGACTGCCATTTTTCTTTTGATTGTTTTCTCTTGTTTTCACATTAGGGAGTTAGGGTTAGCGACTGTCTTTTGGTTTGTTTCTTTCTATCAGGCTAGCTAGCACTTTCTGTGGGAAATGGCTTATTTTGTTTATTATGTTGGCCTTGGTTCGCCCTGAGTTGTAGTGTCATGTTTTGTTTGACACTTTCTTTCGTTTAAAATAAATATCATTCTGTTGGAACATCTCAATCCTGGATTTTGGTTTGGGGATCGGAGAGGGAACATGCAAATTTATCTTTGTATGTTTCACCCTGACCCCCTAGACAGGGGCGTAACAGACCAGTACAGTTATAGTACTTTGTACTTTGCCACATTTATCTTCTTCTTAGCAAGTGTCATGCATTCTGCTTCTCTACCGTTTTTAAGAGCTGTTGATAATGTCAAATGCAGCTTACGGCCACACCGCTCTCTAAGCGTCCGATCTCGGCAGCCAAATAGAGCCGGGCCTGGTTAGTACTTGGTAGGAAGACCGCCTGGGAATACCAGGTGCTGTAAGCTTTTTTGCTTGGGTTTACGGGCAGCTCAAGCTGGTGTTACTGCCTATTTATTCATAGATATTGTTCTATATTTTCATCAAATTTTGTTCTTTCATTGCTGTTTTGCTACTTTATTGGTTTGTCAACCATCGTGCTTCATTACTAGTAGACCATGTTACGGTCATGGCCATATGTGTTGTTTTTATTTTCTTGTTCTTATAGGTGCCCTGCCTGATTGGCCGGATTTGGGGGAAGTACAGGAAGCTGATTGGTCCATCCTACACTTCCTGGAGTTTTAAAAGTACGGTTCCCAACAGCTAGCGAGGCTCTTTCTGGCATCAGCACCTGTTTGCTGTTCTTGGTTTCCAAACCTTATTTAGCATTTTTGAATTGTTAGGTTTTGTGCCGTGGTTTTGTTTATAAATTGTATATTTTGTAAATAGTATTAAATCTGTAGGGGTGAACAGCCATTTTCTTTTGATTGTTTTCTCTTGTTTTCACATTAGGGAGTTAGGGTTAGCGACTGTCTTTTGGTTTGTTTATTTCTATCAGGCTAGCTAGCACTTTCTGTGGGAAATGGCTTATTTTGTTTATTATGTTGGCCTTGGTTCGCCCTGAGTTGTAGTGTCATGTTTTGTTTGACACTTTCTTTCGTTTAAAATAAATATCATTCTGTTGGAACATCTCGATACTGGATTTTGGTTTGGGGATCGGAGAGGGAACATGCTAATTTATCTTTGTATGTTGCACCCTGACCCCCTGGACAGGGGCGTAACAGACCAGTACAGTTATAGTACTTTGTACTTTGCCACATTTATCTTCTTCTTAGCAAGTGTCATGCATTCTGCTTCTCCCGCGTTTTTAAGAGCTGTTGATGATGTCAAATGCAGCTTACGGCCACACCGCTCTCTAAGCGCCCGATCTCGTCCGATCTCGGCAGCCAAATAGAGCCGGGCCTGGTTAGTACTTGGTAGGAAGACCGCCTGGGAATGCCAGGTGCTGTAAGCTTTTTTGCTTGGGTTTACGGGCAGCACAAGCTGGTGTTACTGCCTATTTTTTCATAGAAATTGTTCTATATTTTCATCAAATTTTGTTCTTTCATTGCTGTTTTGCTACTTTATTGGTTTGTCAACCATCGTGCTTCATTACTAGTAGACCATGTTACGGTCCTGGCCATATGTGTTGTTTTTATTTTGTTGTTCTTTTAGGTGCCCTGCCTGATTGGCCGGATTGGGGGGCAGTACAGGAAGCTGATTGGTCCATCTTACACTTCCTGGAGTTTTAAAAGTACGGTTCCCAACAGCTAGCGAGGCTCTTTCAGGCAGCAACACCTGTTTGCTGTTCTTGGTTTCCAAACCTTATTTAGCATTTTTGAATTGTTAGGTTTTGTGCCGTGGTTTTGTTTATAAATTGTATATTTTGTAAATAGTATTAAATCTGTAGGGGTGAACAGCCATTTTCTTTTGATTGTTTTCTCTTGTTTTCACATTAGGGAGTTAGGGTTAGCGACTGTCTTTTGGTTTGTTTATTTCTATCAGGCTAGCTAGCACTTTCTGTGGGAAATGGCTTATTTTGTTTATTATGTTGGCCTTGGTTCGCCCTGAGTTGTAGTGTCATGTTTTGTTTGACACTTTCTTTCGTTTAAAATAAATATCATTCTGTTGGAACATCTCGATCCTGGATTTTGGTTTGGGGATCGGAGAGGGAACATGCTAATTTATCTTTGTATGTTGCACCCTGACCCCCTAGACAGGGGCGTAACAGACCAGTACAGTTATAGTACTTTGTACTTTGCCACATTTATCTTCTTCTTAGCAAGTGTCATGCATTCTGCTTCTCCAGCGTTTTTAAGAGCTGTTGATGATGTCAAATGCAGCTTACGGCCACACCGCTCTCTAAGCGCCCGATCTCGTCCGATCTCGGCAGCCAAATAGAGCCGGGCCTGGTTAGTACTTGGTAGGAAGACCGCCTGGGAATACCAGGTGCTGTAAGCTTTTTTGCTTGGGTTTACGGGCAGCACAAGCTGGTGTTACTGCCTATTTTTTCATAGAAATTGTTCTATATTTTCATCAAATTTTGTTCTTTCATTGCTGTTTTGCTACTTTATTGGTTTGTCAACCATCGTGCTTCATTACTAGTAGACCATGTTACGGTCCTGGCCATATGTGTTGTTTTTATTTTGTTGTTCTTATAGGTGCCCTGCCTGATTGGCCGGATTGGGGGGCAGTACAGGAAGCTGATTGGTCCATCCTACACTTCCTGGAGTTTTAAAAGTACGGTTCCCAACAGCTAGCGAGGCTCTTTCTGGCAGCAACACCTGTTTGCTGTTCTTGGTTTCCAAACCTTTTTTAGCATTTTTGAATTGTTAGGTTTTGTGCCGTGGTTTTGTTTATAAATTGTATATTTTGTAATTCGTATTAAATCTGTAGGGGTGAACAGCCATTTTCTTTTGATTGTTTTCTCTTGTTTTCACATTAGGGAGTTAGGGTTAGCGACTGTCTTTTGGTTTGTTTATTTCTATCAGGCTAGCTAGCACTTTCTGTGGGAAATGGCTTATTTTGTTTATTATGTTGGCCTTGGTTCGCCCTGAGTTGTAGTGTCATGTTTTGTTTGACACTTTCTTTCGTTTAAAATAAATATCATTCTGTTGGAACATCTCGACCCTGGATTTTGGTTTGGGGATCGGAGAGGGAACATGCTAATTTATCTTTGTATGTTGCACCCTGACCCCCTGGACAGGGGCGTAACAGACCAGTACAGTTATAGTACTTTGTACTTTGCCACATTTATCTTCTTCTTAGCAAGTGTCATGCATTCTGCTTCTCCAGCGTTTTTAAGACCTGTTGATGATGTCAAATGCAGCTTACGGCCACACCGCTCTCTAAGCGCCCGATCTCGTCCGATCTCGGCAGCCAAATAGAGTCGGGCCTGGTTAGTACTTGGTAGGAAGACCGCCTGGGAATACCAGGTGCTGTATGCTTTTTTGCTTGGGTTTACGGGCAGCACAAGCTGGTGTTACTGCCTATTTATTCATAGAAATTGTTCTATATTTTCATCAAATTTTGTTCTTTCATTGCTGTTTTGCTACTTTATTGGTTTGTCAACCATCGTGCTTCATTACTAGTAGACCATGTTACGGTC